>NW_022280033.1:14855120-14882838 GCF_004355925.1 Anarrhichthys ocellatus | reverse complement strand
CTGCCTTTTTGGTATGAGCGACCGTCTGCAGATAAAAGACTTTTGATAGAAGACCGAAACTGACACTTGGCAAGAAAGTAATCACAGAAACTACTTTCAGAGGAGGAGAGCCCCGGCTAAGTGGGGCCCAAAGCTCCTCCAACTGGCACTCCTCACAGACCTCAAACCGAACGCCCAGTGGAGGCCACTTTTATATTTGGTCATCAGTATTTTTGTACACTCCTGTTTAAATCATTAATGTTGTGCTTGCCTTGCAAAATGTTGAATACGCCAACCGCCCCGTAATCTTCTTTTTTTTTTTTAACCGAGTCGGACTCTCACCCACCCCTTCTAATGTGTTTACGTGAGGAAGCTGATATTGGACAGGAAGAGCTGCAACTCACAAGTGCTCGGCCGGGCCTGTTTCTGTTAGTGCATGACGTTCTTCCACCGCAAAGCTTTATCGGAGGATTTTCTTTTTTAGAGTGTGTGTGTGTGTGTGCACACTGCTGAGGAGACGTTGGTCCTCGTGTCGGAGTGTGTGTTAAAAGGCCACTTTTTTTTTCTTCTTTTTTTTTTCTTTTTTTGCTGTGAACAGAAAGCACGTCTGGTTAATGAGAGTATCCTGCAGCCACACAATCTTCACAATAACCTCATGATCAGTTCTGCAGAGAGAGAATCCCTGAAAGCAGTGTTGTAATGGCCCTGGATGTAAGAAGAGAACAGAGCGTATGTGAATGTATTTTAGATCGCACTGTAGATCACAGTGGGCTGCCTGTGTGCAGATTGGGACTGGGGAAAGCATTAGGCAGTTAATCAGATTTCTGAGATGTGATTTTAAGTGGCAGAAATCACAAATGATACATTTTTCCTTAAAAAAAAAAAAAAAGAAGCCATCGATGTAAAATGTGCATCTGCTGTTTTCATCTCGAGCCTAAAGTCTCGGGAGATGACAGAATTCTTGTTTAATAGAAACTGTTTATCTTCTGCATCGGTTTCAGAAATAGAAATGTCATTTTCAGCTTTCATTTATAATTCCCGATTAAAAACAAAAGCGAGGATATGAGCAAGATAAGGGCTAGCCTGCAGGTGTCTGCATGTAACTACACATGGTAGTGTTTGACGATAGCAGAGACAACATCGAAGAGGTCAGGCAGAGGTTGCTAATCTTTCCCTCTCAAT
The DNA here is from genome assembly GCF_004355925.1 of Anarrhichthys ocellatus. NCBI lineage: Eukaryota > Metazoa > Chordata > Actinopteri > Perciformes > Anarhichadidae > Anarrhichthys > Anarrhichthys ocellatus. The sequence continues at coordinate 14,881,677 of NW_022280033.1, read as the reverse complement.
TATGCTGAACAAATGACCGTCTACCGAACGGAGAAAACCGCTCTCACTGCAGCTCCGTCTCATAACGTGAACAAAGAATAAATGCACGACGCTGCCAATGCTGCCCGTCAGGTTTACTTACGTTAGTCAACAGGTAAAGCCTTCGTGGGCCCATAAATCACTCCCGATGCCCACAGCGACGGCTCAACTCTGAAGTACAAGTCGGGCTTGAGTGAGATTTGTTCCACAAGTTCAACAGAGTAATCTACCCTCTACCGAGGATGTTATTGCAGTCACCTCTCCCTTGTGTAAATCAATCCCCCGTCATGGCTTTGAGTAAGGATTAAGTTGGTGAAGTTATGCCCTCACCAGAATTTATTCCCCTACGTTCCATATTTTTAGATATCGTCGCTGCAGAACACTTCCGCCCCCAAAAACAGCACAAAATGCGACAGAGATGTTTTGTGTAATGACCCACGATGAGTGTAGCCAGCTTTTTGGGAGCCATGTTTTGGATTTTGTCTGCCGCATCGGGGACACTGCAGTGCAGACAGATGTCACGGGGATGTTATGTGTTGTGTTAGGGCACTGCTGTATCCCTCAGGTGTAGTCTCGGAGCTCTCCGAGGGGAACGTTGTCCTCGTTTCTCCCTCCACTCATTAAGTGTCTTTCTATCTTTGCATTTTTATAGGCTTTTTCTTTTTCTATTTTTGCTTGAGAGAAGAAAAGGGGCAAACTGCACCCTCCAGCTCTGGATAGATGGAGGGAGAGGAACATTGGAAAGGGAACGATATCTAAGGAGAGAAAATGAATGCTTTTTAGCAGCTTATGCTCAGATTTGTAGCTAATCACAGATCCATTAAATAGGATAAAGCTTTTTTTTTCTGTTATGGCTGCATTTACCTCATCAGAAGCTGATGCCACCAAGAAAAAAACCAAAAACACATCAAAGGCGGTTACACAATGAGCTTTACCTCGGGAGCATTACTCATCTGTATATGTGTCCCGATGCGTTTGCACTTTTCACGCGGAGACAAATTCGCAGCACCACAGGGCAATGCGATTGTCCTTTGCTGTAGACCAGCCTGTTAAGAGGAGCGGGAGGTTAAGTGAGCCCGTACAATGCAGGATGGAAAAATAGAAGACCTCATCATTGCGCATCAGGCCATTTCCACTGGGCTTGGTGCTATAATAGCTTTCCGTCCACCGCAGGAGCTCCTATAGTGCAGGGCGGTGCTGCCTGATGGAGGAAGTCATCACGACAACAGTGTGAGGAGCAGGGAACAGATAACCTGTAAAGGAGGAAAACGGCAATCTCAATTTGTTTGTGTATGGATCAATTTGCTGGCTGTCACATTCAGAGAAACCTTTTAGTTTTCGCCGAATTGACACATTTTCCCAGGGTCACGATCCCGCTGCCCTCAGCTGTGAATTTAGGTAACAGGTGCCGAACGCAAGGGCCCATTTGTCATCTTCTCCTCCCTTCCCCCCCACACTTTTACTCTCTTTCTTGGCCGACATCAGGGAGATGTAAGCCATGAAAGATTCATGTCGGCGGAGAGGGCTCTCACCGTCACCGCGCAAGAAGAATCACTCCGGATGTTTTCTTTCTTCCTGCCTCTTCGTGAGACAAGTTCATATCAGACCTGTCATTTTCTGGATAATATTAATGCTTGCAGTGAAAACCTGTGAGATTGGTCTATAAATGCTCCTCTTTGTGCATAAGACATTTATCTTTATTGTGGCGGTCGTTGCTGAACAATGGCTGAATCAAGAGTGTTATTGGTGGGTTGTTTGGAAGTTCAATGTCTCGTATTTTGTTAGTTTACCAAAGATTTAAATGTTTCTTTTCTGGCAGCTTTACAGAGTTGTCTGCCATAAACCAAAGCTATGCTGCTATCTGTCTGTAATTCACTCCCTCATTGCTCCACAGCTGCTCTTAAGTAGCAGCTATTAGCTGGGCTTGATTTATGCTCCGCTCAGAGCTCCTGAGAGTTCATAGCCTGGCTTCACAAAAGGGGGATTTCAGCTCTCTCCTAGAAGGGCTGTGAAGGCCTACACATTAGCTGTGACGCGATGGAAAGTGGGCACTCGCATATTCTTGAGTGCATAATGTACAGCGTGTACACGAGTGTGGTGTGCGTGATGCATATCAGCGGCAGGAAACGATACTTACCCGCTGAGTGTCTTGTGTATGTTCCTCATTCCAGCTCAGCTTCCAGCACAAGGTGGGAGTGCTCTACTGCAAGGCGGGCCAGAGCACCGAGGAGGAGATGTACAACAACGAGAGTGCCGGGCCGGCGCTGGAGGAGTTCTTGGATCTGCTTGGTCAGAGGGTGCGCCTCAAAGCCTTCACCAAGTACAGGGCGCAGCTGGATAACAAGAGTAAGATCCGCGACGCAATCAAAACGAAAACATTCACAAAGTCCAAGCCCACTCACTTCTATTCCTGCTGAGTGCAGATGCTCTGCTCTGTTTCCTATTGTGTTTTTTTTAAGGGGTGTAATTATTATTTTTTTAAGTCTCTATATCTTACGTCTTGATTTTCTATTTAAGTACATCATCAGCGTATCTAACACTATGGCCTTTTGTGTTGCAGCGGACTCCACAGGCACACACTCTCTCTACACCACCTATAAGGACTATGAGCTGATGTTTCACGTGTCCACCATGCTCCCCTACACGCCCAACAACAGACAGCAGGTCAGTACGCTCTATACTCCGTGCTTCCCACCCCACCCCCCCACCCCCCTCCTCCCGTCTTCTAGAGGACCACCGTGTTTATTTTTCTGCGTGGTAAGCCGATGACTAATGGTGGTAATAAGTCCTTGAGCGGCTTCCTTTTAGGATATCTTCAATCGTGGCTCTTGCCAATCTTCCCCAGAGACTCATTTTGCCACAGTAATGGCCAATCAGCTGAAAGCATGAGCATTGCCATGGTAACCGGGTACCCCCACAGTAGGATTTTAATCAATGCATCCCCGGGGGCCGGACCCGACGTGGTATTAGATGGGCCTCTGATTCTGTCTGCGCTAACAAGTGGAATTAAGTGGATGTAGCGGCGGACTGGCGAGCGATGGCCCGATAAAGCCGCAATTACAGAGGTTCACCATCTTAGTCTGTGCTGTGCTTCTACATGATAAAACATGTGGGTACAACCCTGCAGAGATATTAACAGTGAACACACTGAAGGAGGTTGTGAGTGAGTCGGGGGAAGTATCTACAGTGAAGCACTGCAGAGACTTAATCAACCAAGTGGAAGCTAAATGTCTGATTGGCTGGATTCTCTTTTATTCCCTCCTCCTCCGATTGTATGTCATGAAGTGAGATAGTTTCATTTAATCCCCGGTGGTAATCTAAAGGCAGAGCTCACCTCACTCATCTTTTCATCCTTTTAATTTCACCTCTGAACCTTGTAATCCTGCTTGTTTCAGCATCCTGCTGATCCTGAATGACAACTTTCTACCAGCCACAGAATGAGGTTAACTATCTGCACAATGCAACAATGCAAGCAGTCTGAATTGGTGAGAGAATATGTCTCCTTCACCCTAAAAAAAGAGCCTAAATTGTGTTAGCAGGATGCATTGCTCTCATCCAAAAAGCCCTTTATCTTGGTCCCAACAGACATTACATTCAATTTGTCATTCCTCATTGCAACGTTGACTTGTCTTTCAGACGGTCTGGAGATGTTCTCCCGTGGATTCTCCTCAAAACCTTCTCTGTAACTCGACGGTTTAGTCCAAAGTGGTTTAGCTACAACTTAAAACAACACTGTGTAACATTTGAAAGAAGAAATAACGCATTCTTCCCCTTACAAACAAAACAATGAACTCATAAGCAATGAAACGTTGCTCCCTTGCTCAATCCAGGATACCCTGAGGCTCGATGTGGTGTGACCAGTCGCTTGTGATGGCTGATGTAAGCTAATGTTAGCAATCTAAATAGATGCCTTTGTGACTCTTCTTTATTTATACTTTGTTTTATCATTTACTCATATCCGATAATCGACCCTTTGCTAAGTCCCGCCCTCGAACGCTGACTGGCCAATCATAGCGTAGCTCAGCCAGCTCAGATGACAATCTCTAACCTGTGGCGCTAACATTAGCAGAGTATGTCAGCACATCAATAACTAGCGTTAGCACTTCTATGCTATGCTAGCTACTGAATGAATACACGCTGCTTTTGCTTTTTTAGGATTGTAAAGACCGACCCGGCTTTACAGGAACAGTGGTGTCCCTTAATTTCATTGTCTTCTGTCTTGATCACCAGGTGCTGTTGTGGTTCACATTGGGATCTGTAGGCTTTAGCTTCTATCTTTATCTTATTTAATGCTATTTCTCCTTGTATTTGTCACCATTTTTCCCTCCTTCTTCTAGTTATTAAGGAAGAGGCATATTGGCAATGATATCGTCACCATCGTATTCCAGGAGCCCGGGGCCCTTCCTTTCACTCCAAAACACATCCGCTCTCATTTCCAACATGTGTTCGTCATCGTCAAAGTCCACAACCCTTGCACTGATAACGTCTGCTACAGGTAAATCGCAAGGGAAGAAGAACCGGCAAACATTAGAGCGCCTCACCATGGGATAACTAGCAAACTAATATCCTCAAGACAATTTAGGGGAATGTGTTTATCCTTTGATGGGCTTTCCATAAATGTCTTCCTGCCAAATGGCTCTCCATGAACTTTTAGGAGCACTTAATTTGAAAGAATAATAATAATAGCCTGCTGAGTGCTTTCTGTGGTTTCTGTCATGACTTTATAGTAATGTGCGGGAATCACAGGGCTCTTTTGATCTGTTAAGTGATGATACAGTTATTATCTTCAAGAGACACCTTGAAATTATGACTTACAACTCGCTGTTTCTGAAGTCGGGGACAACTCTCGTTAATAACATGGCATTGAACAGAGCAAGAACAGTTTGAGCTCCTCTGTCTGTCCCCTGAGAAATAATGTCCCTGAAAGCCATGTTCTTTCAACACTCCTCATTATACGTACAGTTCAATACCCATTCACTTCTTTTACTTTCACCTCTGCTTGTGATTTACGGTTTCCGTTCTGTTTTCCAGCGTGGCCGTGTCCAGATCCAAAGACGTGCCTCCGTTCGGCCCCCCCATTCCCAAGTCTGTAACTTTCCCAAAGTCCGCCGTTTTCAGGGACTTCCTGCTCGCCAAGGTCATCAACGGAGAAAACGCCGCGCACAAGTCGGAGAAGTTCCGAGCCATGGCGACTCGCACGCGGCAGGAGTACCTGAAGGACCTGGCTGAGAACTTTGTTAGCACAGCCACTATCGAGTCTGCTGTCAAATTCAGCTTCATCACTCTCGGAGCCAAGAAGAAGGAGAAGGTGAAACCCAGGAAGGACGCACATCTGTGGAGCGTGGGGGCCATCACCTGGGGCGTCCGCGCCCGGGACTTTGGCCAGTCGATGGACGTGGACTGCCTACTCGGCATATCCAACGAGTTTATTGTGCTCATCGAGGAGGAATCAAAGAACGTGGTCTTCAACTGCTCTTGCCGCGACGTCATCGGATGGACCTCAGGGATTATGAGCATTAAGATCTTCTATGAGCGCGGGGAGTGTGTCATGCTGTCTGCACACGACAACTGCGGAGAGGACATCAGGGAGATGGTGCAAAGGCTAGAGGTAAGATCCTTAAAGACTCAACTGTCATAATCTCCGTCATTTTCGAGGTATTCATGGATAGACTGTAGTGGAGCTGATCTGTTCTGGCATGCTGTACGTCCGCGTCTTCTGTGTCGGTCTCTAATCACGCCACACAGAGACATTTGAAAGCACAGAGGGAGTAAATCATTCTCTGTGGCTAATTGAGGGTTTCGTCTTAGTTTGGCATTGAATTTATTATTTGATATATTGAGCCTATTACAGTAAAATCAATTACATTGTCATAACAGTGGTGCGTCAAATACGGTTTTAATGGATCAGACAAGGTGCAGCCCATGCTGGCATTAGCACGTGACACCTTTTCCTGTTCAGCCACAGGGCAGCTTTTGTGCACCAGGAAAGCCCAAAAAATAAATGCATGCATACATGCTGCGCTCGGTCGCTCTTTTCGAAACAACAAGAGATCATTTGCGTTGGTCTTCTCTTTGCTCTACATTGCTGGGGCAGAACAATTGTTGTTGCCTTATCTCTGTTATGCCTCTTGGCCAAAATTTTGGTTGGTGCTATTCCCCTTTAAATAATCATTTAAATGAAATTGCTTTTTAGAAGTTTTGGTCTCAATATAAAAGAAAAAAAAGAGTTCACCAGTGTGTTGCTGCTGAAAAAGAGACCTATAAGTAACCTCCATGAAACACAGAGTAGCAGTCTGTCATCAGAATTGTCCAGTAAATCTAGCTCGACTGTGTTTCACACATAAGCTGCATGGCATGTGAAGGAAAATGGCTGCCTTTTACTTTAAATGGCGCAGTGATGCTTTGGGATAGTTGTGGTAGCTCTGTGGTGAAACAATGCATTCTGCAAATATTGCTCTTACCATTGTAGCTTTACTACTTACCACAAACCTTGTTATTCTATTTTTATCTTTATGTCAGCATGGCTGTCGCTTGCTTAACTTATATCTTTCCTGTCAAGTCTCATGCGTTGCAACTCTACGCTGAGCTTCTGGTATTTTCTTTTCTTTCCTTGTGTTTCTTCCCCTTCCCGACTTCCCCCTCATCTGTCTGCCTGGTCCTCTTTGGGTTGTCCAGAGACGGGAGTGTCACGTGAATGTGAAACTGTAAAATGAAATCAATGGAGTCCAGAGAGGGATTACAGACCTCACGTTGATGGCTTTCTTTGGCTCATCCCTCAGGCTCAGCAGAGGTGCACAGTTAAACATCCAGGTCACACAAGGGCAGATGTTGTCCCGCGCTTGATCGGGATAAACCATTATGAAACATCACAGCATTTTCATCACCAAAAAAACTAAAAAAAACAAAGCTGGAGCCACTCCCTGCGGCAGACAGTTCATTCATTGGGAGTGGAAGATTGGCGATGATGTGATTTTGGCCCATTGTTGATTGTGCTGACGTCTGGGCGCAGGTACAGGAGAAGGTAGCTTAAACAGGGCACCAGCCCAGTTTTGAAGGGGAGGAGAGGAAACAGACTAAGAATAGATAACACTTGGCCTCACTACTTCACTCCTTCTGAGAGCTATCCACTTAGTCCAATTTCTCTCAACCCTACTGTGTAGTTCCGCCGTGGCCATCTGCACTGTGTGGCCCTGGTTACATTGTGAGATTCTAGTTCAAGTCTAGAGGGGGGAAAAAAAGGAACAAACACCTGGTTCATCAGTCTGGACGCTGGCATGCGATGCCTTGTTTCTGCTCCTTGTGTTGCTGCATAGGCTTGCTTTTCCTATTCTAGTTTCCATGGTTTGTTTACTGAACCTCTAATCAGGCAAACCTTTGTTTCCTTTCAAAAAAACAATGAGGTTGAATCCCAAAATCCAAACCTGAGCTGCGCATGACCTTATTTCTGCCTGCATACTCTCCTCCACTTATCCCTTTGGCAAACCTCATCAACAGACATTTCCAACAGACCCCGGCCAGCATATCTTCGGTTCAGCCAACAACACAGGAGTAACAATCCATTTCCTGTGGAAAGCACAAGAAAGAAGCTCACTCTTCTGAGGATTTCTATAGAAGGAGATAAATGCACCGTTCCTATTATCACCTTTCGCAGTGAAACTAGAACGAGCTCAAAGATTTTGCAAGCGCCCTAAAAAGCCCAAGATCCAGTAGAAGTATTTACCATAATTAATCTTAAAGGACACGGGTGTCATTCAGTGTCTGCGCAACTCATCGCAAGAAAGGACAGAGCCGGATATATTAGCATTTGTGATTAGCCAAAGGACGCCGCTTCCTCATCCACTATGCTAATATCCTCTCACATGTACGGTCCACTGACCCACGGGATTTGTGAGGGATATTTCACAGGCAAAGCTCCGAATAAGTATTAATAAGTGGGTGGCTATGCGAGTTACTCACAGAGACAGTGGAGCAGCAGCGGTAGGCACATTTGGGCGTGAGCTGACCGTGCACACTTTGTCCCAAAGGTGTCTGCAACGTCCCAGAGGTTGACTCGAGTTGTGTGTCATCGGGAGGGGGGGGTTTAACAGGCTGCCGGACCTGTGATGTAATGCGAACCAGAGTGAACAGATTGCCCACTATAACCGAGCAGCCCAGTGTGAGAGCACAACTGAAAGCTTTATGATAACGTCCTGCTGTCCAGGGTGGGGCCGGGCCGGGTGTTTCGGCTTTTATGAGACAAGTCGCCTTGGCTCGGGTGCCATGTTTATTTTGTTTCCTGATCAAAGTACAGGCAGTCCCCCACATTGAGCGGGTCTTTGTGTACTGTATTCATCAGCGGGGCTACATATGAAAGGGAATCACTGTGTCTGCTATGGAGTTGAGTGAACGAAGTAGAAGTAGGTAAAATATAATAATTCCATGCTTTTAATCACACATCAAAGTAAATGGAAAAGGTTTGGGTTTAAGACTGTCGATCGGATAAAACAAGGTGTGTTTGGATGTGGTAACTTATTACCATTTTCACAATTTTTTGACACCCTACTTACAAAAACGACTAATTGATTAATTGAGAAAATGATCAGCAGATTACTGGATAAAGACCATAATCGTTTCTTACATCGTAATCTATCAATTCAGGGGCTGCAACAAATTCTTATTTGTATGATCAGTTAATTGTTGGATTGTTCATTCTATAAAATGTCCAGAAATACTGGTGACATCTTTACGTTGCTTGGCTCGTCCAACTTTCAGTCCAAACTCCAAAGTCATTCAATTCACTGTTGTACATAACAGAGAAAAGCAGCGACATTTCAATCAATGTTTTCCATTTTTGCCGAATCAACAGCGAATAGATTGCCATGTGTGTTGTTTTTATTTATTTCCTGTCAATCGATCAACCGATCGATTCATCAGCACCGCTTTGAAGCATGATTGGTACCCGCTGACGCGAATGTCTTGCTTCGGCTACTCTTGCCCCATTAAGCAAAAAATTGTGCCGTGTCCCGCTGGAAGCCACTGTCCTAGATTCACAATTGATTCACAGATATCCAGCCCAGAGGAAACGGGTGACCCTAGTTTCACCAGGCTGTCCTTTTTGAAGTTCAGTTGGATGACGAGGTTTTGTCCCGTCTGTGAAACATGCCAGAGCTACTTCTGACTGTCAGACCTCTCACTGAGGATCCACGACAGTACAACAGATTCCCGGCTGGAACTGTTTCTTTGTTTCACGCAGCGTTTTATGTTTTATGTCACCACTCACACAGATGTGTCATCCACGCTTCATGCCACCATCAAATCCCTCCATTGAGATACCGAGTGTCCTGTTAGATTCACCCATTATAGATTTTGGCCATTCGGAGGAGAACCTGGCCACATTCATTTTGTGGACGGACTGAATAAAGGGCGTGGATGAAAGCATTTAGAAAGCTTTTATTTAGGCCTAATGAATTTCTGACAAAGGGCGGTTTGATTCATGGTCCCTAATACTGTTCTCTTCATGCACAGGCCATTTACTTCCAGACTTTGCCACCAGAGAGCTTTTGGATTTCACTTTTCCCATTTCTTTTGCCCTTGATGTTTAGCGCAGAGGGATTGTGTCGGCACTAAAGAGCCCCTATACTTTCATGTCTACAAGCATTTTTATTTATTGCAAGACTGTGACCTCACTGATTTCACCCTAAGTAAATACATTTTTTTTAGGGTGAGATCCATCATGGTTGTTGCGTCTCCCCTCTCACACAGCTGGGTAGGATTTCCGCCAGTGTGAGAACCTGGTGGAGTGTTGACAGGCCACAGTCTGAGTCAATGTGTCCCCGAAGCCAGCTGCCGCTCTGCACAAAATGGAGGCAACCACCCACAAGTGAACCAAGACTAATCTGATGGGTGATTAAAGCTCATTCGATGCAGTGTGAGTTTTGATTTTTTCCAGCGGTTGTTACAGGAAAACTTGTCCAGTCCCACTGAGTACCCACTCTGCAGTGTAGTCTATAAGCTCAGTGACTCCATGTCATCGAGGTGAACATAGACACAGACGCATGTTTTCTTCTCTTTTTACGGAAATATTGCTGCTTAAGCAAGAGGGTTGCCTGAACTTCAGTTGAACCTGAATTCCATTAAAGCAGAGGCTTAGGCCAAGCCACCGCTGAGCAGAGTGAGTGACTTCATTTGCATTCAAGTGCACGAGTGGAAGACGACCGACTTTTAAGTTCCGCCCAAGCACGCAGCGGGACGAGCAGCGACTGTCTGCCAAGTGTCCACGGGGGAAGTCTGAAGTCTCCAGAACTGTGAGGAAAGAAGGGCGAAGAGATCAGTTTGTTGTTCATCAGCTGCCAGTAGATGCAGATCATGTGTTGCTGGATAAATGTTGTGCTCCAAAGTCCTGTTTGAAGTTAGCTCTGGTTAATAGACTTAGTTCTATGGACACGTCTGTGTGTCAGGAGCCATGTTGATCCTAATCCCCCTGATCGCACCCACAAAGCCACTGTAGTCCACAGAGACGTGTGTGTGTGTGTGTGTGTGTGTGTGTTCCAGCTGCCTCTATGCAGCTCTAAGGCTAAACCAGTGAGCTCTGTCATGCACCCTCTTATTAGCTTCCATTTTGAGAGGTTCTTTGAATTAGCCAAACAAACATGCTCATGTCTCTTCTGCTGAAGGACGCGATGTTACTCTGCTCTAATAGTATTTTTCACAAAACATCTAAGAGGAAATATGCAAATTGTACACCGTTTGAAGGCTGCTGTTGAAATACATGATTAGCTTAGAAAGCTCTTATTAAAGGATATTAAGATCATTCTCTCTCTCTCGCTCTCTCTCTCTCGCTCTCTCGCTCTCTCGCTCTCTCTCTGTCCGTCTCGTGCTTGTTTTTGGTTTTCCCAGTGTGATTGCATTCATTTCACGTGTTTCTTAAGTCCTGCTGTCCATATGTCTCGTGATCAGTGCGATCGAGACAACATTTCTGTACATTTATTTTAGATAATGAACAAAAGCATTCTGATCTCCGGTTCCAGATCGCCACCAGAGGTTGCGAGACGTCCGAGATGACGCTGCGTCGGAACGGCCTCGGCCAGCTCGGCTTCCACGTCAACTTCGAGGGCATCGTGGCCGACGTGGAGCCCTTCGGCTTCGCCTGGAAGGCGGGCCTGAGGCAGGGCAGCCGGCTGGTGGAGATCTGCAAGGTGGCCGTCGCCACTCTCACCCACGAGCAGATGATCGACCTGCTGCGCACCTCTGTCAGCGTCAAAGTGGTCATAATCCAGCCTCACGAGGACGGCGCGCCCCGACGGTAACTCCCAAACCTCTTCTTTTCTTATTTTTACTTGACAGCTAACACTTTCTGACAACATAACAGACGAAAGTTGCTCACAAAACAGACGCAGACCTCCTGTTGTCTTTGCTTGTTGTTAGTGAAGCAGAGAAGCAGGTGCTCTTCAAAAATGTATGAAGTTATAGCAGAAGAGTCTCTTTCTCATTGTTCCGTGCAGCTGGGGCTAAATTAGCTTGACATTTGGCTCTCATGTTTGTGTTGATTAGCATAAAGAAATGCTTACACATCGTTTTAGTTGCAAAGGGGGCCGATGTTGTTCTCGGCTGATTTCTCTGGAGAGGGCGACTCTCTTTGTGTTGAAAGAAAGCTCCAGCCGGGCTGTAGAGTCACGCAGACACGGACGGTCAGCGGTTCTCCCTAATGATGATGAGAGGAGCGTTTTGATTTATGGCTCAACTCTCGCCGCCGTTGTCTGACAGTTCACATTTGCAGATTGCCTGTCCAATCTCCCCTTTCGGCAATTAGGATGGTAATGTTTGGCTTTTTAGGGACACACACACACACACACACAGGGAGACTCCATTGCTCCTGTTATAAAGGAGAAAAGCATTTTTCAGATTAATAACAATGATAATTATCTTTTGTGATGGGAAGAGATGGAGGTCTGTGTAAAACGCTCGTTCTGAAAGCACATCTGCTCGTTTTGTCTGGCGAGAGACGGGACAGTGAAATTACATCCGTCACTATTTCACACTTCACATTTCTTTGACATCTTTGTTTTGGTTGTGCTTCGGGCTGACAGATTTGAGTACCACGGAATGCTTTTTCCTACTTTGTGGCAGATGACCACAGCAGAAATGACTTGACAGTGTCTAGAGAGACACTCCATCCCATTTTCTGTTTGTGATGTGACCGGTAACCCTAACGCTGTTTGCTAATAAGTCAAATTCACAACCTGTGGACGACGACAGTTAAACAATCACAATGCACATATGTGTTAATCCCGTGCATGTGATAAATCGCTGGCGGGTGAAGGGCTTTAAACATCTGTTTATAAGATTAAGTGTAAATGCATATTTGTGGAAAATGATATTAATGGCAGCCTTCGTATGACTACGATCTTAAAAGAGGTGTGTGTGTGTGTGTGTGTGTGTGTGTGTGTGTGTGCGCGTGCGCGTGTGTGTGTCACTGTGTCTGTGTGTCACTGTGTCAAAGGCTGCATACTAGGCATACGTTTAACTGCGCTTCAACTTTTTGTTATGGTCTGGCAACAGAGGAGTAACATATTTGCTCCCCCCAGATGGTGGGTGAAAATGCCCCGTCTGTGAAATCCAAAACAGCAGCCTCTCTGGCACAACCGACATCTAATCCTCTTACCACAAGATGTGATGATACATGATGAGACAATCCTAATCGCAGTTCAGGGAAGCAGAAAGCAAACAAAACAAACCCCCTTCTTGTGCGTCGACCACAGGCGGGGTCCGGCTCTGTGGAGATGTGGTTACACGATGGAGGAAGGAACTTTTTTTCGGCGCGGTGTTTGTGCCAGTGGAAGACATCTTGGTTTCAATGGAAACAGCTGGAAACTGTGAAGACAGCCAATACAAGATTGTTAAAAAAAAACTAAAAAAAACATGCTATACAGCACTGTATGTGTTATATCATGTTGCAGGTCCATGATGGGTGGTACGATGCATAATTCAGTGAGCTTGACCCATATAAGGCGTTGCTAACAGATACATCTGGGCGATTGGTACACTAGAAGACTGTACTGGTCAGAGCTGTTGAGCTGTGCTGGAAGATTCCCCCGTCTTACTGAAACAAAGCTTCTCATCGTCGTCCCGTGAGAGCCAAAAGACTCCGTCCCGGGTCCTGTGAATTCCCCCCCCACCACCCAAGTCTCCAACAAATCTAGAGGTGAGAGGTCAGGTGAAGAATCTCGAGGGCCCTCGACTCTTTTCGCTGCTGCGTCTTTGAGTTGCCAAAAGTGTTGCAGTCAACAATGAGTACTCCAGTAGCTCCAGTATTGTCTCAGAGGAAAGGAATTCAGCGGGGGCCCGAAGGCCCCAGCCAGTCCGTCCCCTGTGGCCAGAGAGATGAGGGTTAGTCTTAACAACAATGGACGAGAGTCTCATGACCTCCAGACAATGTACGCTGGCTCCACACCGCTACCAATGCCAGGAGAAATGTTTTCATAAGCACATGTTGGGGCTCGGAGACGTGCATGTTCCTTGTTATTAACTTCTTTATTTTGTGATTCCTCCAGATTAAATCAGGATTGATGGGATAATCTGGTGTTGAATGACCAACATTTAACAAAAACGGTACATTTGTGTAGCGCTGTGTATGCCCTAAACGCGTTTACCCCGCTCAGCCTGAAGCCAGTGGAGATGTGGCTCTAATATTAGCCGTACCTATAGGACTGTATTTATTTACACTGGAGGAAGGATGTGGTTTTAGCCCAGTGCAATACAAGAGGCTTTTCCATCATCACTCTGAAAGGCTCCCAAACAAGTTCAACATGTTAGCCTCGGATCAAACTAATGAGAAAAAGATGAAAAAGATTAGCTCTTTGAAACAGGAATGCGATGTAGAGAACATGGCCGTGATTGTATGTTTTGGTATATGGTCATCAGAGATCGAAGCATAAACAAGAGGATCAGTACAACATGGACTTAAAATGGATGATTACTACAAGATAAACAAATGGTAACGGAGACACAAAAAAGCAGCTGCATCTGCCATTTACATCTACTTTGAGAACATATTGTACATGGAAGGTTTAAAATGGCAGGTAACCCGCATTTAAGTGGGTTCAACCGGCACCAGCCGCCTGCTCATAATGAGTATCGCCTGTGACATTCAGAGAGCCACTTGTGACCTTTCCTTTTGAAGTGTCATCAGATTTGTCATCATGGATTTTCATCTGGACTGAAGTTAAGCCGGATTTCTCACTTCCCATGCCGAAAAAAAAAAAAAAGCACCACTAAACCAAAACTCAAAGAACCTGCATCACAAATTGCTCGTCTTAATCCCTGCGCACTCTTCACAGGAGGCGTGCTGTCCTTTAGATCACGTTGCAGAGAAATCAGTTAAAAGGGCTTTTTTTTTTTCTTCCTCCATTTCTTTTTTTTTTTTTTTTTTTTTTTTGCAATCCAATTCACTTTTCCGCACAACTTATTTATTAAACCTCTTGACAATGTTCTGGAAAAGGGTGGAGGTCACAACCTCTGTGCCTCTTTGCTGTGACATGGACTCTGACTGTGGGAAAGGATTAGCGCGTCCCTCAGTCGCCGGCCACGTCATTGGAGTGACAGCACTCTGACTAAGGTCTAAGGTCCTGTTGTCACACTGATCTATTGTAATTCCTCAAGAGCCAATGGCTGAAGGAGCTGATTGTTTGCCACAGACTCTTTTATTTTGTTATTTCTAATGAGCATTGATGTTGTTGTGGCAATTGTGTTCAGCCAGACATGCAGTAGCCGTAGTTTGAGTGGACTGGATGTTGGTTTTAATTTGTAGATGTTTTCCCTCTCTACGAGCTCATGTAGGTCATTGTGGTATAATTTATAGCCCTGCACATTGAGTTGGAAGAGTGCAGCGGCAGTACTTGCTGGAATCAAGAGGAAGCGGGCAATATTATTCCCCCTCTCCTTTTAGCTGGCTGGATGGGTCTCCTCCAGCTGTGGTTGAAATGTTGACCAAACACCCCGTTTCCTGCCCTTTCTCCACGATTTATACACCCCGAGTCCCCTCCCCCCCCCCCGTACATAATAAACAAGAAGCACATTCTACATACACCGAGCCGTTGTTTCACCTCCAGCTAAGCTCGTAGAGGCGCTGGGAGAGAATATTGGGTTCATAAGTGAAACTTACCTCGTCGGGTCTTCCTCATCCTGGAGCAGAGAGCAGAGCAGGAGACAGCGGCTGAGACCGTTCCTGTTGACAAGCTGTTGGCTAGGTTTATCCTGTTCGGACAGTACTGATTCGTGGCAGTTCTGGCATGATAGCACGCACGCACGCACATGCACACAGTTAATAAAGGTAATGAGTGCAGTCCTGTTTAGAAAAGACAATTGACCAACAGTCAAGATTTAAGATTATTTTTTTTCCCCCTACATTAACAAAAAGAGATCTCCGGTTTCACGATCAAAGTAGGAGGGTAATGATTGAATCACCATTCTGTACAGTAGCTTCGTCCAAGATAAAATGCTTATTTCTTGACGGACGTGTCTGATCTTCTGATGCTCTAATGCCACTCATTACTCTCACTGTCCCATATATCAAACCAGTGATGCATGCTACACACACGCAATAAATAATGTAAGCCGTGGAGGATGTAGAGCGGTCCACGCCATTGAAAGTCTTTCATCATGGATGAGGCCAGCGCACCGGTGACACTGACCAAATGTGGGAAACGTGTTGGCACGAGGAGGAGAGCGGAGGACGATCTTCTAGTTAGGTCTTCTAACACCCACGGCTCTGGTGGGAGGCCAGCTGTAAACAGCCCCAGCCACCCGTAAACAGCCCCAGCCACCCATGGACCAGTTTGATGAAAAGGGTCTCTCCACCGCAGCGTCTGCAATCAGCCAGCGCACCCTCCTCGAGCTCCGCTCTGTGTACACGTACGACCGCAGCAAAGCATGCGCAACTTTCCATCCCCCAGTGGGTGCTGGGAAATGGACTTTGGAAGGTGTAATCATTAGGTTCATGCTTGATATGCGTTTGGAGAGCTAGCAGAGCACCCGGGCTGTTTAACCCTGACCCACCACCCTGTAGACACCCCCCCCTCGGTCCTTCCAAACAAACGCACCAAGCCTCTGCCCAGCCCACGAAGATTAATGTTGCATGAAATGGCATCACAGGCCGTGTCCATCGCGGAGATCCTCAGTGTTGGAAGCAGTTCTGGGAGGGAGATGGAGATGGAGGGAGGAAAAATCCTCCGGTGTAGAGCTACTCAGGGGAAACCTATATCTGATTAAGTGGCAAGCGGAGATTTTCGTCTTTATTTAAAAAAACAACAAAAAAAAAAGGCAAAGTGTTTTCCACCCTTTTCTGTGCATCTCCTCTCCGATTTGCCCGTAAGCCCCTGGTGTGCATCTCTGTGTGTTTATCGTTGGCTCACACACATGCATGCACATGGACCTACTATATTTAGACGTCTGCCTCTGGCTAAATATTTCTGACAGCATTAGTGTGTTTTAGTGTAGTCATGGTAATGGCTGAATGATTCCCCTCCCCCTCGCTCACTGAGGACGTCGGGGTCAGTTGTGTTGTACTGTAGCAGCTGTATAGAAAAAATGTATATTTTTAGATTTTGTGCCGAACTGTCCCTTTTACCATCTTCTTTCCTTTCCTTCCACATCCTCCTCCCCGCTCAGGGGCTGCTCCGAGCTCTACCGCATACCTATGGTGGAGTACAAGGTCGACAGCGAGGGCACACCCTGCGAGTACAAGACTCCCTTCAGGAGAAACACCACTTGGCATCGGGTGCCCGCGGCTGCCGGAGCGCCGCTGTCCCGGGGCTCGCCCACGCAGGGCCCCGACCGCTTGCAGTGCCAGCAGATCCTCCAGCAGCACCAGGCAGCCCTCCCACGGAGCACCTCCTTTGATAGGAAGCTGCCAGATGGGTCCAGGTAAATCTGGACTATAAAAAAGACTGTTGATTTACGTAGCGAAAGGGGTTTTGTTCACTGCTTTGAATTGATCCGCACACAACAGAGGAACACGGCAAGAGCTTCAATATTTCCATCATCTTCCTGTAAAAGAACACACATCTCTTGGGTCAATACGTGATCTTTTTGTTTACATGTCTTTTCCATAAAAAGGATTTTGACCGCTAGCTAACAGTCTCAACTGTCATCAGTCACAGCTTATTCAGCAGGATGTTTTTGAAGCGTGTAATTATGCACAAGACTAAAAATGAAAGTTGTAAGTAACTATTACACCGACACCAACTCGTTCATTTCACCTTTTGTCTTTAGTGAGAGTGAAAGAAGAGAAATATCACATCAAGATGAAGTCGCAGCAACACCGTTCACAGTGCTGCTGCTGCAAAAAAAAAAAATATATATATATATACAACAAAATATAATGTCCTTTTTGGGCACTTTTGGAAGTCAAGCTTTCTACTCAAGGTTTTTCAGAGATCTAGAAAGAGCAAAGCTTTCCGATCAAACATCGTGACGCTCAAAAGCACCGATCCTTTGAGATGAAATCTTTTGAACTCTGAGCCTTTCTCATTCAGAGAAGAGCCGGTTATTGTGTTCCGCTCTTTGCATACACATAAATGGAGCATTTTAGTCCAATGCTTTCATCTCCCCTCAAATGACAAGGCCACACTCCGACTTTGTTCCTGTCCTGGACGGTGTCTCTTTTGGACATCTCCATTGAGCCATGTAAAGCAGTGATTTGTTCATTCTAATGAAACCCCTACAGTCATGATAACCTTTCCAGTGTGTCACACCGACCCCCCCCCTGGTGTCGCCTGTTCTGACTATACTGGGATAATGGCCACCTTCGCTGCCTAATCGGAGCCCCTGGCAGTGGGAGCACTCCTTTCTCTCTCTCTCTCTCTCTCACCCCCCCTCCCTCCCTCCCTCCCTCTCTCCGTACCCCTCCTGCTCCCCGCTCGTCTTCCTGCACCCTGCTGAGGAGGAGGTGGTGGGGACACTGACACAACTCGGCTCATCTCATCCAATTACTGCTGAAACAAAGAGAGCGCTCTTCTCTGGACCACGATATGTAGCACCCCAGGAGGAGTGGGAGTGGGGGAGGGCAGGGGGATCATAGAAAGGAGGGAGGAAGACGGGTTACAAAAATAAATCGACATATAAAATAATTTATATATTTTTTTTAGGATTTATATCAGTATTTTAAAGCAGGCTAAAAGTAACGGACATTTGGTTTGTTACGGTTGCAGAGCTAACGGTTGAAACGTCCATCTCTGTCACTCCAAGTGGCAGCAGAACGAATGCAAACGGGACCGAACTGACCGCAACATTGACAGTTCATTATCGTAACAATATCCACTTTTACATGATTATTAGTATTAAATAGCATCCAGTTTAAATTCAACAGGTGGTGTCAATGAAAGGGTACTTGGGTCACATCTTAGCTTAGATACAAAGCATCATCCCATCCACACTCCACACATTGAGCTCAATCCACACTTCCACACTATAAAATATGACACCCAGCATAGAAAAAATAAGGACCGACCGCTAATCCTTGAATGTTATTGCAGCGAAAAAATACCCCCCCCCCCCCTTCCCCCAAAAAAGAAAGAACTTTACATTATGTGTAGCGAGGAAGAGGAGGAGGAGAAAAAGCAGCTGCTGCTGTTTCACATTAAAGTGCCTGGAGGAGACGAACACTTTGGCCGAGGAGGAAATGTAGAGATCTGGCCAAAGCATTTGATGATGTGTGCCGCGACTGAGTTACTGACAGTTTAGTGAGTTTCCCATGGAGGTCTAGACAAAGGAAACCTGCCGACGAAGCAGAAAGGGAAAGAAATTGTTCGCCTTCTAAATGGACATGTGTATCGTTTTGAACAATGAGATTCTGTTTGTCAGCTTCATTCAGACCCAGTCCTCAACTCAATATACAAACAAATGCATGAGGAAAGTGTATGCAGCTAGACCTGGCTGGAGACTTAATGTGAAAGCCATCCTGCCAATGTTATTGCAGTCTTATTTCCGCTCGGTCATTTAAGCTACTTTGGTGTGTCGGTTAGAAGGAAGGCCTCTAGGCAGCAGACATAACTCCAATCCAGTGTTTATTTTTCACTCTAGACTCTCATCCGTAAATTTCTCCTGACCAGGCGAAAGTAAGCAAAGAAACCTCTTGTCAGGGCCCGTTGCAAGGCAGTGACATTTTGGATAGGTTGAGCAGAAATCGAAGCAGACATCTTGCTTCTGCCTTCTTTACTCTACACACACACACACACGCCGGGCTGCACCATCTGGATCACTCACTGAGGCGTGTTACCATAACTAATCCCTGTTGCTGTTCGTCTTCGGAGAACAAAACACCTTCTACCTCACTGACTGCTCCCACGTTTTCTTGGGGATTATCCACGGTGCTCACATGCAAGGGAGCGTTCACTGGAGTGACACCTAATGATAAAGTCATTAACGCGGGACAGGGGGGGAAAGAAGTTTGTCCAGTTGTGAGATGTCAGTCTAATTTGGTCATTGAATATAAAAATGTTATATAAAATCGTATTTATATTCATACAGCCAGGGTTTTGACCCTCTATGGCAGCGTGTTTTACACTTTTGTCCCTCTGTTTCTGCAGGACGATGCAGGATATGGAGAACCCCCAGGTCACCTCATGTAACAAGGGAGACCAGCACTACCGCAGCTCCCCCAGTAACCAGTCCTCCTCCAGCGATCCAGGACCCTGCGGCAGCAGCACCTGGTCCCAGCAGCCTGGATACGATGGGTACGGGACCAGAGCAGTGTGCCTTCTTTTCAAATAGCCTCAACATCCCTCCAGGAATATGCACTTTTGCAGTGATGAATGCAGCCACAATCAGTCACAGGCAGCACTATTTCTGAGAACTTGCAATTTTGCAAAATGGGAGCAATTTTTCCACACGAAATGACTGAATCATCAGCTCACTTTTGGCCAGTCGTCGCTCTCTCTCTTTTTTTTTTTTTTTCTTTTTTTAGCAGGAAGTGATGTAACAATACCACATCCAGAACCTTAAATAAGGGAAGATGATTGAGGATGATGAGCTTCATGTATGAGATTACTTTTTATTTAACATGTATTATTATAGCTTCCATTCAATCAACCCAAAGCCTTACTTTCAACCTGAAGAATACAAACGCTGCCTCGAACATAAATGGCCACTTTTAGATTAAGCCATTCCATTTTGTAGCCATTAAAAATCCAAGCCACGTTTTCAGCACATGGTCCTTCTGTTCAGAAAGATGATCACTTAACTGTGATAGGAAGTGATTATAAAGAAATCTTTTTCGTCTTCAGTATAACCTACTGCGACTGAAGTGCCACTTTCAGAAACGACACTGTAATTCTGAAGAAAGCTATTGAAAAGAAATCTTTTGGTGGGGAAAAAAAGGAAATCATAAAAAAGGGAACAGGAGGAAGAAGCTTTACTAAAAGAGACCTTGTAGCTGCTGTCAACATGAAAACATGAACAAAAGCCACCACACTTACCAGTCCATGTGTTTCTCCCCATAACAGCCAACAGTAAACTGTAGATCTCCTTTTCAATATTAAGTTGTTTTTTTTGTTTTTTTCTGCTTTCGATCATATAATGGTATGCGGGGCTTCAGACTGCAGAGGCGTAACATCTGTCAGGCTGAGCAGAATCCATCAGAGACCGATGTCTGTCTGTAAATGGTTACAGACCATGACAAGAGGCTTAGCTGCACACTGCTGCCTTTCTGTCAGAGGCCTCAAAAGTGCACTGAACTCTCAGGGACCAGGGCCTGTCAGAGCTGCCACGGCGCAGAGAAGCCGACGTGTTGACGAGCCGATTGATCTCCGGTTAGAGCCTCGGCTAAAGATCACGAGACGCCGTGGCCTCTGTTCATCTGTTGTAACCGTTAGTAGCGCCTTCAAGGTTTAATTAAGACCCGCGTTGAAACATTTGCTGCTCTCTCTCTCCCTTTTGTCAGGAGCAAGAGAGTGCCCGGCATGCCAAGTCGAATGAAAGGAGGTCTCTCGGCGGCATTGTCTGGCAGCGTCTTTATACTATTACAAGCTCAAGTGAATCGACCTTAAATGATCTTGAGCTAATTGCTGTAAATCTATTGAAGCCTCTCTCTGACTAGAATACAGAGTTCACGCTATAGACGGAAGAAGATTCACAGCCCACTTCCCTCCTCCGTCTTTCTCCAGGTGTCCCTCCCCTGTCCTCCACGAGCGGGCAGGTGACATCCAGGGGGGTGACGGAGAGATCCACAGGGAGCGAGAGCCCACCCTGGAGAGGACCAGGTCTGCAGGTGAGTCTGATGGGTGATTTTTTTTTTTTTTTTTTTTTTTTTTTTTTATGCTGTCTGGTGCTCGCTCACACTCTGCTTGTTCTTCTCTGTCGACAGAGGCCAAATGGCACATCCCCTCCACCAAGATCCTGAACCCTCTGAAGCAAAGAGAAGGAGGGAAAGACTCCCCCAACAAGCTGTCCAGGGTAAATGTCTGACCTCCTTTGACAGAAGCTGCCTACGTGATATCCAATGGAAGTGTTTAGAAATTCACCGTCAACTTCTTTGGATAGGCCACAATGTGTAAAAGCAGTACAGTACGCCGGACCTGCTTCACCCCACATCAGTGTTTGAATCGGGGTGAGGTCAGATTGCCCTTGTTCATGCGCTTTGCAGCGAATCCTCGATTGGGGTATTCAACCCCGTCGTCCCCCTCTAGCCGCTCTTTGCACTCATCACTTCCCCTTCATCAGCATGCTAACGGGCCTCTCGTCTCATCACCGTTTCTGGTTGTCTCACACTTTTCTAGGACACATTTTCCTCGAAGGTTGAATATATTAAGTGCTTGAGCCTCTCATTTTCTCCTTTCTCTACATTGTCTTCTCGTTCATCGTCCCTCCTTCCGTCTTTTCTTTCTCCCTTTGTTGCTGGAGGCTGCACATCGTTCAGTGCTTTCAGCCAGTGTTGCATTAACCCAGGCCAGTGGATGCAGATTTAAACCGTTCCCTTGGCATTCTCCTTTCTTAAAGCACAAAGCCTGTTTGTTTTTTTCAAATTGGAGTAGCTGTGCTGGGATTTAGGCTGCTTTCATGATTTAGCAGTGTTTAGCATAGAAAATTAAGAAAACATTACAGATTTATATTAATCTTATTTCATTTTTCAGCTTTACGATGAACAATTCTGGCTTTCTAATCAGAGCTGGGGAAAACTAGTTGATGAGACGATTAAACTAAACAGATTTAAGGGCCAGATCTCTCACAGAAGTACCAGAAGAAGAGGTCACAGACAAACAAAGTGACATTCAGCATATTCTGAATACTGAATTTGTTTTCCTCCCTGTAACTGTCAACGAGCCCGACAGTATCATGGGCCTCAGTCAGGGACACATGAACATGTGATGTCGCCTGATGGGTGAGCCCATCCCCCTCAGGTGCTCCGAGCATGTTGGAGCAACCGTAAGAATGATCTGCAGCTGCTGTTTGACCTTGTCTGATTTACTGTAGCTCTATCTCCTTTAACCCTCTTGCTCTCTCTCTTGCTCCACCAGACGGGCGATAAAACCTCCAGCCACTCAAGTAGCAACACCCTCTCAAGCAACGCCTCCAGCAACAGCGACGATAAGCACTTTGGCTCCGGAGACTTGATGGACCCGGAGATGCTGGGCCTCACGTACATCAAAGGGGCGTCGACCGACAGCGGCATCGACACTAATCCCTGCGTGGCCCCCGGGGCCCGGGTGCTGCTGCAGGGCAGGGTGGGGGGGGAGCAGGGACACCCCTGGGTGTCGGAGCTCCACGAAGACGGGGCGTCGGAGGAGGATCACGGGAAACTGTACCTGCCGCAGGGCTACGCCTCCGCCGTTATGTCGAGTCATGTGACGGAAGGGAGCATCGGGGACCTGAGCGAGATCTCATCCCACTCAAGGTACAGTGCAGAGTCAGGATGTGTGTTTTATTTCACTAAAAGATGGTTATGTTTCCAATTGTTTTAGCTGCCTGTATCTGCTGTTTTGGGGTCGGTCAAGACAGACATCTGTGACTTGTTGAATCTGACCCACGGAGCATTGAAGCTGATCTGAAGGCTCAGCTCTTTACTGGGACACTTCATATTGTTTTTTCCTTGTTCATGTCACCACACTGTATACTCCAGCTGATGTCATGGATGACTGTGATGCTCCTTCTTCTCTATGGGCTTTATTTCGTTCTGTTGTGTTCTTAAGTCAAGCGTGCTGTTGGGTCATTGATTCGCCCGAAAAACCACACCCTTTTTTTCATGGTTTACGTCTCAGGGCACGATCCATTGTGTTCAAACATGTGGCTCTACATTCACACACAATCCTCCCATTATCTCTTCTAGTCAACACACAAAGATACAAACACGTGCACAAAAAGCATGGTTGCTGGCTGTTAGCTGACCTTTTCACCCAACCGTGCTCCCTCACGGCTGACCCCGCTGCCTGACTCATCCAGCTGTGCTGAACCTGGCGGGTGGGGCTGCTGTCAGGCCAGAGCGACATGGGGGGGCTTCGTCACACCGTCGTCCATGTCGCCCTCGCCAGACTGGGGCCCATCTGGGAAAGAGGAAGGGGGTGTCAGAGAGGGTTGGCCCTGCAGCCACTCACAGTCTGCCTCCATGAAATAGAATGGGTATCTATTTGTTTGTGTCTTTCTGGATTATGTTCGCGCAATCTGTTGAGATCATTGACCTGTTTGGGAGGCGTCAGAGCTGTCCGCTCCAGGACATCAGTCGGAGATGAGCAAAGAGCCCACGCCATCACCTTGACTACTCCGATGCTTCCCACCTTTGATGGAATGGTCTTTGACACCCGCGTGTGTTGTCTGAGCAAACGGTGAACCAGCAGGAGCACAGTTTGCAGGGCGGGGCCCCAGATGGCCATGAATATGGAAACAAGAGTGTGTAGTGACTCCAGCTTAAGCCGACTCTGATGTCTCAGGGTGTTTTCGAGGAATGTTTTATGTTTATTCAAAGTTTCCAACAGACCAAAACCTGACTGGGTGCAGTTGAGCAGCTAACGGTTTAATTCTAATCAGGCGGTTGACGTAAAACACAAAGTGTTTAGGAAACCACAGAAGATGTGCTGTTCTCGGGGACGTCTTAACGTGGCAAAGGATGCAGTGTGAGCGATGCGATATTAAAAGGAGCAAAGACAGGCAGAGCGCTGTGTTGTCTGATGCATGGCTCGTTTTCTCATCACTGTCAAATATGATTCATTCATCCTGCATAAATCTACCGTTACATGAAGGAGAACGTAGTATAAGAATTTTCACAAAGCTAAAACAATAATCTTAAACAAAGACACGGTGCATCGTAGCCTTGTTCCAATCAAATGGATTTTGTGGTGTAGTGTACATAAAATCAACCAGAAACAAAGTTTAAATATCTACAATATTAGAAATACACAGCCTTCATTCTCTATAAATAATGCATTCCTTTGATTATAGATTTAAAGAGTCAGTCCACCCAAATCACAAAATAAGTAACATTTTCCACTAACCTAGTGATCTCTAGCCATGCAGTTACTTTGCAGTCATTTTTTATCACACTGTGAGAATCATAAATCGGCAGAAGTCATAGTGAGGAATATCTCAAATCATCTTCACATAAAACTGTCGGGAGTTTGAGGGAAAATACTCTTCTTTCTGACTCGAACGCAGTGACCTCTTAATCCGGTTTGTCAGTTGATATTTGACTAAACATTTAAAGGACAAAGTTCAGCACAAATATGCACATCATAGACTGGATGCGAGTCATTTTCCAATGTAGGTCAGAGGTGAACCAGCGTGACTCCGCTCTATGCGGAGGAGATGACGACGTCTGAGCCGACAGCAGAGCATTCGATTATCATCTTAATTTGAAAATCATTCTGTTGTTTCTGTGCTATGGTGCCTTGCTTAGTAGCCTTTCTCATTATTTCATTCAATGCTTCTTTATGCTTTTATGTTTTCATTTTGGTCACTTTTGAGTTACATTATGCTTTATTTTATTTTTTTTTGCTGTTTGGTCAGTGGTTCACACCACTCTGGCAGTCCCCTGGCCCGCGGTGCCAGATACTGTATGTCCGCTGACTCCTCCAAGGTGTACACCATCCCCCAGACCAGCAGCTCAGGGCCGGAGCCGGGGCCGGAGCCCAGCTCAGAGGCCTGTGGACAGGCACGCCCACAGTCCGGTTGCAAATTCCCAGGGGGAATGAAGACAACTGATGATGAGGAGGAGGATGATGATGCCCACAGCACTGAGGGACCTCCCAACATTTCAGAGTGTGGGTGAGTGTGCGTGAGAGAGCGAGCGAAAGCCAAAGAGAGCGCATGCAGGAGATCATGAACACACCAAATATGCTCTTTTACCACAGAAACAAAACAAAAGTTCGTCGTTCGGTGCCGCTTCACATAAAGCGCGACGGCATCTCTCATGCCGAGCTAGACAACACACATTTGAATCACGCTAACTGGCCTCGTCAGCACTGTTTCTCTCTCTGCGGAGCTGTTTACTTCCAGACTTGCTGTTGCACGAGAGCCAGACCCACTCCAACACAAGTGCCCCTCCCAGTCGGCCCACACAGTGTGCACAAACTGGCCTTGATTGAAGCCGACAGCCACAAAATAAATAAGCTCAATGAAGCCGCGGACATAATACACTTGGCACATGTCACTTGCATTTATTGATTGCTCCCGTGAAGCCGCGTCCCCGTGGACTGCCGAGCCGAGCCTCCGCCAGATCAGCATCTCTGCTGGGAGCCGAGCAACGATCCACAACACACAGCAGCACGCTGCTGTCGCACATGCAGCCCCAAGGACACGCCCGCCACAGAGTAGCCTCAGAAATGGCGGCAAAGGGGAGAGGAATCTATGCAGCCGCTCCGCCAGGTTGAGAACGTACGCTCCCCTCAGACTGTATGTGAGCAGTGACGACTGACTGTATCTGTCTGGCAATTAAATGGTTTCCAGTAGAGAACAGAGACCCATTGATGGTGAAATTGAAACACAGCTGTGATGGTGTGTGTGTGTGTGTGTGTGTGTGTGTGTGTGCGTGCGTGCTTGAAGGTGTTTACGTGTGGGCTGTGGGCATTTTTTTAGAGGAGAGAATGTCAGATTTGCCCTGGAAGAAACCCCCCCCCCCCTGCTCTACCTCCCAAGTAATTTAATTTAGGCTGTGAAATTTGCCACTTAAGGACTACGTGATTGATCGCATGCAGCGAAGTCATCTCCTGCCGACTTATGAAAAAGCTCCGTAATTCAGTTACCTTCCCCGTTGTTTGTTTATATATTCCTACAGTTTTATTTCCTCTTACATAACGGCGCCTCGTGATAAATGGCCTAATATTACTCACAGATATTGTTCTAACATAATGAAGTTTCTCTTCCTCCTCCTGAAAAAAGGTTTTCTCATTTGCTCTAACACTGTATGATGTAATGCAGGATGCTGCTAACCCTGGGCTGTTTCTCTCGCTCTCGCTCTCTCTCTCTCTCTCGCTTTTTGTTCCAGAGGAGCGGAGAGCTTGTTAGCGTTCCTTCTCAAAATGCTGTCTGAGCGTTCAAGGTACACAGTTAGTCAAAGTCCACCCCCCCCCCCCCCCCCCCC
>NW_022280033.1:14826205-14855020 GCF_004355925.1 Anarrhichthys ocellatus | reverse complement strand
CCCCCCCCCCCCCCCCCCCCCCCAGTGGCCCTGCCTGCTCACCCCCCACACACTCACCTCCCCAGCCCCCCCACCCTTTTGTTCCAGACCACCGCCCCACTCCAGTACTATCCCTGCCATGTGGCACACGCTGCCAGCGGAGAACAACCAACTGTGCGTCAGTAGAATGTCATTTCTGCTGTGTCTCCACAGAATCCTACTGCTGTGTGACAGCCCACAATACTCTGTAGTGATAGAGAGAGTGGGGGGGGGGGTGACATGCAGAAGCAACCCTCAGCATGGCATGAATGCCTTGTCTACAGTAGAGGAATCTGTTTCCATCAGCCTTTATTGCGTTTTTCTCTTTTCGAAATGCCAGCTTTATCACCTCAGCTGAGCCAGAAAACATTTCATCATTATTGTCTTTTTTTTCCACCAAATTTCTAGCAAGAAAAAGTGTATTTATAACAGGTGGATGAAAATGTACCACCTTTGTTTTATACCCATACTCGGGACCTGCTGTGCAAGAAGAAGAAAAATGTATTACACATTGTAGGCATTACGCAACTGCTGTGGCACAGTGGAATGACCTTTTAATTGCAAAGGTCAGGGCTTGAGCATTGTCCAATTTGTTCTTACGTGATCGATCCATGATTACGGGATGATTGGAACAAGGGTAAGATACAGAGGGGGGGGGCGGGGGGGGTTGCTCCCTACAGATTTAGCAGCAAACCGCTAGTATACAGAGTTCAATTAGTTGCTCTTCTTTTTCCTGGATGCAGCCTTCAGAATAGAGCGTTTTGTTTGTGAACCAGAGCTCTCGTGGTCTGAATGAGTCTGGCAATCGCGCGTAGCAATGCCTGTCTATGTATTTAGGGCTTGGTTGCCATGGTGCCAAAAGCTTAAAAACAGGGCCACGCTCAGCAATAGTGTCTCTAGGTAACCGTCGCAGCCCATTGTGTCGCCGTGCGGTGTGTCCCCCCCCCCACGGCCATCTAGCTCCCTGCCAACAGCACTCAGTGTGCTGCTCACAGGCCGCTCACTTAAAGCAGAGGTCTCACAGCCACACAAGTCCACCAGCCAGGTCTGTCACATCCTCCCCTCACTGTACCCCCAACCCCACCCACCCCTCCCCTAAACACTCGGCACCCCCCAAAAATCATGTAAATGACAACCACCCCACTGACGAACACCGCCCACCAAAACAAAACATGTCACCTCTTGTGGGTCCTTGTCCAATCCTGTCACACAGCTCTCGTGTCCTCTGTTGTCTGAACGCTCCTCTAGGGTCTGTGGTTTGCACTTGTCTCTGGATGTACTTTCTGTCCAAAACCCTCTTTTTTTTTTTTCTTTTCTTTTTTTTTTTTTTTTCCCCTTCCTTTCTACTTGTCACAGTGCTTGGCTGAGTTCTTCACACTGTCTTTAATCATTGCTTTGGCAGAGTGAGATGGGATTTGGTAATGAGCTCCCCTCTCCAACCTTCCGTTGCCCCACGTTCACCTGGCCAGCATGGAAGCACCTGTTGTTGGCATGCTAAGACAGTCCCACCTTAACCCCCTTTGTGTGATACTGACTTTACTTTCTAAATAGCTGGACCTGAGCTGCGATGGCCCATGGCCTCCCTTTGCAGGATATGGCTTTCCTCACCATTCTGATTAGCTCTGCTCCTCTGTGCCCTCTGTTTGGGTCTACAGGCAGCTGTATGCACAGGAGGCCGCCTGCCAGGCCGCTGAGCGGGATGGGAATTCGCTGCAGAGACTTTCGAAAGAAGAATACCTTAAAATGATGCACAACAGCCCCCCAGGAGAAGACGGGAGTCGGAAGGTGAGGTCACTGTGGCTGATTGACTAATTAACCTCTAGATGACGCGATAATTGTGATGTTGACGACTAAAACCTGTGGAAACTGTGATGTGGTGATTGATGAATATGATGACGTGACATTGTTAGGAAAGCTATTTCATCATGCTGACTAACAGGTGTAGTGCCTACAGGAGCCAGAGCAGATAACCTTTTGCTGGGAACCGAGTAAAAGCGGGACGAACATCTGCTGCCTATCAGCCGGTCCTGATACCACAGCTGACGGGGAAAATTACATTTATAACTGGTTTATAAACGGGTCCTGGGTTTTTTTCAGTCTGGCTGTCATGGATTAAAGGCAGGGAGTTGCAGAGAGTGCATCGATGTTTGATGTTCCCGGGTCCCGCAGACTCTATTAATTGCATCTTCGGTTCCCCATCCCCCATCCATTATCTACCAGGAAGGGGCCCTGGAGACATACAAACGAGTTATTTTTGGATGCTGCTCAATTGTATTATGAATGCACGTCATCCCTACAGAAGCAAGGCAAGCAGAAAGCAAGCCTTGTCCCTCACACGAAGCAGCTCTATTTGTGGCATTACTGATATTTAAATATTGCTGCTAGAGTCAGAACCAGAACCACACAGTGCTGCTCATGCGTCCGTGCGTTGATGCGCGTGAACCTGAGCGATAACAGATCATTTGTGAGACATTTGAGCCGAGTGGAAACTTGGCATGTGCACTGGGCTTACAGACAAGTATATAAAGTGTGATGCTTACAACAGAACCAGGCAGCATCAGTGCCAAAGATGAAAGCTGGTGTATCGGGCCTGCCCTGCGATTTACCCTTCATTTGATTCTATGTGAAAACACAGCAACCAGAACAAAGGTACACGGTGCTGTTTGGTGGATTCAAAGAGCAGCATAGTGATAATACAATGTGCGGAATAGCAGTCTGGGAGAGAGATGCATGAAGGAAGGCTCAGAGCCAGACATTCCAACCATACACACATCTGATCCCAATGAACGCATACTTTTATTCTCTAGAGACGGCATGTTTCCAATCATCAGCTGGAATGTCGAAGAATCAGAATACGGTTATGGCGATGTTGTCTTCATTGTTGACTTATTTCAAATTACGGTCTGACTTGTTCAATCACAATAAAGGTTAATCTGTGTGTCACTTCCGGTAGTCGGTCTTTGTGTTGGCGAGCAGGTGCAGGGAGATTTTCCTTGCCCGCCGCGGTGTCCGCTGAGACGGCCCTTCCACAGACAGGCACACTATTGTGTGGCTGATGCAAAGGAAAGGCCGCTCGCAGCTTATTCTACCACAGCGTTCCTCTTTTGAACCTCCTGTGGGAAAGCAAAAAGCATCTGAAATAGGTGGTTGTCCAACACATCCTCCCAATTGGCCCGTCGGAGGCTTTCAATGCTGGTTGTTGTCTTTTGTTCGGGACAAAATCAGGAAAAGTCTCAGTGGCTGTGTCCTCCGCTGCCTCGACTGATAAAGAGCGTTGCTGTTGTGCAAAATAATTCAAACACGGCTCAGATCAGGGTGTGGACTGTTGCCAGCCGAGGTGGATTTAGACACGCCGAAATAGTCAATAATCTTGTAGGTTTGATTAATACAATATTTTCTGTGTAATGTGCACAGCGGGTTCCGTTAACCAGCGCCAGGATGTGTTCAGAGAGCCTGGTTTGATGCTGTGGTTGAAATAAATAGATAGCTTCTGAAAAAGAAAACATTAAGCCCTGGTACGAATGGTTTCATTTGCCGTGACTCCATTTATGGGAGCTCAAAATCGGTGCTATTTTTGCTTTATATGAGAGAGCAGCAAATCCTGTTTAAAGTTGTTTTGATTAGGAACAAACCTTATGGGGTCTAATCATGTAAAGTTGGGTGGGAAAACTTGGTAGTAAGAGACAGCCTTGTTAAGTTAAAGCCTGCGAGATGTTCAGCGGTGTGCATGTGTGCTGCTTTGAATTCCAGTGCATATCTTCCGCTTAAAGGACGCACTTGATGTTTGTTAAATTGTCACGGTGGGATTTGTGGGGGATCCGTCTTTGAAATGGAGATGGCTGGGTGTTGGCTTGCGGGTATACTAGTGTAGCGCTGGTTACAGCTGCAGCCCAAGGCAGACATTTACCCATCTGGCCCGACTGCCTCACATATCATTTGTGGCTACTTTTGATGTCACTCCTGCAATATTTATGGAGGCTGAAAGGGACAATGATGGATTGGATTGGCCATTGTGGTTTGGTGTGTTTATACAGGAGGATCCTCTGTCAAAAGTCTGGCCGCAGTCGTGAAACCCGATTTTATCCCTGCAGTGGTATTCCTCTCTGTGTACAGATGACTTCCCCCCTCAGGACGATGCAGCTTTTGTGATTTTCAACCTCTGCGTTGGCCTTTTATACGTCTTTGCGATATGAGTTCTATTCTGGAGAGTGCACACAAAGCAGCCAACGCACTTAATAGAAGTTCATTATTGCCACTGCTTGCTTCACTGAACACCGGGTTTGTATCGTAAACAAGAAAACAAAAGTGAATGTGTGGTGAGTTTATTCAGAAATATGAGGAGCTGTTAATACAGCCCTGCATTAAACCGACTTATACAGGAGTTCCACTGCGCTTTATATATCTGGGTCAACAATCTCCGGATAATAGATCATGTTGGAGTATCGCTTCAGGAAAACTCGGGGAAAGTATCAAGTACTGACTCTGGTATCGTTTGTGTTTTCTCTATCAAATACAAATGCATCTCTGGCTGGCCTATCAGCTTTTTCTGTTCCCTCTCGTATTGTGGCACTTAGTCTCGTCTGCCTTCTGTAGTTTCTCACATTAAGCTCGGTGACTATCGGCTGCCTCAGCGCAGTGACCTCTGTCACCACCTCCACGAGGCCTGTCCCCCCGCTCTGCCAGACACCCTCCAGCTGTGCTCAATCCATCTGCATTTTTCCTGAGAGCAAAGACTGTAATTGATTCCTGACACTGACCCACCCAGCTGCCCGCTGGTGTACACCCCACTGTGCCGTGGAAAGGCGACGCACAGGAGGAGGGGCGGGGTAGTAGTTGTGGCTCTCGCTTGACAATTTGTTCTCCTTCCCTCAGGTGTCGGCAGTGGGCAGCTCGTCACCGAGGCGCTCCCTGTACCGGACGCTGTCGGACGAGAGTGTGTGCAGTAACCGCAAGGGTTCGTCCTACGCCAGCTCGCACAGCTCCATGCTGGACCAAGCCATGCCCAATGACATCCTCTTCAGCACCACCCCACCTTACCACAGCACGCTGCCTCCTCGCATGGTCCACAACCAGGGAGCGTCCAACCTAAGGAGTGAGTACAGGAACGTGTGCAATAGGGATTCACCGAGGACACTGCAGAGGTGCTGCTTTAAAGAACACAAGCGGCTCTGAACTACCTCTTTAGACAGGGAGGCTAAAGTCGACTTTCTCTGCATGTTGCTCTTGGATTCTCATTCCTCCTCGCTGGCACCAGATAAAAGCCAGGATATAGATGCTTGTTTGAAGAGCCACTTGTGTCCTACCAATATCATGAGCGCAACCAGCAGCGCTCCTCAATATAGCCACTGATTGGAACTGGGCGTGCAACTTGCATTGGGGCCCCCGCCGCTCCGTCTGCATTAAGCAGACACCTGTCGCTGCCTCTGCCATTTCTCCCAGCACCCACCGACTGTGTTCCGGTGATGAAAGGTGTGATGTGTCCTGCCTGCGCCGCTGCAGGTCTTGGAAGATCTGTGACGTGAACGTGCCTATTTTTCCATCAGGAATGTCGCGATGTCTGTCATATGTTATGTTTCATTCACTCACGAGTCCCTGCCTGCGCCCCCCCCCCCCCCCCCTCTCCGTCCCTCCTGTCTCATTTCCATACCGCTCCTCACCCGTCTCCGGCTGCCATCGTCGGACAGAAAATGGCTTTTTGGAAAGACGTTTCTCTCTTTGGCCTCTTCTGGCTGTCAACCTGATGGGTTCCTGATTGTTTTGAAGGGTAGTTGAGAACACAGGCTCTGTCGTTCCCTCACTGAAACAGACCAATTTGGTAAACAGTGAATCACTCAAGCTCCAAGACGCTGTGTAAATTGAAAGGAGAGTGTCGGCATCACCTCAAGCTTGCTCTCTCTGTGTCTCCCTCTCTCTCTCTCTCTCTCTCTCTCTTCTTGTCTCTCTCCCTCTGTCTCTCTCTCTCTCTCTCTCTGTGTCTCTCTCTCTGTCTCCTCTCAGCTTCTCCACTCATGCTTTTCTAAATGCCTCTCTGCAGAATGGGAGCTTGTTTATTGCATTCCCCGTCTTTCAGGGCTGACGGGGAGAAAGGGAGCGGGAGAGACGGAGGGGAGGGACAGGAGATATTGATTGAAACATGAAGACATTCACTTAGACAAGTCATTTATCGCCCCTCAGACAGCGCCTTGCGAGTGCTATGCAGAGAAGGTGGTGTATTGTGAGCCCATCGCGCTGTCACATAAACGCTAAACTTTTCTTTCCAGAGCTAAATTGTTTGCAATGTTTGGGAGGATTTGTTATTTCGGTGCCACTAGATTAGAGTTGGACTCAACACGGTGTTGTGATAAGCAGGGCTGGATAAATATCAATCCCTTTGAGCGAGCGACGACCCGTTTGAGTAAACCCCCCCCCCCCCCCCATTGCGCCCCTCTTATTCCTCTCCCAACCCCTCTTGTCTGCTCTGATGCAAACTGATGAGCGGCTTAGAGATTAGCCCTGAACTCAGGCCAGGCCTAGACACTGATCGGCGTGCCTGCCTGTCTCTGCAGATGACTTTTGGTTCTCTGACGGCTCCTTGGCGGACAGGTCCAAGTTCAGCGACCCGGGCCTCATGCCCCTCCCAGATGCTGCCTCGGGCCTGGACTGGTCTCACCTGGTTGACGCAGCACGAGCCTTTGAAGGTAACCAGCGTGGCTGAAGCTGCTGGCACCTTGTGTAACCCCCGCCCCCCCTCCTCCTGGCTGCTTAGCGTGTGTGTGTGTGTGTGTGTGCGTGTGTGTGCGTGTGTGTGTGTGTGTGTGTGTGAGTGCTAGATGGCTTGCATGTGCAGGTTTGTGTGCGCGCTTTGTGTTTGTGTTTCTTCTAGCGTCTCTTAAGGTGCTGTGGGAGGTGACTTGTGGGGATCCTTTTTCGCTTTTTGCACCGCAGACCCTGAGCCCCGTTGTGATTCCCAGCGAGCGCTGTAGCCTGAAAGGAATGAGCCATTATTTGTCGGCGCAGACATGGAGCCAATTTTCACACCATAAAGACAGCAAGTGGCCACTCAGGGAGAGTTCTTACAGCGACGCCTCCTTCTACTGTTGATAGGTTGGGGTAAACTCAGCTCCTCTCGTGGCCTTTTGTCCATTAAATCTGAATATGCGCCGTAAGATGAGGGATTTTTCTTCTTCTACAAAGAGATGACAGACATCTCGTCTGGCCCAAAGCGGCCGATTCTCTCCTTAGGAAGAGAAATCTTAATTTTGAAGGCGCTCTCTGAATGAGGCTGCTTCAGAGGATTTGTGGCTTTTGTGGGCTCTGGAACAGGTGATTTAGGAATCGAGTGCTCAGATGGATTAATGAGGGCTTACAGTATGTTGTCTTGAGCGATATGTTCCTGTCGAAACTAAGATCTGTCTTTTCACACTATTTCCAGCTAATTGGCGTTGGCACGTCTCAGCCACCTCATTATCAGCATCATCACTTCTGTTCATTTCTTTTTTTTTTTCCTGCTTTTAAGTACTTTTGCGACCACTCTCATGCCCGTGTGTTTCCCATCCATCACAGAAACGCTTACACGCCAGGAATATGGTTTTTTTTTTTTTTTTTTTTTCCACATGAACTCCTGCCGACCCCGAGACCAGCGAGTGGCCAAACGTAGCATGTGACCATTCATTTGTCATAATTAATGAATGCTCCGAGGAGTTTCTCCTTTTGGTAGGCTGCCTGCTGCATTGCAGCTTGGTCTCCCTTTCCTACCTCGTCTGAAGAACCAACTCCAGGCTCGATCAGCTTTTGTCTTGGAGTGGATTAGCTTTCATTTGGGGGCTAAATTAATAGAAGGGTATCCTTAATCTTTTCTATGAATATGCTGATCCTCCTATCTTTAGTCTCAGACCAAGGGCTTGAGAGAGAGAGGGGGGGGGAGAGAGAGAGAGAGTGGTTTCTAAAGAAAAGAGCATTACGCCTCAAGACTGGGCAGTCCCCAAGCAGAACATGCCAAGTTTGGGTTTTCCATGGGGCTTTGAGCGAGCTTAAGGGCCTGATATGGTAAAACAAGCATGACTAGTGCCTCGCAGCTCTCTGGGATCCAGCCCGTTATGAGCCAAACAGCTGTCAGAGGGGCGAGGGCACCGGAGCAACACCCAAGGGACTTGCTTTGACTGAGACAGTCTAGAAATGCGCCGTTTCCCACCTTGTTCCTTATTGCTGGCATGCAGATCAGGAGGACTTCCTCCGGTGGCTTTGTTGAAACCAGAAGCGCTCATTCATACAAAACAGTGAATGAACTGCCCCATCCTGTCAGGAATGTGTGCATGCGAGTGTGTTTTGCTCCTCTCTGTTTTAGTTGCATGTTTACGCCATGAAACGCATTGCCCAACACGTTTCCTGTTTTCGATGTGAAGGGCAGACTATGACCCCATTACGTCACCTGTTCTGTCTCCAGACCAGCGCGTGGCGTCTTTCTGCACCATGACGGACATGCAGCGGGCGGAGGCTCTGCAGATCTCAAGGGAGCTGACCAGACGGGTGGTGGAGGCGGAGGGAGCAGCACTGGAAGCAGAGTAGGCTTCACCGACGAACACAAACACACACAAGCACCAACGCTCCCACAGCGAGCGAATGATCGACTCTTCGCTAATCTGAACCATTCAATCATTATGTTAGAACAAAGTACCATTTTGATTACATTTTATGCATTCAATCATACTGTGCTAAAATTCTGAGGCTACATTGCAGTACATAAACAATGCTGCTCTTGTACTTCCATGTCCACTTAGACTTTGGCCTCAGTCTGTTATTATCATATCTAGTATGTTGCCATCGTGTGCATATTTAAGACTGTTTTACAGGCTTATCATTTAAAGACAAATCAACAAACATTAAAACGTCTGCTGGCTACAGAGGTTTCGATGGACTCTGTGTTTTGGCGTTACCTTCAGTTTACACTAGCTAGCTAAAGCTGCTAAAGTCAGCTAGCGACAGTCAGCCGACAAAAGGGTTTACCCCAAAACATACGAAGACTGAAAGCTTGACATGCTGAGCAACGATAACTTAAGGGGGCGGGGCTTAGTTAGCTGTCCATTATCGGCTAACTAAGCTAACTGTCCATTATATGTGTCGTGGTAGAAGCGCCCGTTGTTTACTGTTTATGTGATAAATTAGTCTTTCTTGTTTCCTAACAGCGTCTTTTCTTGTGCCCCCCCCCAACAGCGGCGCCCCCTCCACACTAACTGGCAAAGTCAACCAGTTGGAGGTGATCCTCAGGCAGCTGCAGCACGACCTCAGAAAGGTGGGTTCACGTTCATCAAACACGTCAGCGTCCGCTTCCACGTTGGCAAACAATGCGTGCCTGTGTCACACAGATCAGGAGAATAGACAGTGAGTAATGGGTGCCCCGCGGCCTGTGTAATACACACTCGTCCACTTAATTCAATATCCTGCTTCCTTCCCTCATTGTGTCCCAGCCCAACATATCCCCACCCGAACTAATGTGCTTAAAATGGAGAGAGGAAGTGCGCGTTTATCGGAACAGAGAAACGGCTGCTTTGCCATGTTAATGCCTCCCATTTACACGGAGCTGACGACAGGCGGATGCTTTTGTAATAGCGGGGCTTTTAGCAACCTCTTTTGGATCCATTAATTTTTTTCCTCACATCCCGGTGTTGATTGTGTGTGTGTGTGTGTGTGTGTGTGTTTGTGTGTTCAGGAGAAGGAGGATAAGGCGATGTTGCAGGAGGAGGTGCAGCACCTGAGACAGGACAACATGCGACTGCAGGAGGAGAGCCAGACGGCGTCGGCTCAGCTCA
The DNA here is from genome assembly GCF_004355925.1 of Anarrhichthys ocellatus. Lineage (NCBI taxonomy): Eukaryota > Metazoa > Chordata > Actinopteri > Perciformes > Anarhichadidae > Anarrhichthys > Anarrhichthys ocellatus. Next base: position 14,845,217 of record NW_022280033.1, on the reverse strand, counting down.
GGAAGTTCACCGAGTGGTTCTTTCACTCCATCGACAAGAAACCCTGAGAAAGAGAGAAGGCCTTCACTCCTCTCCTGGGCACCCAGTCAGCTCCTCTGTAAGACTCCCACATGATCCCCAGGCAAACCGACTATAAAACAAACCGTTACCGGCCCCCAGAGTAATCAAGACTCTTTAGAAATAGGCCCTGCTCAGGAGACTCTAGTGCAGCCCTGTGAGGAGAGACGTGAAACCCTGATCTGGACCTTTAGTTTTGGGACCTTCCTCTGTCTGAAGTGCAGGGCTGTTTCTGACGTTAACAGTTTCTTTATCCTGGCTGAAGAGACTCTTGGGGAAACCTCCTCATCTCCTGCGCTGGAGAGGAATTAGGAATGGTAACACCCCCCCCCCCCCCGGGTCCCCGCCCGAGTCCCTGGGATCTTCTTAGAGTAGTGGAATGTAAAGCTCATTTACTGTAGTCAACATATAATCTACCTACGTATGTCACGTCAGTCCACTGTACTGTATACTCAGCTGTACTGTATCGTACTGCGCACACTGTCACACAGCTGTTCCTGTGCCACCCGTCACGGACACAGGAAAGTGGAGGGGGTGAGGCCGGGAGGGGAGGAATGTACTGGGCATAATGAAGTGGTACTTACTGTCTGCTTGCACCAAGAGGAATCCACATGTGGCGGTCTTTGAAACATACAGTGGGTGTGGGGTGGTGGGGGGGAAATGAATGTAGCTCAACTGAGACCCTTTTTTTTTTTTTCTGGATTTCCGGTTCCCAAAGTCCAAAAAATTTCAAGGTTTGATGTTTTGGGCCATTTTTTTTTCTTTTTTTTTTTTTTTTCTTTCAATGAATTCCACTTTTTCTTTACCTCAGTGTCGTAATGTAGGGTCACATGGCAGTACTATTTTGATGTTTTAAAGGTGCTTTCCCTACACACATGTCCGTCAGTAGTTTCCAATCACTGTCACAATGTCCTAGCAATAATGAAGTGGTAGTTACAAAACTGTGTTTAAAAAAAGAAAAGACAAAAAAAAAAAAAAAAAAAAAAGAAGTTAGCACAAACTTGAAGAGTTCCTGTCGAGCAGCAGTTGTACTGGACATGTATTTATAAAACAGGAAGAGACTGTGCCTGAAACTCTTGGTTGTAAATTAATTGTTTTTTTGCTTTTAATTCTCTTTTAAAAACACATGCCTTGTCTGTGGCTCACTGATATAAAATCGTGTGTGTGTGTGTGAGAGAGAGAGAGAGAGAGAGAGCGAGAGCGCGAGAGCAGCATAATGTGTTCTTATGCAGTGGTTTCTAGAGCATTAGAGCAAGCGCCAGTGAACCACACTTACAATGCCAAATGTGTTTATTTCTGTACATATCTGCCACAGAAGTGTCTTGTGTTTAACACTATTATTTAAGCTTATTTAACCTAAAGTTGTTTATTTAATTCAGTTTTATTTTTCTGCACAAAGGAGAGATAAAGCTCTGTATGTTGTAAAGTGTCTAGCTTGCCAGGGCAAAACAAACAAACTATATATTTAAATATATAAATGATGATTTTGGAGATTCCAACATTTGGATGCTGCTAGAATACAGTTTGCTGGTTTGTATGCTTTTAAAAATGTCTCTCTCCGTAAACTGTCTCATCCCTGGTGGGACACTGGTTGCTTTTTTTTAATTTTGTTCAACTTTGGGTTTTTGTTTTTTTTTAATAAATGTAGTTGTAAAAATAAGTGATTTCTGTGTTTTTAATGTGTTTATATTTCTAGCATTCTTAACCAAAAGCAGTGATTTTAAATTTGAATGAAGGATAATCTGCTCATGTTTAGTCAATTAAAACCCAGCAGTGTTAAAGGATAGATTCATGTTTTTTTTGTTTCTTTTTCAATTCTGTCTTAAAGAAATAATTCAACATATTTGGAAATGTGAAAGAAAGAGGATAGATACCTCTCGCATTTGTTATACATTAGCTGGAGAGATGATTAGCTTAGCTTAGCATAAAGACTGGAAGCAGGGGGAAACGGCTAGCCCCTGGCTCTGTTCAATGAAATGGTTCCAGCAAATGAATCGCGTAAAACCACATCTCACTTTTTACAAACGAGATATAACATGTCAATTAGTGAGCTTTAAAGATGTCCCCTTTGCACAGAGCAAGACTCTCCAGTTGGTAAGACCATTTCCTATTCAAAACTATTCATTGAACGCAACACATGCGTGTCAAGATTTACAGTGAAATTGTTTCCGTAAGAGCTTCATCCTGTCTCCTCACTGGCTATGAAGTGATCCTTTCCTAACGCGTTTGTTATGTGAGAGATCCGCAGTCCTCGCACAAAAATGCAGTCTTTTAGTTGGCCAAATGAAAGTTGATATCCCTACACCCCGGCTCGGTAATACACACGGTCCACGGAGACTCAAAGAGGAATACTTGCACTAAAAAGACTTCTGAAGTTCGAAAGATATGTGAATCTATCCTCACATGGTCTGGTCTGCACGTTTCAACTCATCCCTTTCAAGTGAGCTTTGAAAACTATCAGAATTCTGAAAGTCGCAGATCTTTTGACACAGTCCTTAAGGTTTGTACTCTCATCTAAAGCCTTCCAAATGTAATACGGCCACATGTAAGATGTATTGGAAAGACAAACCCTGGGAATATAAGTAAAAAGATGAGAGGAGAGCGCCTCGTGCTAGGAATGATATGGAAGTGAAGCTGGACCGGGAGCTGAGTATATGTCCTCATCAGACATCTTGTCCTCCAGACAAAAGACAACGAGCTAGTTTTGAACAGTACTTTTGTTGAGCTCCCGCAGGAGAACACATAGTTAACAACCTTTTCTGTGACACCTTTTTCATCCTCTATTTTGCAAACAGCGGGTGTGCGAAGACTTTCGAACGGAAACATGAAACCATAATGTGTTTGTGACGTGATTCCCTATGAGTTGGTGTGCTTTAAATAAATGACAGATGTTGCTTTCACCGCAGGGACGTCGGAGGATTTGCTGAATAATTAATCATAAGCCTTTTTGGGGGTGCGGAGAGAAAAACAATTAAATTAGTTTGCTACTTCCTGCATAAACCTCCAGCCCAGCTGCTTGAGTGTGGTCCAATCTATCATGTCCTCTGGAGGCTGGTGGGTATGCAGGTGCATTGAATTGTGGGTAGGGCCGGTTTGGGATACATATTTTCCCCGCCATTTGGATCACTTTCGAAGGAGTCGCAGCCAGTTGCAGTTAGCTCGCTTGAACCGTTTTTATTTTTGTGTCAGCAAAGCCTCGTCCAAGTCTGACCACCTCATGAATGAACCTGGAGGTCATTTTACCAGGCAGCCTGCTCCGAACTCTCCATCAGGCCCGCTACACGCCAGAGCTGCTGATGAAAAGGCCTGGACGCTTGCTTTTGTGCGTGGACGAGCTCTGGGTTTGGCCAGCAGCAGCGTGCAGTGAGATGAGGTAGTTATTCTACGTGTGTGTGCGGTGCCAGGACAGCAGATGGGAGCTCGCACTGGCGCAAGGTGAAAGTGTTGCCTGTTTCAGGTGCAGGAGGACTCCAGGGTTTGTTGTGGAGGGTGCAACCAGTGACTAAAGAGAGGAACCAAATGACTTTGGCATGAGGGGAAATCTGGAGAGAGATCTGTGAACAGAGGCCGGTTCAGCAGCGTGGGACCAATTAAATACTACAATGACATGTTGGGATTTTATCAGCTTTGCAAAATATGCTGACAAGCAGTAAGGTTAGACCCAAATCGGTGGAAAATCTACTCTCACCAAACGGGGAGGGCTTCCAGTCACGCAACCCATATTGATTTCTAATATTTGACTGTGTCAGCAGTTTGAGGAAGGATCGTTGGCACTCATCCTCTACTCGGGGAGTGACGGTCATCCATCTACCAATCCTGCACAGATTTGGTGCTCGTCACACATAATGGCATGTGACCGGGACACAGTTGTCCTGCTTCCACAGTCCCACAGCAGATGCTCCCCTGCTGTGAGTGCCACCCAAGTCAGGATCACATTACCCAGAATAGGGTTCAGTGTGCCCAAAGCGCAGCTGGCAAGGCGTGGAGGGAGGGGGAACTCTTATCGACCGTGTGTGTGTGTGGGTCGGCCTGTACTTGCAAAATATCAAATATCAGCTCTCCTTGACACAATGGATTAGACTTTGTGTTTGGATTAATCTCCTCTACTAGGATTGAAGGGAATTATTCATAAATATCTGAAACTCTTATCTATGCATTATTCAGAATGGCAGTTGTGTGTAATCCTTGGCTCAATAACTTAATGCCATATCTTTCTCTTTCAACCAGATGTGTGAATTACTGACCACGACTCGTGTCTTAAGCACGGTGAAAAGAGGACAATTCAACAGCCTCGCCTTTGGTCGTATCAGATAGTTACGAAATCTCAATTGTGTTGTGTGCCTGCGAGGCGTGACAGCAGGATTAGCTCTCTCACCTGGTCTTCTTATCTGTGCAGCTCATCTCTCCTCCTGCAGGCACTTTTGAAATTCCCTCTCGCTCACTGTGGAGCTGCATAACACACAACACCAAAAGACAGCAAAAGGAGAAAAGGGGAGATCCTGAAGCCATCCCCCCCCCCCCCCCCCCCATCTGCCTCCCAGGTCCCCACGGGACGTCACTATCTGTCAGTCAAGTCGCAGGTGACCACGCTCTTAGCCTAAACCTGGTGAAGGGCGACATTTCATAAGCCACTTGCCTGGCTGCCTGCCTGGCCTCAACAGAAATCAGAAAGGTTATAGCAAAAAAACCAACATTTTCAAGAAAGGTCATTGCCGGCAGGAAAGCCCGAAATCTCGCACATCCAGTGGAGACAAAAACCTCAGCCAAACTCAGAGGCGTGTGGCAATAACGGGAAGGCTCATGTCTTGCATTCTGTGTGTTGTTGTTTTATTGCCAAATTAGATAAAGAAGACGGGAACAAATAGATAAGACGGGGCCGCCGAATTATCTTCGTTTGCCGAGATGTCCTTGTCTGTTGTCCTTGTCAGCGCTGCTATCGATTGTCAATCAGCTGCTGCCTCCAGTGCAAACAGCCACGGTGTTCAAGACAGTTGGAGGCGAGTGGGTGGTGGTTAGGAGGTCTCTACGCCGACTCCTCCCTTCTTTTTTTTATTGAAAGTATTGATTATGCAAAGCTGCATTGGTTTGGCCTGGCAGAGTAGAGGGTGTTGTTTCAGAGGGTCATGGGAATATTGATGTCTGGAGGGTGAATGGTATAGGTGTGAAAGTGGGTGGGGGGGGGGGGGGGGGGGGAGGGGGGAGGAGAGCGGCCCCGCGGCGCGGGGGGGGGGGGGGGGGGGCGGGGCGTATACCGGATACAACACAACCCCCACTGACCCATCAGCAGCAGTAGAAGCCTATCTGGAGAGGCAATCGAATCCTCTGTGTGAGAGAGGAGACACAGAGGCGCTTGGAAGGTCAAACGCAGAATGTGTTTGAGCCCGTCTCGTTTGCGCAGTTGAGCTCAGGAATTACCTTCAGCCATCAAACTGTGAAATCGAGTGCATGCTGTGTCCGCGTGCAAGTAGTAATCAGAAAACAGAATCAGAAACGGTTTGTTGCCAAGTCCGTTGCACATACAAGGAATTTGGCTTGGTGATTGGTGCGTGACAATAAACTAAACGTTTTATAAATAGAAAATATGAAGATTTATAGTAAAATAGTGCAAACAAACGAAGAAAAAAAGAGTATGTTAAAACAATGTTATTACTGTGTCATGTGCATATTAATAAAAGGCCTATCATTAGGGCCCAAGCACGAGAGTGCCAGCAGTGCCAGGGACCTATTGTTTTTGTAGAGATTATTATACTACTGCCTAATTCCATTTTTGAGGGCCCTGCAATACTCGAAAAACTGGCCCATGCTGCAGTGACTGGGCTCGGGCGTGGCCAGCAGGCTTCATACCGCCTTCTAATGTGTGGAAGGTCTTAGTTGGGACATAGTTGCTCCGATATTCACGAAATCTGGTACCCATAAATTGCTCTCATCATTCCAGACATATTTCCCGTGGCTTTCATTTGCTCTCCCCAACCTGTAGTCAGACATTTAATATTTTGTCAAATTCTCCAGAGGGTTTGTCAGATTTGTTTCAAATTTGGTTTGTGTAATTATCTCTGTATTTGATTGAAGCTCATTCTCGACCAAAAAATACGCTCAAGCTTTTGAAATGTGACTTGAAAAGAAATATTTGCACTACTCTGTTTACGTCCTTGGTCTTCCTGGCCGTCCCATACCTCGATGCACACGCAGTCTCATTCTCAGAGCTGTTATATATCCGAAAGAGCAGATGTCTCTGTTTTGAACAGTGGAGCAGATGTGAAAATGTAATAAAATGTCAGGAGGTCACTTCTGTACAGTAAATCTGTAATCTCTTTTTCCATTCATGAAATCATTTTCTATGACCTAACGGGATTTAAGAGTCCATACGGCCATGCAGGGGTGTCGTTAGGCCTATTTTAGGGGGGCTGAAGCCTAAAATGTTCTTCAGCCCCCCCAAATAATTTGGCATTATTTGATAAAAAAAAAAAAAGAAAAAAAAAACTTTTTTTTTTTTGGTGATGTCATTAAATTAAACTATTGTTTCTCACATGGACAAGTTAGTTATAACTCTAACATGCTACATATGTGCGTGCGTTCTGGTTTGTATGTTTTCTCCCCCTTCAAATTACAATCCAATAGCCGATCATCATAATTAATGATGTAAAGTTGACACTGTCGGGTCCATTCTCCATCCATTGTGTGCGGCCCTTTAAGAATTAGGATTTGGGAGTGACGCGGATATGAAAGCTAGTTTATCCGTCTTTCCTTTACAAGCAGGAAAATTATTTCTCTCTTTATTTGAGAAAAGTTCATATTTGTGTTGTCAAATTTCACTATGACCCTGAAATTCTGTCTCTTGTGTTATCATATACTGAATTCAAGCAAAACTACAGAGCAAAATCACACTCTTTCTGATTGAACCAATCTATGAACTGTCTGAATGCAAATGGCGCGCAAACATGTCACTCCCCTTGGGGCTAAGCCCCCCCTTTCTTTGAATCCTAGAAACGCCCCTGCGGCCATGCTTGCGTCTCTGTGAGGCTTTAGCTCAATGCTAACGTGATTATTTTTAGCTGGTATGCAGAAATGTTTACCATCTTACTGTAGCATGTTATAGCATGTCAATATTTGCTAATCAGCACAAAAGAACGTACAGTTGAGGCTGAAGGGACGATCATATGGAACGTATGCTTTAAACAAAGTATTGGACAAATTGAAAGTTTGACCTGATGATGGCGCTAAAAAGTCAGAGAATCACCAGAGTTATTACAAGTCATCCTCAGGGGACCATGAATGTCTGTACCACACTTTGAACCAATCCATTTGGGCATTAAGATACTAGATAACGGAACATTTTGACCTGCCGGTGGCACGAGAGGACAGCTCCGGGGGACACCAAAGACCACAAATGCCTGTACAGAAAGGTAGAAGAAAAGAAAAAGCAGATGATGATGGACAGCTTGGTCAGCCTGTGGCAGTGGCTGAGACCCGGGACTGAAGCGGGCTCTCTGTGATTGGTCGGACCTTGAAAATGTCATGGTACTCCACGCAATAATTGTTAATATGTATTTGATTGACCAACCAAAATTGCCATCGCCAGGGCCACGGTGCTAGCATGGCTAGAAATGACCTTTGTACCAGGTAATTGGTAATTGGCCGTGTTTACAGGATCTGAAATCTTCTTGCATCAGTATTTATATCAGACTTCATGTGGTGGGTCCCACCTGAGGGATTTCTGACTCACATTCTCTCTCACAGAGATGTGAGTCGAGTATTAGTGTCTCCTGCTTCACATGCCAGATGGTGACATTAATGTCTTTATTCAGCATATCAACAAAAGTAATAAACACTAATCTGGGAGCCCTAATAAAATGCAAAAAACAGCAGATTTTGATTTGTGATTTTAATTAGTCTGCTTGATAGCAGGATTTAATGTTCACCAGGAGTAATGAAGCAAATCCTGAATATTGGTATTTTGCTGAATAGGTCATTAACCGGTTCAATAAGTACAAATTAATGTTCACTTCTTCCTGTGCCAATGAGAGCTCAGTGTTATAATGTGGGAACGGAGCTCCACCATTACACCCTATTGTGATGACGGATCTGTTTGGCTTAGCTTACGTTACTGAATTTAGTCTGTGACATGTAATAGACTTTTTTATATAACTGTCATTTGCTTAAACAAAGTGAGCAATCACAGTGTTTATGACTGCAATATCTTTTCAACATATTTGTACATTTACCACCATAATATGCCAAAATACCCAAACACTTTATGACATACTAATTATGAATAAAATAACCAGGCAAAAATGTACCTCATATTTGATTTAATATAAAACCTATAGCCTGCACAACAAGATAAAGACGTGAGTGAAGAAATGTCCAGCTCAACACATCTGTGGACATCATGTTAAGGTTGACCTCTGACTCCAACCATTATTTTGGATCGATTGCTTACACAATCAATAAGGTTAAACGCATAAAACAGCGATCTCAAGATGAACGACCTTTAATCACATGGAAATAAACTCACACCGCTCCAATCCTCAGACGTGCTGTTGAGTGTTATTTACTTACTCACTTATTTGTCTTTGTTCCCCGGAGCGACGTAACACTTTGACAAGTGCTCTCTCCGTGCTGCCCGTGTAATTTATGTCTGCAATAACAAAAGTGCAAAGCTCTGGCAATCTTTACGTCAAAGACGAGCAAGTCAGCTTTCAGTCTGCCAGCTTCCACAAGAGTCTCACCTCGCCATCACTTTACTTTACCTCCGTTTAACATGCTGCCCACCTCTTTCCATTCTTTTTTTGTGCTCGTCTCTTTTTTTATTCAATATTCTTCCTCGCCGCAGATTAATTTGCTTCATAGAATGTGTCAAACTTCTGTAATCTTTCTGCTACATCTGCTGTATCATTGGTGTGAGGGTTTTTGGCCTTTTTAAAAACTAAAATCAAAATGTTAAACAGAAATGCAAATGATTGCTCGGCTTTTCTTATTGCCAGCCGTGTGTCAATATTAATTCATCAAATATTTTGGTTTTTAATCAAATACCTGCAAAGCTAGTGGCATTCCCATCAGCCACAGCTGTGCTTTGTGCTAATTAGCAAGTGTTAGCTTGCTCACACGCTAAACTAAGAGGATGAACATGGTGAACAATATACCAGGTAAAGTGCTGCATGTTTGCATTATTAATGGGATGTTAGCATGTCGGCGTTAACATTTAGCTCATGGTGGCAGACTCCTAGTCGTGTTGCAATACAGGTTTATACCTCACTGCAGGTCATGTTATTACATGAATGATACAAACCTTTGGAGAGCATTTCTGTTTGTTTATTGTATAAGCTATTTGTACATCCTTGGCATGGTATATTTGGCTTTTTCCCCCCCATAAAATAGAAATATATTTCATGTGCTATCAAGACTTTAAGATAATATAAAAACTATATACAGTATAACTTTCCAACTGGATGGCAGCAGTGACCAGTGTGTTGGCCCTTTGATATTTCAAAGCTGCAGAAACAAACTTGTAAAATGTCGAATCACAGCGACTCTTTGATGTGCTGTGGTTGTGGGACAAACCTTTTCTTCAACAATGTGAAGCCTCTGAGATAAGATGATGCAACGTTCAGAGGAGAACAGCACAGAGAGGGGTTGAGGACGGAGACAGAGGTTTTTTTTGTTCCTCCCGTTCTCCTAATGCTCGGCTTATCAACAAAGCCAGGTACCAATCGGCCTCCATTCCACTGCATTCCTCTGTGAAAAGCCATCCAGCCTAGATATGCTGCAGCTGAATGTAATGCGGTCTCCAGCCAAGAACAGACACACACACACACACACACACACACACACACACATTTTAGTGACACCTGCTTTACCCCCGCTCGCGGTTACTGTAATTGTGCCCTTTCTCATGCAGTCTCTAATCATCAACCTCTATCTGCACACCATGTGACAATGTAAATGGGCCGGGGAGAGGAGACATTAAGTGCCGGAGTGCAAGCCTTGTGGCAGCCTGTGTGTCTGCGAGCAGCTGGAGGAGCTCTGACCACAACATCTGCGAGGAGCGAGGTCAGGTTTCTATCACACCACCCACAATGCATGCTGTTAGAGGCATGGAGGGCCAAAGGCTGCAGTATAACAGGCCAGGTGGGCAATGAGCTAAAACGATATTACTGGTACAACTCTAGGTTATCCTAATCTAGATCAAACTGTTGCTGCATATGTTTTCATTCAAATATCAGATTACTTCTGAGTTTGCATGTTTGATATGTTTTGCTGAATGTTTGAGATGATTCGAGTGGGCTGACAGCCAGAAGTGTGTGTGTGTGTGTGTGTGTGTGTGTGTGTGTGTGTGTCATCATACTGTTTGCCATCAACCGTTTGTCTCATCCTGTCTGTCTCCTCTGGGGTATTTTACAACTTCAGCAAACACAGGCAATGAACAAACAGCCCAGACATGTTAACTCGTTCGTAGAATAAATGAGAAATGTTTTCTGATGGTGCAGTTACTGCAGTCATGCTTTTCATATACACTCTTTTAATATTGGAAAACAAATTAAAAAGGCTCGGATAGGTGGTTTAAAATTGCATGCCTAAGATACATAAATGTAAAATCTTAATTCACCTACAAAAAAATACATTAAAAGATCCTTCCTTGTCCTTTTGAGGATCATGTTCTTTCTCTTCATCTTTGCAGTTTGTGATGTTCATTACTTTGCATTTCTGCGTCCTATAAGTTTTGTGGTGTATTCCCAGGGAGAACTGGAGAGCTGGAGTTTGATAGAGGAAAGTACTTCAGATGTAAAACATCGGCCTCAATAGTCCAGAGTGCAATGCAGCGAAATACTTGTGTGTTTGTAGTTGAAACCGAGACTCACTCAACCGTTCCCCACCCTAAAGCAAACTACTCCAGTGTTGCTACTGATAACGCTGTCTGTTGTTATTGCTCTTTGCCACCCCACACACACACTAATCCGCTGATGAATGAACAAACAGGCTGCGTTTTGGGGTGTCGTTGAGAGAAAGGCACTCTGGAAGATGTAGGAATCTACTGAGGTCAAGTGGGTTCATGAAGAAAACAAAAAGTGAAATGCACCACGATGTGAACATGACAGGTAGGTGACACGGTAAACAACAGGTCTGTGGCTGCCGCTTTGCTCCTGTTTAGCAACACAAAGAGCCGAGCAATAACCAACACAACACAGAAGATACACACTGAAATACTACCGTAGGTTTAACTGCTCAGGCTTTGACTGTCAGAGGGCTGTGTGTTCACAGAGCTGTAGTTTGTGGTGATGTTGCACTGGATACATCATATTGCAAGGTTTTTTGAAGTTTTCCCCACACCTTGCATAAATGGAAATTAAACTGAAGCGCTCCGATAGACATTATTCCTCTTTATGTGAGCAGGAGCACCACTTAAAGGAGCAGTGTGTAGCATTATGAGGTAATTTATTGGCAGAAATAGAATATAATATTCAAAACTTTGTTTTCATTTGTCTATAATGACCTGAAACTAAGAATCGTTGTGTTTTCGTGAGCTTAGAATGAGCTTTATAGAGTCTGTTATGTTACACTGACATGTTTCTACAGTAGCCCAGAACGGACAAACCAACCACTGACTCTAGAGATGGCCATTCGTGTTTTTGCGTTACCTGAAGGCTACAGTAATTCTCCACGTTTGGGAAGGTAATGCTATTCAGTCGATGCCACTAAATCCAACACACTGCTTCTTTAAAGCAAGAACAAAAATAACAAAGGCAATGACTCTTCCCATCACACTCTAGTATCACTTTCCTTGCCAGGCACTCTGGCACTCTGAGGCATGGAAGCATTATAAAGGGATGAAGCCAGTCTTAAAGTCTGGCTGTTGATGGGAACAAACATCCGCCCGGCTCCTCCTACGCTTCACACCAAACACACAACACGAAGGATCTAATGAACCACCATCTGGCGCTCAAGAAGACCTGGGAGTCTGCCCTGCACGGGCAACTCTCACAAACAAGTTCCCATGTGGCTTCCCCACCACAACATAAATTCAAAATGGCAACGTGGGTTGGGCTAAATGTTGGCACCCAGCACAGGTCAAAAAAGAAAATAGAATATTGTTATAACGTAAGAATTAGTCATTTGGCTCGGAGCTGAAAAATCAGCCATGTTTGTTAGCTGCGAAACAGGAGTGGTGTTAATCAAGAGCTCATGTTTGTCCATGTGTCTGCATCGTGTTTAAGTACATATGGTGCTCCCGAAAGCCAATTTATTCCATTCGGCTGTACAACAAAAAAAAAAAGGCAGGTAATGGTACTCTGTGCTTGTGCTGTAATAAAAGAGCTGAAATGAATTTCTCTGTGTGCATAAAAGCAAAGCGATGAGAGATCACGATACGGGCGGCTGAAGGTTTGCACACACAATAGGTCTAATTCAGCACACAAAGGCAGCGCATTGTGTGGAGATGTGAGCGATAGGAGAAATGAATAGCAATTGAAAGGTGTGAATGGCATCTCTCATTGAAAGCAAACACGCAGAGAGAGAGAGAGAGAGAGGCAAATAATCTTCTGATCCAGACTGTTCTTGCTTGTTTTAGCTGGACTCTCACTCTGCTTCCATGTGTGAGAGAGCTGTCAGCCGCAGAATCACCGCAGTGGGAGTTTTTTGGTCACGGCAGAAAGAAAAGGTTTCTTTTTTGTCTACCAACCCTATGGCTGCCAGGGAGCAAACTAACTCTCTCCTCCGATGTGGGGTTTGTTGTCACCCCTCCAGGCTCAGCCGATGCTGGGTTTCCATGGTGACGGAGGTGTGAATTGTAGCCGGTAGCCGGGCTGTACAGTACGAGCGGCCGTTCTGTCTCATTTCTTTGTTTTCTGTCCATTTAGGGAGGCATGTCTGGCCAGCAGCACCATACAAATCGATACAACCTGGCACACACACACGCATAGTGTAAATTCCTACGAGTTGCAGCACATTCTCCAGAGCTCCTCGGGCCTTTTCTGTTTTGTTTTCCCAAAGTGAAGATGGGGAGGTGAAGGGTCGACAGCAGCGAGGATCAAAAACGTACCATTCAGCATTCGAGCTTAAAGGTTCTCTATATGATATTCAGAGCACTGTGCCAAGAAACAGAAGTCTCTTGTTGACTTTCTGTTGCCTGGGTGTGTGACTGTTTTCCTTTGTAAACCACAGGCTCAGCAGTGACTCTAATGAACTGCTTATTGTCTTTGCGTAAGAGCCTGCTGCTGATTAAATGTGGTCATGGTTACATGAGTTGTCTTGACTTCTTGGTCTTTGCCAGCTGCTTTTCACTGCGTCAGAGCCCTTCCACACAGACCTATTAGCAAATTCTTCTGCGGGCTTAGCGTCACTTCTGAGCGGTGGGTGTAGAAGCAATTGCTCATTTTTGGGCATTTTTCCAAATACTATGGTAAAATATTACTGTGTAAGCTATACAGCTTTGCCGGGATAATCCTGATTTAATTTTGGTTGGCTGATTTACATTATATCTTGCTATCTTTTTGCTGGAGGTTTCTCATGGGGGCTTTGTTACATTTTAAGCATGGTGAAGGTGAGCGACTTAGCCTGCATTACTGTGTAACTGATCTGATTTCAACTGGGAAACTCTCTCTCTCTCTCTCTCTCTCTCTCTCTCTCTCTCTCTCTCTCTCCCTGTCCCTCAAACCTCTCATCAAGGCAAAAGGAGGAATCTGAGAGCAATGTGGTCATAGTTTCATTGTACTCATCACTACAGTTCACTGTATTGGATAAAGCAGATTAAAGTGAAATACTTCAGGTTGGTATGATGAAAGACGAGAGCTTGGAGGTCATTTTATATCAGCAACTGAAGGGGAAGTCAGAACTGCTGCTTAATCTCTTGCTCTAGTTAACTGAAGCAGCTAGAAGGAATAGTTCAACATTTTGGAAAATATACTTCTTGCCGGTAGTTTGTTGAGAAGATTGATACCGCTCTCAAGTCAATGATAAAAAATGAAGCTACAGCCTATAGCAGCTAGCTTAGCTTTGCATAAAAAGAGGAAAGAGGGGGAAACAGCCCGACTATGTCTAATCTGCCAACCAGCACTTCTCACTAATTAACACTTCATATGTCATGTGTTAGAAAAACTAAAGTGTGAAAATGTTGTGGTTTTACGGTTGGAAGTTGGATTCCTTCAAACAGAGCTAGGCTAGCTTTTCCCTCCATTTGAGCTAAGCTAACTGGCTGCTGGCAGTAGCCGTATTCTACAGAGTACTCTTACTGAGTTAAATGAGAGGATCGATACCACCAAACGTATTTCCCAAGAACTATTGCTTTGCATAACAATTTAAAGATCCACTGAGAGATCCTTCTGTAATTGTCTCTCATGAGTTTACATAACAGCCTATTGTTGTTAATGTGATCAAATGAGTGCAGAAAAAGCAGGCAGGAGGCCAATAAAAGGTTCCACCCATCTCCAACTATCTTTAAATGACTGTAGAGTCTTTCTGCTGAATGAGGCTAGAGAGAGGGCAACCCATGAGGAAATTTAGAAAGAGCTGTCAATGTCCACCATTGTCACGTTATGATGTGGCATCACAGGCAGCCGAAATCTACAAAGAGCCTGACAGGGACAGCAGGTGGGGGGGGGGGGCATCCATTCAAGGACACTGGCTAGAGGGGAGCATTCACACTCTGAACACTTTAAAGTTTTAGGTGGATGACTTTGCTCTCTCTCTCTCTCCGTCTTTGTCTTTCTCTCCCCTGGCTTCTCACTCTGCCCGGGACGAAGCAGAAATCAGCTGATGTCTGCACAAACACAATGACCCCCAGGTCTTGTGTGTTCTTGAACCAGCAAAGACAGACAAAACAGTGAGAAAAGAATAATAAATGGAGAGAACGGAGAGAGGACGAGTTGTTTGGAGATTCGTAAAAAGCACTCAAGCATTCCTGCTCATTGATGGTACATAGCTAGATGGCAGATATTTTGTCAAGGGTCCTGGATGACTTAAAGTCTTAATTACTACTCATTAAGGAAATTCATCCCAGCATGTTTTTCCTGTGTGAAGAGGTCACAAAATACAGGTATCACCTACTTGGGAGGTAACGGACAGATGAGGACGAGATAAAAAATCATCACGTCACAATTCTGTCAATGTTTCCACCACAGAAGTTTATTTTGTTGTGTAAACTTTTGTCTCCAGGTTTTCTGTTGTGTCAGTTGCGTTGTGGCTCGTTGACACAAATGGCAGAAGAGGCCCACAGGTATACAGTGCACTCACCTTTATGTCACATCATATTTAGGTCAGGAGGGTGCAGGCAGGTGAACAGGTCAGTAACCATGAACAAGTGGACATCTCTGGATTCTGGATATGCAATGTGGCACCGATCCATCTGACACAATTTCTTAATAAAAATACAAAAAAACAATACATTTACGATGATACAGATGAAAACAGTTTGGGGACATCACTTAATTAAATCTCATTTAAGAGGAAGACAGTCAATCATTAATCTCGCACACAACTGCGAGATTAATGATGACCCGCGAGATCAAGGGTTAAGGGAGCCGCGCAAGCAAGTTTTGGGAGCTATAGCATTAGCACCTACTAATGTAAGGTTGACGGTCAGGGATTGGCTGTTAGTGAGCTGTTAGTGAGCCACAACGTCAGCCTCCAGATGATGTTGGAAGTGAGGAAAACCCACTCTCAGTATTGAGGAATGTCTCCGTTGACCACCGTCGGTCCGTGCGCCCCTCCCCGCTCCGCCCCGCGCGCGCCTCGCAGGTGCACGCAGGTGCAGCGGCCTTGGAGCGTTAATGACTGACTGGATGAAGGGACGAGGTCTTGAGGTAATTCCGCACCGAGACGTCGCCTGCAGCTCTTTTTTAACGGTGAGTACGGTATTCTTTTGTACTGGCTGGAGGACAGTGTGTTGTGCAATGGATGAGTTGTCAGTGGTGGTTCAGCTCAGGCTCCTGAGCTATGTTGTGGCATTTCGGTGGAATTGATGTGCTTTCGCTTCAGCGCCATTCTTGCTCGAGTTCATTGACTTTTCGTTGGAGAATGTTTTGTGCTACATGCTGTGATGCGCTCTGACGCAGGTTTTTTTTTTTTTCTTTTTTTTCTTTTCTTTTTTTTTTTTTTCAAGATTGGAGTGTTAAGTGATAAGCAGATTTGTAAAGTGCTTTTGTATAAATGCATAGGTTGTTGAGCATATTCGTAATAGGCTACTAATGTATTATCAGCTGTCTGTGTATTGTCATATAGTGGTAACTTAGTGTCATTTTTACCACGTTTCCAACCATGTTTGGATGTGCTGCATTGTGCTGTTGTCCACTTCCCAACACAAACCAACCCTACTGGAAGACCTTGGCTTCTCAACAGTTAATGTAATACTGTCGCACGAATGATGTCATGTTGAGCCTGGTTCAACTTTTTTGCACAGACCTCTGCAATAGCAGAGGTTGCAGGACATCTCAACCTATGCAGCACTGGGTCACTTTAGAGCGTGATGAACTGTATCAACGTTCCCAACAGTGTTGTTGCCCTGTTTATTTCAAACAATGTCTTTTCCCACCAGCGGTTGCTTTTTGTGGGCATTAACACCAAAAAGCACGTGTACCTTCAGGGCTTGTTTGGGACCCGTCAACGGGTCAGCGCTTAACATAAAGGGCATAGAGCTGATGTGTGTTTTAGGAAGCCAATGATTATAGGATTCCTCATGAGATTTGTGTCTTTTCTGTTTTCCTAGCTAGCTTCACATAGCTGCTGCTAGGGACCATATATCTATACAGACGTTGGGTTCAAGTTTGTCATGTAAACTGCTTTTCATCTGCAGATGTTGCAGTTTCTTCATTAAATGTGCAACTGACTGAAACTGAATCCGCCTGTGGAAGAAAAGTATTGTGAAGAAGTATCTCAAAAAGTAAGAGTAAGAGGCTGAACTGTGCTGTGTTCAGAAAGGGAGAGAGAGAGGCCTGTTGGGTTTGATTCCCATCCAAAACAATTAGCCCCTGACAGATGTGTTGCGCTTCTGCACACGACCCACAGGACACATAGCATGTGTCATTAATCACATGACATACTTGAACATTTGCTGCTGAGGTGATGGTGTGTTGGGCGACAGTGAAAGGGACTGCATGGGTTTAAACTATGCTCACTGCTGTGATCAGAGCTACAACATTTCACCAGAGGCTGTTGTGGCCATGGAGGTGGAGCAGATTTCATTTTCTCGGCGTCTATACCTTCTATTACACTCTCTGAGGCGAACGCCACTTTCATTCCACCAAAGACTTTGTTTCTGAGGCAATTCAGAAAGTTTGAGGTATCGAGGGAGAGGATATTGTACCAGGCTGACTCGCCTCTTCAATAACTGTCTGATATGACCTCATACTGCAGCCTGAGGAGAAGCAGCTGAAAAGAGTTTCACACATTTAGCTCTTGAAGTTACAAATTCTCAAGAAATTACTGATTTCAGAATTATAACCTCTATGCATCTGCCTTTTATATATCTCAGCAAAAACAGTTTTACGTTTTTAAGTCTTGACTGCACTTTATTTTTTTTTTTAAATGAAGCACCTTTTAGTTGTTCATTTGAAGGAGCTGCATTTGTTGACATCTGGCTCTTGCTCCTATCAAAGTGAACTTACTCAAAATTGCTTTTGACAAAAGTACCTGCAAAACAAATATCATGTCATGTAACGTTAATGTTATGACAATATATAATAACATATTTATGGTTCCTCTTTTGCTAAATGACGACCTCAGAAGACATATTCAGCAACTGTCACAGTTGATGTGGCAACATCATCCAGTTGAACGTCCCAGATATCACTTTATTGTCCTCTTTCCCCCACTGAACACCGGTCACCAAGTGGTTGAAACACTAAATGTAATATGCTTGTTGTCTGCAATTATTAGGCTTTTTTTATTTTTGCATCTTTGGATACATTGTACGTCTTTATTGTTTCAGCACCCAGCAACTCCTTTTTTAAAGCCATCTGTCATTGATATTTTTATATGCCTTTGTAAAATGCTGTGTATGGGTTTCGTCTGTCAACAGTGACGAGGTTCCTGCCTGTGATGTATCTCCATCTTTTCAAACAAGAGACATGATAAATAGCTTCCTTCAAAATGATCCTCTGCTGATCTAACTTTAAAGAGGTTTGGAAATGCACATTTCCCGAGAGCCGAGAGACGTTCTCATGAGGCGCAAGAGAACAGAAAGCAGATAGAAAGGCAGTGATTTCACATGGAAACGACTTCCACCCACACAAAGACTGCAGCTATAATCAGTCCGTCAGTCAGCAGCAGCGAGGGCGAACGCATGACGCAGTCGGGCTAGAATGAATGCAGGTCGTAGACTCATGCACGCATGTAGGTCGAAAAAATGCTGGCATTATGGACTGGGACACCTCCGCCCGGATCTCCATGTGGACGCTGAGAAGGTGTAACTGAGTCTCGCTGTCAGAAGGCTAATCCCTCACAGGGACCGATTTAGCTGCCGCGTCTCGTCGAGCTTTCATCTTGAGTCCGGAGCCGACGACATCGAGCCCGCCGCCCTCGCTGGCCGAGTTATGTTAAGAGGCAAGGGGCCTCGCACCTGCTCCCTACAGGAGATAAGACGACTGGTAGATTTAGAAGTCGAGATCTCGCAGGAGGATCCTTCCTCGCCACCAAAGAGCATCGGGAAGATTTGGAGCAGGTCAACATCCAGATTCACACACTGTCAAATGCCAGCGGGGCGGGTCGGTCGATGAAGAGGAGATCTGAAGCAGCTTCAAAGATCAGTCCCCCCCCTCCAAACCCCTTAAACCCCCTCTGGTGCCTGCGGGGCCGTCTGTGGACTCCCTGCACACCATGCACAATTACCCTTTAAGCTGTTCCCAAGCACAATTACCTTTTGCTCCTTAGCAGAGCAACACATGGTATTGCAATATTGTAGGGAATGGTCATTGATGGCTTGTGTGTGTGTGTGTGTGTGTGTGTGTGTGTGTGTGTGTGTGTGTGT
>NW_022280033.1:14822576-14826195 GCF_004355925.1 Anarrhichthys ocellatus | reverse complement strand
TGTGTGTGTGTGTGTGTGTGTGTGTGTGTGTGTGTGTGTGTGTGTGTGTTTGTTTGTAGGGGTGAAGGGGAGTGTTGAGTTAGTAACACTACCCTTTAGTCGGTCTCCCGGTTGGAAAGACCATACTGTGATCAAAGTCTCTTTGAAGATCTGTATTTATGGAGGTGAAATGGCAACTCCACTTTAGTGATTTTTATTTTTCCTTATCTATCTCCGTGACAACCTGAGCTGTACTTTGTGTTGAGTGATATTTGGAGATGTTATCTAGGGTGCTTTCACTGACATTTCAGGTGTACTTGCTTACGTTTTTATCTCCGAATAAAGTGTTTTAGATCATCTGGAAAACCTGTTGATTTGAAGTGATCGTCAGCACGTTTTATTTTTACTCTGTCAAGTTAGTTTGTAGCGATGTCTCTGTGATGAGAGGTCTCTGCATTTAACGTGACGAGTACCATGATACCAAAGAAGAGGAAGGGGGGCCAGTAGGGCTGGGCGATGTGGAGAAAATCCAACATCACAATATTTTTCACCAAATACTTCGATATTGAGATGATATTGTAAGGTTGACCATTCACACGTTCACATAATATTTACACGTCATTTTTGAGAAACATCTGCAGTAATGTGCATATAAATATAAAAAGGCAAATAATAAAACAGTTTGGTAAGTTCAGAAAATTACCTCACTTTTTTATATATATTACAATATCCAGAAACTAAGACAATATCTAGTCTCGTCTCACAATATTGATATATCGATACATTGCCAGCCCTGGGCCAAAGCAACCGGAATATTTTAAGAAACTTGAATTGAAGTAGAATTTAAAAAATGTCCACAACTGTGTAGGTGGTGTGGAGTGTGTGGGTGAGGTCGAGGGATGAAGAGGGCTTTTGCACTCGTGAATGCGCCTCTCTTCATGCGCTTCCTGTGAGAGCTCCATGCACGGCTTGGTGCCATCAATTGTCAGAGATGGTGAAGTGATTAATTTCTGTGTCAGGTCTTGGGGCTGATTGGACAAGCCTTTGGGGAGAGAGCTGGACTGATTGAATGGTTCCTGTTTCTGTATAGATGTAGTGGTTGTGATGGTGGAAATAGGGGGGTGGGGCACACGGTTGCACTCTCTCCCTCTCCTGCTCTCTCCCCAGAGATCGGCCACGAATTAATACAAATCAGAGCCCTCTTCTCTGGCCGAGCCTCGCCGCTCACCTTCCCCCCAGGTAGGAAAAAGGAGAGAGGACGATGGAGCAGGTGCAGCCAAGTGCAGAGCAATCGGAAGAAAAATGATTGGAATATCAGTGAGTGAGTGCTTTTGTGCTTGAGAGACTGTGTGTGTGTGTGTGTGTGTGTGTGTGTGTGTGTGTGTGGTGAGAGAGAAGAGAGAGAAAGAAAGAAGAGGAAGAGCAGATATGAAAAACTATTATCACAAAGACGGGGAAAAAACATGTGGTGTTCCAGTTTTGCTGCTGACACCTGTGTGAACAAAGATCTGTGCTGTGTGTCTTGGTTAAGCACCTGGACAGATGTTTCTAAATCTCCAGCTGTCATTTTGATCAAAACGTATTGCCTCAAGGGATTTGTAGAAACCTCGTTAAGGTGGACAGAAAATGTAGAAGTCACGCCAAATCCACTCTGACTTTAGGATTGTTGTTGTTGTTACATCAGCACACACAAAGAGGACATTACCAGCGCAGTGATGGGGGCAGAGTGACCCCTTCTGGTATGACGCCCCAGCACTCTCTGCTCTATGGACAGTGAGCCCAGTGCTCCCGGTCTGACTCACTGGATTGTTCTGAAGACCTTGACAAAGCCATCCGTGCATTGAATAATCATTCTTCAGGAGCCTCGCCGCTGTTTAAGAAGCGTCTTTGTACTGCTGTCTTTTTGTAGTTTTCAGTCTCGGTTCTTTCGAAATGTGTCTGTGGTATTCGTTAGCATTTATCTGCAGTGTAGACTCGACGCACGGCTTGTATTTCAAAAGAAAAAGCATAACAAGGCAATTCATGAGCACCAGTTTCTTAAATTCCCTTTGAATGCAGTTCTTTATTATGGTTTGTGTTGCGTCATTGAAATCATGTAGTCCATTAATTGTAAGTGACACTTTGATATCTGATACCTCAGCCTCTATATTGAAAGTATATCAATTTGTAAAATGTCTTTATTGATTAAACTCTATGCTGGGTTTTGTCTTTCATTATTAATGGAATCAAATGTTTCTGGGCAGAGCTCTATTGATCTTTCCATCACATTATACTTTTCAAATTCACCATGTGCTCCTCTCCATTTCATTAGGAAGCACTGGCCCATCTAGTTTCACCACGGAACATCTGCGGCTGTTGTTTGTGCATTTGTGGCGAGCGTGGTATAATACAGTGTGTTAACTTTGTGAGACACTAATCCTCGGGGGATAATAGTGACACTCCAGTTTGACAAATCCTTCTCATCTCACTTTCATAACGCGCTGTGTCATCGCGGAGAGCACCTCGGATAAACCGAAGCCTTCAGCCCACGTCAAGTGCAGCTCTGTGAGAATAACCTCGGACGGTCTCCCTTTAAAGCAGCCGACACGTGCAGCTTAGCTGGCTCGTGTCTGCGTGTCAGAGTCCAGTAGCTTTGTCTCTGATGATGCCTACTGTCAGCGCTGCCATATGAGCCGCCGCTACCAGCACTCTAATGAGTTATGCTGCTATGCAGACACCATGTTCTGAAACACACAGAAAAGAATATGAGTGAGAAGGGCTTTTTTAAAATTGTTTTTTTTGAGCAATGCTGTCTCAGCCAAATGAATGCTGTGTTTGGCACTACATTGGTTGGTAATAGGCTGACGGTGGACAACAGCCCCCTGACATTTTGGCAACCCAAATTGGGCCCAATTTATTGCCCAAATGTCAGGAGGCGGGTTTAAGGAAAAGTGTAATGCACTTGCAGGCAATATTTGTTAAAAAAAGGCACCACCTGCATTCTTTTGGCTCAATTATTAGTCCACATGCGGTCCAGCTAAGTACAGGAAGTCAGTTGCACCAATTCCTCCTAATTTAAGGTTTACGAACCACTAAATTAAGATTGGTTGCACCGCACAAATGTAGAGTTTACACTGACGATCAGATGTATCTGTCGAGCAGCTCACTGAATTCAAAGCACAGCTAGTTATGTATGTATGTATGTATGTATGTATGTATGTATGTATATGTGTGTGTATATATATATGTGTATATATATGTGTGTATATATGTGTATATGTGTATATATATGTGTATATATATATATATGTGTATATATATATGTGTATATATATATGTGTATATATATATATATGTGTGTATATATATATGTGTATATGTATATATGTGTGTATATATATGTGTGTATATATGTGTGTGTGTATATATGTGTGTGTGTATGTGTGTATGTGTGTATATATATATGTGTGTATATATATATGTGTGTATATATATATGTGTATATATATATGTGTGTATATATGTGTATATATGTGTATATATATATATGTGTATATATGTGTGTATATATATATATATGTGTGTATATATATATATGTGTATATATATATGTGTGTATATATATGTGTATATATATATGTGTGTATATATATATGTGTGT
>NW_022280033.1:14772716-14807576 GCF_004355925.1 Anarrhichthys ocellatus | reverse complement strand
TATATATATATGTGTTATTGTGGAATAGGATCAACTAATCTTATCTGCAACCTAATGAAATGCTAGTTAAGGAAGGAAAGATGAAATGCATGGCGTTTCCACCATGCATGAATGAAAATGTATTCTACTCTTGTAGTTCGTGCAGAAGGAGTAAGCCTCCTGGAGCTTCTTTAGATAGTCAGCTATCCGTTAGCGTATTGACGGGTTCTGTCATAAAGAGCCGCAATCGTCATGCCTTGACAACGACATATTGATTGATAGACATAAATACAGAGAGAAAAATGTAGACGAGTGGTGCGCTATTGTTGTGATATGTTTTTATATTGGGTTAGGTAATAATGAGAAGGACAGAACATGATAAATGTCACTGTCCATCTCACAAAAGCGCTGAAAACAAGTATTATATTATTATTATTTTAATTGTGACTTTTTGATATTTTATAGATATTTGTTGGGACTCAGTCACTCTGGACACCCAGCTTGAAACCGGGACAAACTGGGACAATCCCGGACAGACAGGAATGTCTGCCCCCCCCCCCCAAAAATACTGTGATTTAAAAAAAACAAAAAAAAACTATGCTTAAAGCTATTGGTTCTACAGCGACTTCCTTTAGTTAATTACTTTTGATTGGACAGATTTAAATAGAGAAACCCAGTTTATTAAATCACTAGTTTGAAACTATTTAGTTGTAACCAAAGACTTAGTAAGTGCACACAGGAAGGGGCCCCGTGTAAAGGGTTGAGGATGGCTGCTCTCATGTAGCCCACCGTAGACCCATTAAGGACCCAAATGGGCAGACACCGTGTATGGAGCTGATGGACAAATTGTTATGGGCCCCAGGGCTCAGAATCAGTATCACATGTGGGGCTCACATGAACGTGTCGGCCATTTTATTCAAATGTTCCTCCACCGGGTA
Organism: Anarrhichthys ocellatus; assembly: GCF_004355925.1. Classification (NCBI taxonomy): domain Eukaryota; kingdom Metazoa; phylum Chordata; class Actinopteri; order Perciformes; family Anarhichadidae; genus Anarrhichthys; species Anarrhichthys ocellatus. The sequence goes on along the minus strand of NW_022280033.1, from coordinate 14,806,659 downwards.
TTCACTGCTGTCATTCGTAGCACTCCGATGCAATCAGTGTACCGGGGACCAGAGCTCATTTGCTCTACAAGACTTGATTAAAGCCCGTCCTCATTCAGAATACCAGTGTTTACTCGGATAATAATGGTTCCTGTATGTAGGTCAGTCTGTATCTAGTTGTCCTTGTACAGGTTTGGCCAAGTGCTGTCTCATTTGAAAATGCAGCAGCAGGAGGAGGACTGCGGGGCTACAAGTGTGTCGCAGAAGGATGCTTTCAGCTCCCTTGTGCCTCCTCCTCCTTTCCTCTCCTCGTCTGTCATCATCCACATGCAAGTGCTTCTTTGTGCTTTTGCCTTTAGTGAAGTGGTCCATTGTGCTTCAGTCCATGAGCTCATGAACCCTTCGTTGCCCCCGAGGAAATCTACTGTCCAAACTGCAGAGCAACAGCACAGTTAAGACTAATATGTCCGTGATCGGTGGCTTTTTCATTCAATGCAGTAAATCATTTAAAACAGTTTAGCTTTTGGTCCTCGGGATGCTTTAGGGCTACAAAATGGTCGGAGTTGCCTTAATCTCAAACTGAATGAAATGTGGCTCCTAATCCTCCCCCGAGGCTATTTTCCCCCATGAAACCTGTATGTCCACGGGGTAGAACACCGTGCAATCCCCCTCTCCCTGGGCACCTCTAATCACCTCTCGATCAGATGCCTTCAGCAGTTTTCACAGGACAATGGAGTTGCCACTGATAAACCCTCGAGGCAATTCACCACACGGAACAAGAGCGGGAGGTATCCGTAGCAAAATTGGAGCACCATATGTTTCTCAAAGGGTTGGTTTTTTTTTGATAATAGTTTCCCTGATATGAGCAATACACAAACGGACAGAGAGGGAGAGAGACTGAAGCCCTAGATTTGCTCAGCAGATGAAAGAAGTGTCATTGTCACATGATCGCAAACACACAGAAGACGTACAGTAGCCTTGGACCATCACAGACAGACTGCTGCTCACAGCACAGACAGACTGGTGTTCATGGTTCAGGTGTGCTGCTCTCTTTTGAAGCTCCTCTAAATGAGGTTTCCTCACTGACTCAACTTCAGCTGTGGTTTTATTTTTTTAATAATTTATCCATTTTTCTAAAGAATATTTTAACGATCCCCTCCAGTCATGTTTCAAGGCGCATCGATACTCTGCTTGGAATAATAATCTGCGTCTGATATGGTTTTAACACAAAAAGGTTACATTTTTAAAAAATCACACCCACTCCTCATTAAGAATCAATGAATATGCAAATATTGTTCTTTTGAAAAGTTGAACTAGACACGAGTTGTTACACGCTACACTCCTGGGGGGGGGGGGGGTCGTCCCACTCTCTTCTGTTCTCAGCTTGATGTTTCCTTGTGAAGACACTTTCAGAGCCTAGATGCCAAACATTAAGAGAATTTCTAACGAGTTATTTAAATTAACAGTTTGACATTTCGGGAAATACACAGGCTACTCGCGCTTCTGAAGTCCTGCCGTCCCGTCGCCATGAAGTGACTCCGCTCAGACAAGAAATAGTCCTTCTTACACTGTTTTTGTACCGATTTAAACGACGAGATCAACAGTAACGTGTGAACTAGTGAGCTTTAGAGGTGCTGGTAGGTGGATTTTGTAATTTGGGCGAGCTGTTTCCCCCAGTTTCCAGTCTTGATGCTAAGCTAAGCTAACTGGCAGTAGCTTTAAATGTAACCTACAGACACGAGAGTGGTATCCATCTTTTCATCTGTCGGGAAGGACACGGTTTTTAACCAAGATGCAGTGTAATGGACAACTCTCTGCGGTTAAAGCCATGGACGCTACCAGCAGCAGTGTGTTAATATGTTGATGTGTTGTGACAGTTATAGCGGAGGGGATCTGCTGTCACTCTCAATGTCTCAGCCCAGCAGTGCAGGCAGCCAATAAATACAAGGAGAAGAGGAAGAAGATGTTTCCTCGTCAAAAAATGCAACACCAAGAAATCCAGCGTCGTAAGTCTACCTTTCAATAACGTGCCTTATTGCACAGAAGCCAAATTGCTATTAAATATTAACGGGTTTAAATTGACTTTGTATGTCTTGCGCTCCATTATGATATCACGATGAATTATTCTGCCACGCCGAGCAGATCTACGGTTCGCAATCAAGAGGCGCTGGCTGGTTGTGTAAGAGGTGGAGGTCAGAGATGGGCACATCGGTCATATCCAGACAACGGCCGCACTGGAGAGTGCTGGCTTCTGCCGAGGAGGAGAGAGCCTCAAGGATCCCCTTTCAGCAGATGGGGGTGTGTTAGCAGGGCAGAGGCAATTAGGCCAGCCATAATCCTCCATCTGCTTTCCTCCGTCACCATCCCCTCAGCCAGAAACACGGCTGCCCCCCGAACCCAGAAGACCGGGCACCTACCGTGGCGAGAAAAACCCTGACTGAGCACGATGAAACTAAATAAACTCTGTCAGCCTTTTTTCCCTTTTAATTGCACTACCAACACTCTTTGTTGCGTTTTCTTCACTTGCACCCGCTTCCTTTCAGGTTCCGTCCCTCAACAATTCAACAATTTCTTCTCTATTTCAACACATTTCTTCACTTTCCTGGAGAACTGAGGCGTGGGCATCTTAATGGCACTCGTATGCACATGCTGGGAATACATCGTGCAGAATAGACACAAACATATGTTAGGACCACTGCTGGTGTAAACATATTGTCTCCACCAAGATACTGGTATTTTAAATCTCTGCATAAATAACATCCCACCAAAGAGTGGCGCCCCACTGTCTGCGTCCACTTTTGGACCATATCCTCCCCTTTACATATTGTTAAACAGCACTTTGTACTGTATTCATTTCACCCCTCACACATTGATGAAGAATGAAGAAAGTATGAAGAAGAGCTTCTCAATAATATATAACTTAAAGCTATCAGAGTGGTTTTTCATGTCTGTTTGGCCTTTTGGCCACCTGTAACATTCAAGTGCCAATTGCTGTAATTATAAGGAGGTCTCTTAATGGAGTAGAGGTTAAATGGCTTTCCATTTATTCATTCAGTTCAAAATCTAAATTATAACACTTCTTTTTATGGCATAAAAAAAAGCTTCCAGTTTTTAAATTGCGAAGAAAATTGACTTATTGATTGGAGTAAATTGCCATTGAACTGACCTCCAAACCACCGGTGTCACAGATGAGTCTGAATGCTGCACATTTTGCTTCCCGATGTTAAAATCAGGCAAAAATTTGTTCTGGATGTCGAGCAGTGAGCAAAAAAGAGGAAGTCACGGTAACTGTGCACATACGGAACATAAAGAGACCATCTGCTGGAATCTTCTGCCTGTCTGGAAAAGACATGACACTTTGCTGGTTCATTTGAGCTGTCTGTCACTTTAATTTTTCTCTTTCCGTCAAAATGTCTTTTAGATACTGCAATGAGTACGGATTATAATGGATGATAATGTGCTTTAGTCGCTCACATTCAGAATATAGGTGGCTTGTATGGGTGCTTATTCAGCTTTTAAAATTAGACGCGTACGACTGAGGAGACTTTATGTTTTTGTACGTAGCAGCTTTAAATCCACACAGTGCAGCTCACACCAGAGAGTTCCTGTAATACATGCTAGACACCAAACTGAAATACAGACTTTATTATGGGACAAACATCCAGAGTTGTCAGCAGAAACCAGGATAGCCTATATATCATGCAGGCTGCTTTCTTCTCGCCTACCTGCCCCAGGGAGTGTGTCGAGCAACAATACGTAAGTGTTGCCATTGCCAACAGTGGTGCATTGACCTTCTGCAACTGCGAAATGGGTCACATGGAGTACAGTTCCTACCTCAGGACTAATCCACCAACAACCTGACACCAAGACACGGAAAGAACGTACCAAGCATTCACATCAATCAGATGGATTGCCTTTTCACCAGTTGGAGCAGTTTTTAGCACCCTAACTCCCTATTTATGTTAATCTTGATTCACTGAACTCCAGACTGCACACTCACCACAATGACCAGCTCCCAGAGGAAATGGAAACTGATTCACTCAGCTGGAAAACAAAACAAAAAAAAGTGAGCTCTCTTATGTGTAGTCATGTTCCTCCACTATAAAGAAAAGGCTATTTTTTCCCGAGCTGTATGGAGGTTTGTTCCCAGCTCCGCTCTATCCCGGGGCATCGGCCTTACTCTCTCAATAGTCTGCAGAAGCACATGTCACGGGGTCAGTGCATTAGTGGCGGTTATTCTGAGAGTCTCTGCAACACACAGGGAGCCAGCAGTGAAGCTGGAAACGAGGAGCGGTCATGTTAGAGGGAGCTTAGCATCTTATGTACAAAAAGAACACTATTTAGTAACATTTAATAAGATGCACTCAATTTAGAGTAGTAATGGACAAAGAGGTTTTGTAAAAACAAATATTGTTTATTTAAAATGATCAGAAATAGGCTGTCCATTCATGTTTTTGATATTGCTCAAATAAACTCCAAGCCTGGCTGTGACTTGAGAAATGCTGAGGGATTCATTTCATCTTCTCAGAATATTTAAACGCCTCTGCTAAATGTGAAGTATTTAGATTGTTCAGAAACAGAACCTTATTTCCAAACATTGATTTTGGCACAGGGAGAGAATTGCCATGTAATAAATATCAGTCGTATGTATATGTGGATTGATTGCTGGCAGAGCTGGTTGGTCTCCATATCGGAAAAAACCCAACATTTACATCTGGGATGCAGTAGTGGCTCGGGCAATCAGCACAGCCGCGGCCGCACTTGATGAAATACCTTGTGAAAAGGCCACCTCTTCACATTTGTAAAAGTCACCTTCCATTATCTTCCAATTGCGGGAGTCGGGTGTTCTTTGAGCTCTGTAATGTTATCTCTTACAAGTGCGACAGGACCAGCCTGACATTTGTAAACAGTCACTTTACTTCCTGTTCCTTCGATTCCATGTCTTTATGACCAATCGGATACGGCTCCTGTTGCGGCTGACAGCTGCGGGATTCGGCCTGCTGGACGTACCGTGAGAATCCGTCCGTCGCCGGCTACATGCCACAGTGTCATCGGCTCGTCCGAAGCACATGTGTCACGCCACTCTCTGCATTTAGAAGAAAATACGCTGGACTTATAATAACGCAGCCGTGTGACCGGTTTGGCAGTTGATTCCTGATAAAGTGTGTGGGTGAAATGCAATGTGTCATTGGCAGAGAGAATTGGAGTGTGTGAACTGGAAGTGTGAAAGACGAGCAACAGTCCTCCAAGCATATTGGAAAATCTGCAATCTGTTGTGGTTTCAATGGTCCGGCAGGAATCTGAATCTCTCATCGTATTTAAATTGAGACAGTTCCTTTGGACGTGTTCCTGTAATCGTTATCGTGTGATGATTGACGATGCGGTCCTTTCTTACAGGTATTTCTGCAGTTTTTCATACTTAAAAAGCTAATTACAGGTATTCAAAGCATCACAGAGTGTTGACAGGTTGGCCTTTCCAAACTGGAGAGAGGTAGATTACGCCAGGCCTCTGGGAAAAGGATGTCAAGTTTACAGCCTCTTTTAAAAGATGTTTTATGCGATATTAATTCTTACTGCGTTATTAGATCCTAGACTGTAGTTTACGCAATTGATTGGATGATAGTGCAAAAGTCACATCTATTGCCATGATTATGGGGACGCAACGGATCACAAAACTCACAGTTCAAATCGTATCGCGGATCAGCAGGAAGACAAAGGGGGAGCAAATGTACCTTTTTAGAGATGCCCCGTTCACTTTTTCTCAAAATACCATTTACCGATCATCGATTAGCCATAATTCCCAATACTGATAGTTTTTGTTATTGTTTTGTTCAAGCAGTTTATTCTTTTCACCACCATCCCGAAAAAAATCATTCAACTGCTCTGAAGTCAGTGTAAACCGTCAACAATTCAAAATGTTATCCTTTTTGTTACAGTCATCTATTCATATCTAGTTTTAACGATTTATAATAAGCTGCTTAGAGCTAGTGTTAGGAAGTTAATCTATTTCATATTGCTGTGGAAACATCTCCCTCAAACAACTGTATTTATTCTAGTTTCTTGCCAAAATCTACATTTTACAAGATTACATTGAACACATCATATGAACGCTATGATTTACCTTCACCCAGTACTCATTTTTACTGGACGCATCATGAAGTAGCTGAATGAAAGCTGTTGGCACCGCTAACGTTACTAGCTCTCCTCCAGCTGATTTCAACACCGTTGAATCAGCTGCTCTCAGTCCCACAGTTTCTTCATTACTGAATGTAGTCCAATGTCATGAAAGAATAGGAGTGGGATGACAAGGACTCACACAGAACACAATAAGCACATTGTTTAGACCCCGGCTGGCTGATTCATCACAACACCTGCCACGAAGTGTATCCCTAAAAAGTATGGTCACGTAAAAGGTAATGTAGCTGCCAAAAAACGTGCACGGAGAGGAAGTGGGGTTGTGCTTCTGGCCAAAAAACCTCCGCTGGCAGTAGCTAATGTAGCATGTAGAGGCTGGGAGACGCTCTGCATGTGCTGTCATTCATTTCCATTATCCCCGAGTGGGAGCGCAAATGGAGATATCAATCAGTCCGTGGATACTCGCGCTGAAGCTGTCATGTGCCGCCAATGCCGGAGAGAGCTGTGACGGACAAAGATGGATGACACGTCCCGAAGCAGGGGGTATCCTTAACAGGAGAATAATTAGCCAAATGCAAGTCAAGCAGGACTCTGCGTTGGACGACCTCACCTTCGGGTTTGCGCCGGGATTCTGCGGGAAAGAACCCGATAAAGTTCAGGGGAGCGGAAGGTGAATGCCCGTCTCTTGAGGTGTTTCAGCTGTATGACTCAGAAATGATTTTCAGAGGGATGCTGCACATAAAAAAAACAATGTTGGCTGACTCCATGCACGCTCAGGTCTGCCAGCTACAGACACAGGCCGTGGTGTGGTGGAGAAACACCTGAGCCAATCACTGGCAGGCAAACAGGATGAAGGTACTCTCGCTGGAGCCCCACAGCTTTGATGGAGCAGCGTCAGGTGTCTTTTCAAAAGATTTATAAATAGCACATGGCTGCTTCCCCCGAGCTGCAGATCTGCCTCCCTCTCGGTGTCATTAAGCTCAATTGGAGCGGTAATTGCTTATAGCGAGGCAGTCAACCACATCGCTGATGGATGGAAGGAGACGACGAGACTATTTTCGGCAGAGCTGCCGCAGTCGTGGACGGCGGTAACGGGACACCTTTTTTAGCAGCAAACCGTTTTCTCATCACATTTTTAACCTTACAGGTGCTGCCAAACCCCAAATGTAATGTCCTCATTACGGCCGTTTTAGTGCATTGATGCACGAGTAGAGAGAGAATGAAGACGTGCCGTTTCACTGTATCGTGCGGCATCAATATCACAAATCACAGAGTCGTGTTGTTGACCCAGACGGGGAGCCGTCACACAATGAGCTATTATAGCTTCCTCGATTGTTTTGTCAAAAACATAACACGCACGCAGGAGCAGCAGGCCGCTGAAAGGAGAGCACTCATCAAAGAGAAGAAGAACGATGCACTTTTTTTTTTTCTCCCCCCCCCCAATTCATTCTCATTACTCACGGGGCTTCCGTTTTTTTTTTTTTTCTGGCTCCTCAGTGCAACCAGCCACAAGGTTATTTTTCAGCTGGCCACCTCACCTGCCGCAGTCTGCTCCATGACAGATAAACCCAGCGGGTTTGCTCCGAGTCTTGTGCCTGCAGATGGCACGGCGGTGCTGATGGGGCACTCCGGTGTGCTGGAGACTGCACAGGGACACAAAGAGAGGGAGGGAGGGAGGGGGGGGGGGGGGGTGTCTTACAGAGTGTGAGTAATAGTAACACTATCTGGACTGAAATGCCAGGCAGAAATGTGAGGAATGGATGAGCCAGCGCCATGGCAACAAAAACAAAGAGAAGTTGGCATGGCTAAGACTCCCAGGGCGACTGTTCATGCTCTTTTCCTGTATTTCCCTCAGCAACAATAACAGGATGTTCACCGGGGCCGACAGTTCATTAATGCTGGAGGGCTCAATTGATTTCTATACAGGACATTTTATACATACGCTGTGAGAATAAACGAGAGAAGAAACAACGCAGAAGCTGCTGTTTGACCATTTTTCCCTTTGCAGATAATTCGCAAATCAGATGCAACTTAAATTGGATGCTAAATTAATTAGATTCTGCCTGAATAATGGTGTGTGTGTGTGTGTGTGTGTGTGTGTGTTAGTTTTTAGTCTCTTTCGATTAAAAAATGCCTTTCCCTCTAAATGAAGCCCAGTGGAAGATATACTTGCAGAAAATGTACAAAGAGAACAGAAATGGGGCAAAAATCTGTGATGCCCTATTTAAAGACGGAGGTAGAGCTCAGTGGCAGACGTTCACCCTGTGTCCGTGACCTCGGGGGTCACGCAGAGACGGATTCCCCAGAGTGTTTACAAAGGGCTCCTCAAGTTCTCTTCCTCCGCTGCGGGAGGAATGGCTGCTTTTGGAAACCCCCCAGGGGAGACGCAACAAAGCAACCTCATAGCTCCACAGTGGACCAACTGCAGAGCAGGATGTGGCAGCTCCCTCCTCGGTCCCTCTGCATATTATTAATCTGCCAGCTGTATATTAATAAACCTCAAAGACCTCAACTCCTAGTGCCACTAGATGTTTGCTGGTTGTGCCCTTGAAAATTCCTAATGTTGTGTGATGTTCCAGACTGGACAAGGTCGGTAAGGTACGAGGACCAAATGCAGTTTGTATTTCTCCATGCTGGTGCAGGTTTTTGGAGGGGGGGGTCACACTGAGGTGACTTCAAAGAGATTGTTTTCTGCCATGACGAGTTCCTCAAAGGTTTAACAGTTTTAGTTTTGTTCATGTACTGTTTTCTGGTCTTGTCTTTCGCTGTTTTAAGACAGAACTTAGCTTTTATTTTGTAGCAAACATTTTAGAGGATCAGTACTTGAATCACGGCGACTACAGCTGTACTGTGGCTCTGGCTCTGGTACGCCAACATGCCCACAGAGAGGGCAACGCTAACATGCCGATGTTTATCAAGTTCATCATGCTTTATCCGGGTTAGCATGCTAACATTTGCCAATCTGCAGCACAGCTGATGCTGATGGGAATGTCATTAGTATTGCAGGTATTTGGTCCTAAAGCAAAGTATTGGACACATTTATATTATAACCACATGGTTTCGTGATTTCACGCTAATCTGTTGATGAGATACTTCAGGACTAAATTTGTAACCATGTCCCTAGCTGGGTTTAAAAATACATCTACACACATCTAACAGTATATGGACATACACACAGTCTGCGATATGTATTCTATAATGCTAAGCAGCTTACTGGTTATGTGTTGAGATCCACACTGAGCTCCCACTTGCAACTTAATGACTGTGTCATTAAAGGCCCATTTAATTCTAACTACGATACACTAAAAACCAAGTGACGTTTTGTGCGGGTAATTTCCTCATATTAAGCTGAAAGCATGAAATGAATAATCATGTGCAGAAGAACAAATGTAACTACCTTCATAACATGGTTAGAGATTTGAATTCTGTTAAACATTGAACGTTATTATACTCGATTGCGTTTTCTTTTGAGTATGCCTAGATTAAAAGATATGTAGATAGGCTCTGGCGATACACGAAAATACCCATAAATACATGGATTATTAGTGTGACATGCGACCAGCTTACAACACACAATATACTGTATGTGGCCATGAGGTTAATTGAGATTAAGATGATTTAATATATGCATTTGGGTGTTTGACACGGGTTGGAATGTATGTATTGGACTTGATCTATAAATGTTAAGCACCACTCTAATCAAATTGGTATAAAGTAGCACGTTTCTGACTCCTCTGGTGACTGAGGAGGCTTCCACCTGTCAGTTATTTAACAAAACATTGTAACAGTCAGCGTTCCGGTGCCCCTGTAGCTATTTATACAGTTGTGAAAGTCATTGGAGCAAACTAACGTATGAAGAGGAACCACTGCAGGACAAAAAGTCAAGGTGTTTGTTTTAGTTTGAGGTACTATATTGATTTTAACACGAATTGAGATTTACACGTTCGTCTTGTATCCTAAATGCATCACTTGAGATTGTCTTCTTGTTCTTGTCAATCAAAGTTTCTGCCTGAGGTCAAATCAGAGCAGGGCATTAAAACAAGGCTGTTCTTTAAATACACTCAGCCTGCAGGTCAGTGATCTCCAAACATGAAAAATATATTAAGTTAGTTTAAGAAATCCACTGTCCAGAACAATCCCTCAGCAAACACACAGAGATGCCCCCCCCCCCTCAATATGCAGCTTTTAATCCGAGCTCTGTGATGAATATTGATGCTTCCATTTAAACATGCCTTGTCTCCTGTAGGAGTGAGTCTGCTTATCTAGGTTTACCACTTCCATTTCATTTGGATAATTCATGCCGGGTGATTGTCGAGCCGATGCGGGCAGCTGTAATTCCAAACATTTGTAGCTGTAAAAAATGATTAATATTACATCTCGGGGCACGCATTCCTGTGAAACTGCGAAACATTTCAGATTGTGGTGTTGTTGGTGAGGAGCTGCATATTCCAACAGGCATTTCTTCTCAGATGTGTGTTACAGCCTGCATCTTTTAGATATACATCCTCCTTACAGGAGTACTCGCATCGCTATCTGTTTCCTCTGTCACTCTCCATTTCTTTCTTCTCTTTCCCCCCCCGCCTCCTTTTTTAAATTCTAAATGGCAGTAATGTCCTTGGGCCACTCTTCATCATCTGTTTGTTGTGTGTTAGCGTTGCAAAGGATGGGAAAGTTTAAGAGGGCCCATATAGCTGCTCTTGACACATGTTTTACAATGTTGCATGTCTCAAGGCTAAATTGCTATAAATAGCGTGTTTTATTGTCAAATTTACTCAATTGTGTGTGTATGCACATGTGTGGCATGAGTGAACACACAGAGTCACCGTCCAGTAATAGAGACCCATGATTCTGTGTGAAGACTGTTCGTCACAGACACAATTTAACGTAATACTTTCACTCAGACCAAAAGTGATGAATATTTTAATTCTCCAGTATGAGATCAGCGTGACCCAGTCAGTGACCCCTTTCTACAGGACCGGCAGTATAAGTCAGATGCCAACCAAGGGTCAACACAGTAATCTATGATGTCAAAAAACCTCAGATAAATAACATTAACATCGGGTCACAGAGGTCACAGAGGAAGTGTATGATAAGGCAGAATACGTGGATTGTGGACATGTGTGGATTACTGAAAGTAGATAGAAAAATCACACACGTGGCCCTTCACTGATGATGTATTGGTCCAGTACTAACCGATCACAGGGGACGTTCGTTACCAGGACAGAGGAAAGGCCATCGATGTATATAGAGAAAGGCAGTGACAATGAGAGGGGGGTCTGAAGGAGGATATTTGTTTGGGTGTTGAGGTTGAATATCAGCGGTTTACATCTACATACGGATCGGGTCCACTTCCACGGAGTCCGCCATTTTGCACCGCCATGTTTCTGCAGTAACCCAGAACAAACAAACAAACACTGGCTCTAGATTTTGGACATTTGCACTTTTGCGTCGGCCGCTGTAGTTCTCCTACAAGCTTGACGCACGGGAGAAGTTTCAGTTGGTCGCAATCTGCCACCTCACCTGCTAGATGCCAGTAAATCCTTCACTGGACCTTTTTAAGCGATACTATAGAAAATCTACTTCCTGTTGGGCGTTTGAAGATGGAGATAGTGTGACATGAGTGCACTGCATTTAGCCATATTTTCATGAAACAAGGACTGGAACTACACCAGGCATACTGTACGCAATGTCACCGGAGGAGTGGACTGTGCTGCAGGGTGAAAGAAGAAGAACTTTTTCACACCGATTTAGAATCAATTGCAAGTGACATGAATCCAAGATGAACAGAGCTGCTGTTCTTGATCGAGCAGCAAGCCACTTCCTTTTTACAGCCTGCGGGGGCTCAGTGTTTCACACTAGAAGGGTTTCACAACAAACGAGTCCTGAATAAAACACTATTAATGTCATTTGCATCTTCAGCATAAAACCAGCATCATTAGCATCGGCCCTTGTGTGAAAACTCTCCGTGGGTTCATCACTACGAGCGACCCCTTTCACATCGAGTCATTTGATCCGTTGTTATGATAGAAACATAGATTAGTGCAGCTTTAGGCATTAATCAGGACTGTCTTACACCTGGAGCACCACGTGGCTACACTTATCTAGCTGGGGAAAATAAAAACAACCAGCAGTCCTGGATTCAGAACCACGCCCCCAAAACAGTGAACGTCACACGCTGTGCTGGTAATGTCGTATCTCCCGTTCCTCGTCTTTTGCGTGTGCAGGCCGGTCTACACAGACTGACAGCTGCTGAGAAGCAGCATCTCGCATCAACCCGTCCCTCCCCAGGACAGGAAACCATCCAAGTCTCATTAGGCCGGACTGGCAGCTCTCGTGAAAGGAAAGCGGGCCATGCGCTCAGCCTCCAATGGCAGAAACCTCCCCATCGCTCACAGGAGCTTTCATTACTCTCCCCTCCGTCCCCCCAGCCCTCTCCTAAAGGCAGCCAGCTCCATCCATCAGATCTATCGATCCTGTCTCCCCCTGGTGTGGTACCTGCCTGTTTTTGAGACTAAGTGGGAAGGATGGCAGAGCCGGCATGATATTTCAGCTTTCCAGTGACAGCCACGTCCCCTGGGGACGTTACAAGGTGAACCGGTGTCTGGGCTTCTTGGAGGAAGTGCTTCACCGTGGATCTAAATGAAGGAGCTCTCCCTGGAGGAATTACCAACACTATGTTTTTCCTGCTTGGACACGGGGGTAATAATCAATTCTCTGTTGCTTCCTTCCGCTGCTGGTTTCGCTGCTTGCTAAAAGCGGGGTATCCCATTCCTTTTGATATCCCACATGAGAATGGCAGCACAAACGTCTCTACGCTCAAAACAAACCAAACCCTTTTTATTTTCAGAAACACTGTCAAAACTGTTGTTTCAGGTTTGACAGTGACGCCTCGCAAAGAAACGTGGATACTGTAAATCCTTCGAAGGAGATTAGATGGTGTGTCACACAAGAGCTCCTCTTGACTTTGATCTCGTTGCTCTGATGGGCAGAGAAGCTTAAGCTTTTTAAAGTGATTGCCAGCAGACTGACATGAGCACTTGTTATACTTCTAACAGGGATTAAATACGCAGTATGTGACACTATTCAGAAGTATTTGTTTTTTAATCCAAAATGTCTTCAGCACGTTTCTTCAGGTTCACTCAGTTAAATTGAGAGAAATGTACTGATTTGAGGCGTGTTGTCTTTACGTAATACAGTTTTCATCACAGTTGCCAGAATTATTTTGGGATACTGTACGTTTCTGCACACCACGTCATATGTTGAATGTCGACGTTTCTGAACCTCTGAATCTCTTTTTCAGTATCGCAGTATTGAGCAAAGTCACCTCCACTACAGCACTCGCAGTGAGGAAGAAAACAACAATATAAGTAACCTAAATATTATACCAGCTCTATAAGCACTCTCTATATCACTAACTAAATGAAAGAAGGTAAATGCAATCATGTGTTGGCTATAAGTAAAGCATCTCGGCCATTTAGCGTGGCAGTGATGATATCAGCAGGTGAAATCAGATGCTGAACTACAAATCAAATCCTCAACAGCTGCACCTATAGAGCTCCTTTGTTCAGTAGTTATTTTTGATTCAGCTTTTTTATTTTTGATTCAGAGATGCAAGCAAAGGGGAGATGAAACATGATTTGGTTTGATCACTGATGTTGTAATGTACAGTATGTTCTTGAATGGCAGTTGGAGTAAGGCTGTAAGGGCTAATCACAGTAGTGCTATTGAACAGTCCTGTTCTGCAATGAACGTCTACTCAGCACTGTATCATCATCATACACTTCCCACCATCAGTCCAGTCCCAGTGGTGCACAGTACCTCAGACCCTTTCATTCGCTCTAGAATATATGATATCAGCTGCTAGAATCAGCAGTGATTTAAATATATATTTTAATGTGACTTCCTGTTATTTTTTTCCTCAGGGTCTTCCTGCTCAGATAGATCCACATGCAGGCTAATTATTTCAACTTCGGTCTGAATGATTAAATATGTGAAGGAGTAATATTTCTGATCAGGTTCCTGCAGAATCTGTAAATCTCTCTCTGCACTTGTTTCATGCATACCTTCCACTCCCCACTTTTTCCATGTGTAATTTCTTAAAGGGCAAGTGTTGTGAATTAGATATCAAAAAAAAAGAAGATAAAAAATACACATGTGCTTCCAACTCTGAGTGCATTTCCTCCAATTGTGTGATTTTAAAATGGAGCCATAAGTGATGGTCTGTTTCTGAGGAGACTGCAGCTCCCACTGGCACAGTGTTGATAATTAAGTGTGATTTTCAGACCACAGGAAAAAGAACAAGGCAGGCTATTTTCCTGTAGTCTCTGCTCAGTCTGCTCCGTTTGTTTTGTTTGTGCAGAGAAATATGCAGATTTTGAGTTGGGAAGACTTGTAATGAAATAATCCAAATGCTTATTAATTCCACAGGAATATCCTCCCTATTTAAATGCTCAGTTGAATTTATTCAACTTTGAATGAGCGCCTAAAACCACGGTAAAGAGTTGGCTGCGGTGAGTTCAATGTCCAGTTTTTTTTTTTTTGCTCTGCACAAAAAGCCACTCTCAGGAGAGTTAACTTCACCGACTCAATGAGCAGAACTGACACGCAGTCGCACACACATAACGGAGGTGTCAGCTGCAGAGGAGCATACAAGGATCTCTGAGGATGTGAAATGCATGAACACATAAAAAAAAACTAAATTTGCATTCATTAGTGGTGTCTGAGACGCTATGCGAGAGGACAATCTGCAACACGATATGATTCTCCCTTGGTTCAGAGAGTTTGTACATGTACCTGTCAGACAACAGAACAACTCGGCAGGGTATCAAAAAAACAAATCCAAATCTCGGACCCAAATCCCCTGATACAGACGCACTCCAAAAATCATTCATTCAGTCAAGAAATATTATTCATAAATCCAGAGAAACATGTGGATAAGGGGGGGGGGGGCATCACTTGTCATTTTTAGATGCTAAATTATTTAGTTTCATCCATCTCTCTTTTCTTGTTTCAACTCAACATGTTTGTGTGCATGAAAACCAAAAGTGACAAATGACAATTCCTGAAAATGAATCAATTAGTATCTGACACAGGCATTCATCTCACCTCACTGGCACGTTTTGTATCGTTAATGCTGATTGATTTACTCAAATGTAGAAAAGTTGCACGCTGCATGAACAGAAAACTGCCAGGAGACTATCCAACCCATGTGCCAACCGGCTCCCCCGAGCAGCGATTGTCCAATCGCAGCTTAGCAACCGTAACTAGGCACAGCAGGTCTGTCAATCTTTAGGATTTGTCCGCATGTGAAGTGAAGTGAAGTGGAGCTGCAGGGAAGGTGGAGCTTTAGCACAATGCCATGTAATGGATCATGTACGTGCATCTTTAGAACCCATTTTAGAGGGTTGTTATTTTAAGTCGGCCAGGAACAGCTGGAAAATTAGCCAGAGATGACATTTTTTAAAATAGTAATTTAAATCATTAACATCAACTAAACTTCAATCAACTAAGCTGAGGTTAGGTCAATTATCTAGCTAGCTACAGCTGATAAAATCTGCTAACAGC
Organism: Anarrhichthys ocellatus; assembly: GCF_004355925.1. Lineage (NCBI taxonomy): Eukaryota > Metazoa > Chordata > Actinopteri > Perciformes > Anarhichadidae > Anarrhichthys > Anarrhichthys ocellatus. The sequence goes on along the minus strand of NW_022280033.1, from coordinate 14,790,981 downwards.
AGTGGTAATTTCAGCCTGCTTTTGTCTTCCTTTAATCGTAATCAAGGACGCATTGTTTGGAAAATGCTGTGCAATATCATAGCAACCACCTTGCCAGGACAAAGGACCGTGCACTGCATGGCGCCTTCACTTTACACCAGGAAACATCTCACCCTGCTATATCCGCCTGCTGAAAACCATCGGGGTCTTTCTTTCTTTCTTTTTTTTCGTGGCCATTTTATGAGCAGAGCTGCCGTGCGGGGCGCAGTATGGCGCAAGCACAGATTCAATTATGAGGTGAGGCTGTTTGTCAGGGAGGTGTGTGTGTGTGTGTGTGTGTGTGTGTGTGTGTGTGTGTGTGTGTGTCAGGGCTCTGTCTGTACGCCACCTGACGCTGACAGATGTGGAGACTTCTGGCCTGGCAAGTGGCTTGCAACCTGCCAGGGAGAAAAGGCCCATTGTGCTGCTGGAAAACAAACACCTGAGCACTCAGCTGTGTTTACGGGCCAGAGAGCGCGGGACTGCAGACGAGGCCTCTGAGGATCCCCTGAACAGGCCCCTGCTCCAAAAACACAGGGCAGAATCAGATGGAGACAAAGCAACATCATCCCATTTTCCCACACCATGTCCTCTGTGAGGCCGCCCCCCCCCCCAATTAGCCACACCATCGCTGCTGAGGCGAGATAACAATAGAAGCCCATGTATCCCCTAAAGACCTCACTAGAGGACCTTTTATTACCGTATTGATGTCTCCTACATGTCACCACTGCCCTCACGTGCCTGGCTGCATGCCCGCACATTTTATACGAGGGAGAATACGCAGAGGGGCTGTAACTCCACACAAGAAGGAAACAGCGGGACACAACATGAGGCTGAATGGTACATGCTGTAATTAGTGAGCTGCTGTAAGGAATAAATATGAAATATGATACAGCGAGTTTTAGCTGCACAGTAAATACAAAATACAAAAAAACTGATTAATGGGTGAAAGTACAAAAATGTTTCTGGCAAGAAGTCATGTGACACCCAGTGGAATGAGGATTCTGTGCTGACATTAAGTAAATATACACATAATCAGTACAATCAATACAAAGACTTTAGAAAAACAAACTGATATTTTATCCTTCAATACGACACAATTTTACTTTTGTGACGGATGTATTTTAAAATGCAGAGCATCTCTCCCAGCATACAGTGCTTTAAGACTGGGAGGAAAACAACTCTAAATATTACCTTTTTCTACACAAAAAAAACAAAACAATAAAGTGTTCAAGTTAGCTCACATTCTGTAGCACCACAAATGAGTTATTTCATGGACAAAATGACGCGTAACTGGAGTCCAATCGTACAGAAAACACACAAAAGTGCCGAGCTGACCCTAAAGATTAAGCTTACGTTTTAGTTCCTGTGTGCGAGACTGTTACCAGTAAAACATGTTTACTTTGTCCATTTGCCAGAATTCAAACAGGTGGTTGTGGTGAGCGGTTTAGTGATTTCTTTCTGCTTCAGTTTGGTTTCAGGCATTTTTGTCATTAAATTGAAAAACTCTGGATAGATATCTCTGTGTACCTGACATTACTGAGAAAAACACCCCCAATAAACCAAATAATCACCTTAAATTGTAAAATGCTTGAACAGTAAATACTGAAAAAACAAATTCTACCTAATTGCCCATCACTTGTAAGACGAGAACCTGAATGCAAAAACATCCTAATTTTAAAAAATGATTGCTTTGGCCTGAGGCGCTCATTACCTGGTTAAACTAAGATTTGAGGATCTTCTTAAAAAAATGTATTAAAGTGTCTTATATTTTGCATTTATATCAAATCATTCATGTTTTTCCATTTCTAAATGGATGAAATGTTACACAGACTCTCCCAGGCTTTGTACTGTGGCTCTCTGCGGTACCACAGAGGCTTTACAGTAAATGGATGAGGGGTCACTCCGACTGCAAAGCTGAGGTCAGCCTCTCAGAGAGCGGGTCTGTGTGTGAGTGGTCATAAAACCCTACACAAATCCATTTCAAATGCCCCAGCTGTCACTAAAGTACTGGTCCTCCTCTTCTTCTTCTTCTTCTTCTTCCTCCTCTTCTTCTTCTTCTTCTTCCTCAGTTCCGTTCTTCATGAGGTCGTCATCTTGTAACCCATTCACTTCCTCTTCCTCCTCTTCGAGCTGTGCGAGCATGGTTTGTAAAGTGGCTTTTACTTCCTGAACCTCCTTTTCCAACGACTGTGCAGCGTGCGTTAAGGAACAATCTGATGCTACAGACACAAACGGAGAATCACATTAACATGTAAATAAAAAAGCATGCCAGCAGACGAGTATCGGGGCTAATGTGACACTTGTGGCCGGCGATGGTTAACGGTAATGGCAGAGGACGGCGACAACCTGACGAAGTCATCAATCTCCAATTTGGCCACCGAACGTATTACTGGGACAGATCATCAAGTCGTACCCTATTTAACCCCGTCCAATTCACTATTCATGAGCTCATCTGGTCTGTGGAGCTGGGTGACGGTGTGGGGGCCCAAGCAAACTCACTGCCCAACTAAATTATTCATAAACCATCAATGAAACGGGATAGAGGCTGTCATCAGTTGGGCGGGGGGGGGGGGGATTGTTTAACCTGCTTAGAAACCCGACTTAATCGTGCGAGTGTCCATCTTAAGTGGCAAATCAAAGGGACGGCTCTGATGACAGATGGGGCCTGAACTCTCGTTTCACTGTCTGAATGGACACAGATTGTCCTCATTAATAATTAACCAGCCGTTAAAGAGCTTTTCATAACAACTGTAGACAGTTCACAACACTTTTAAGGCAGCGTGGTCCAGATACGATGATGAAGTTCAGAATCATGTTGTAGACGTTTACAACCATTGACAGAGTTTTGCCGAGTCATCTTTTTGTTTTCTAAATTCCAGTCTCCGTGGTTGTCCATCCACCGCCTCGTATCGAGAGAAGGGACTCAATTAAGACCCTTAGAGACTGGAGGTTTGATCTTCCTGTCACTATGGCAACAGCAGCATCATCCCAAAATTCGGTCTCTGATCCATTTCTGCAACCCCAACAACAATATTGTCCCTCATCGTCCGTGTCCTCTAGTGTCCACGGTGAATTTGCACGAGTGCATTGACTTCCAAAGACGGAGATGAATGGCACGTAAGGACGCGGGAACAGAGAGGTGGAGAGAAGCAGACTCATCTGTCTGCCTCCGACTGCCGGGCTGCACTGATATCATGCAAACAGATGAGGAGCCTGTACTGACCTCTGACAGCACAGCGGGGGGACGAGAATCTCTAATCAGATGTGGACAAAGTCTGGCCACACTTCAACAGAGAGTGAAGAACGCACTGCGTAACGCACAGCTTCTAGAGATCCTATAATGAAATAGATATCTTCATCAGACTAGGAGAGTATTTCTGGCAGCCCGTTTGGAAAGAAGAGAAATGAGACGTGACACAAAATTTTAAAAAAAAATTAAAAAAAAAAAACCGGCAGGTTAGATGGCAAATCTTTCCTCATCTCGGTGTTAAAATATCACCTCTTCTATCTGTCTTAATAAGCCCACAGTGTAGAGGGGAAAAGTTGAGCGAGAAAAACACACCAATCTATTTCCAATCAGCTTTCTAATTAGCGCGGAAAATTATGTATTGTGACCTGTAATCAGCTTCAACGGTTTCATTTGAGTCATTATCATGAATATTGCAATTTCCTCCAAGCCAGATCCAGCGAGGAGGAGGGGAGGGGAGAGAGAAAGAGAGAGGGAGGGTCAGCAGCAGGAGGACGGACGTTAAGATATGACGGGAGCAGAGTCATTACAGTGACATTCCTCTCTCTGTCGAGGTGCCGCTCCTGTTCGCCGACTTTAATCTCAGCCCGTGGTGACTGGCAGCCCACATCAGGCGCCCTCTAATAACCTCGCGTGGAATTTTACCATTTCATTTTCCAGTTGGCATGTCCAGCCTGTCGAGAAAGATCCTCTGATCCCAGTTTATCTTCAATTCCCTCCCTGAATGGACCCATAATGTCAAATAAGACAGGTTGATCTTTCCTCAAAAGGTAAAGTCACAGAACATCAGGGCGCCTAAAGCTAGTTTGGCTGTGTACTTTTGAGAGTTGGAAGTCCTCGAGGAAACTAGGTCCTTAAGATGGATGGACAGAAACACACACACACACACACACACACACACACAGATAGCATGCAGTCAGTTTATATGATGTATGTGTATTTAGAGAGCAGTGAAAGGATATGGGTGAGGGCCTGATCCCGGTTCAGTATGGCCGTCTGCAATTCATCTTCCAAGGTCAATAACCTGTCACTGATCAGCTCGCAGCGCTCCGTCAGGTCTGCAGCTGCGCTGCACCCATCCTGGCAAGGAAGAGGAATCAAATGGTGGTTAGGGAAAGAAAGGGATGATTGAAGCAACGATTGAAGCTGCAATGGTTCAAATATATATGGGTCTGATATTGAAAAGGAATAAACACACGTCTATCTGACAATAACAACAAGCAAGCAAAAAAAGACAAAGACGGGGGGTTTTAGTACTAGAATACTGAGTCTGGAGTCATTTGGCAATGGCAGTGTGATATCAAAAGCCAAACTGCTAAATTCTGTTCATTAAGTGATCTCATAATTGGTCTGCATTTGGCCATGTAACGTATATAACGTATATAACGTATGCATGTCAGTGCGGGTATAATTGATAGGTCAGAAGCTGTTTGAACTGTTGTGCTTTGTTAGTTCATTAGGTCCATTAAAAAGTGTGTGAAAGCGATACCACAGTAGGCTAGGAAGCCTGTGTCTGTGCACTCTCCGTCATCTCCGGTCATCTGAGAGCACACAAAGGTGCTTTTGTTCAGTTCTTTCTCTACCTGTTGGTCATTATTCAGAACATGCAGCCCATTTGCAGTCTAATAATACTAATAATGCTCATAATTTCTTTGTTAGTGCTTTGTGACACGAGACATAAATATGCACATCAGAGGCATTAAAGTGCTGCATAAACTTCTGTCAGTCACCAGAATTTGATTTCCCCACATGGGTCCTGATGATGTAGGATGCCAATCGCCAGAACTGTCCAATCAACAAGTTACTTCTCAGTCACACTTCATGTTTACTCCCCTGGTTTGTGTCTAAAAGGTCAGTATGAACAGGAAACGGACCAGAACTACAATGCAACAGTGTATAACCTTTTCAACTGTCTGGTGTGGATCAAGCTCCAAAAACACTGGATCCTACATTTCCCATGATGCAACTGGAAAGTGTTTCAGTAGCCCCTCTATGCCTGGTAAACACGCACGTCATACAAATTTCACACTTCCCTTTTGTAATGCAAACTTTGTTTCTGTTTCTTATTGTTCATTATTCCTAATAACTACACAGAACAAAAATCCACATCCGTTGTCGTGGAATTTCTCGTATTAAAGTAATCAAAACTATAGACTGTAGTCACCGTGACATCCTCATTGGTTTGTGGTTTGTGGACTCCTGTTTTACTTTTGCAACCAGGAGGCGCCCCCTGCTGGCCTTTAGTAAGAATGCAGGTTTAAGGCACTTCAGCACTGGCTTCACTTTTCAGAACCGGATCAAAACCATAACATACTTGTGCTTATAATTACCTCTGTTTAACAATGTAAAAGATGATCGATTGATTCTACCACACTTTCACACCCAAGAAAATTGAGCATATGTTATAATATTTTAGTTGAATATATATAATTGAATAAATGACTGATTAAAGGTAACGAATGGAGGCCTACTTCAGTTACACTGATTGCTGTTATACATGCATTAAAAGGGCATGAGTAAATTCAGTTGTTTTTCCTCTTTCATCAGTTTAATAATGTTAAATTGCGTATGTGCTCTTGTGAGTCAGAGCTTAACACGGAGCTTTTCACAGTGTTCCAAGACTCCTTTCATCCGTTTGACACTAAATTCTCAATGCTGTTTCAACCAGACACAAGTCTGAAGTGGAGGATAGCCGGGCAGACAAAAGATACGAGGCTGCCAAAATGTCTGTCGGGGGCGGTGTGTCTGCACATCACCTGAGGATGCTGGTGGAAATGTCAGGGGGGAGAGCAGAGCTGGCCATAATTAGAACGGGCCGCTTTGCAGACATCGTGTCCTAGTTTCTTCACACTTATCAAGCGTAGAGACACGCACGCGCCGGACCCGGTGTTCTCGTCAAACAACACATACAGAGTCTAATCTGACTCGTAGCTGCAGGTAGAAAATATCAACTCCCTGCAGCTCAGAGGTGTCGAAACAATGACTGGAGAGTCGCGTCTCTGGTCTCTGTCCCGGAATAGCACTTCTTCTCCGAATGACATAACAACCCAAAAAGAAATTTACAACAACAAAAGGCTCGAGGCACGAGCCCTGATGCAATTAAGGACTTCAGTATGACTTAAATGGAGAACAGCTCACTAGGACAAACATCGTTTGTGAGGCATTTTGTGTGTGAGGCATTTAAATGAACAATCGGTGACACATGTCTGTCCTCAGGCGTCACTTTATTAAGTGTCTCTGAGATCTCTGTCCTCCTATACCAAGAAGCGAGACAGTCAACTTATGGATTGACTGAGCTGTTTGTTTGTGAAGGTTAGGAGCTTCTTTAGCAGATAAGAGCACCGTGTTTGTGCAGCTGATTGATTCTACACTTTTACAGCCTCCAGTCAGCGTTGGTAAAGTCAATACAACCACAGGATAGAAGACACTGCACAATGACACCGTTGGAAAAATATCCTTTAGCACACAGACCTTTTTAAACTCCTATTATAAAGATGCTATTTTGCTCCCGGAGGTGATCAACACGATATAAATGACTTTCTCTGCTACATCTGCCTTTAACAAACAAGAAAACATCTGAAATGAGATTTCAACAACATGCCAATTTGTCTAATAGAATGTATTGCCGTGTTTATTCCTGATGCACATTAGTGCTTATGTTATTACGACAAAGGTAAACATAGCAGACTGTGGGAGCATGAACAGATTGTTTAGAAATTCAATCTTCCGACTCGTATGTATGCGCTGGTGCGGTTATTTAAGCAATGATGAGTGAGAGACAGCAGGTAATTGTGCATGTTCCCATGGGTGATGTCAGAGGCGATGCAAAGCAATTATATTCCACTGGTATTACTCTCAAGGTCACAATTGCTTGTACAAAAACGATAAATTAGCTGAATTCATTTCAAACTCAAAGGGAAATTGTCTATCTTGTGATTAACTAGTGTCTTTGTTGTCACCGATGCCTCGTTGGTAAATTACTGGGTCCACACTTACAAATCAGTTTCCAAGACCGTCTGCCAGGTCATTTACAAATAAGTGCAGTGACATGAGGAGGCGTTGCTGCCTGTAGCTGTGTCCCAGTTCTGTACTGCACACTAATTCAAAGCAGGTTTGGAGGATGTAGTGTCTCCGCGCTGGAAAAGGGACAAAGTTAAGGATATTCTAAAAAGTAAGTATGCAGACTAGAAAACACTTTTTAGGATACTTACTGTAGTAGTTTAAAGTAGGGCCGTCCTCGAAATAAGAAATTCTAACACGAACACTCGTGATTTTGTTGACTAATCGATTGGTTGATTTAATCGACAGATCTGGGAAATTGAGTTTCTCCACAAAAAATCGCACAAAAGCGCGACTTAAATCTTGTGTTTACAACCGACGTGCTCATAAGTTTCTTGTCAGTGAAAAAAGCTGAAAGAACGATTGACTACAGAGATCTTAATCGACCTAAGACGGAAAACAAAACGACCGATTAGTCAACTCATCGACAAAGAAGGGGCAGCCCTACTTTATAGTATAGGGTTACTGTAATGTTTAAGTAGTTAGTATAAAAGTAATCAGGAATCAACTTTTTATACCAACAGGAAGTTATACAATATATGCAACTTTTAGACACAAATAAAAGTGCAACAAACGTCTCAAAGAGAAAGCAAAATGTCTTTTACAAAAACAAACGCATTTAATTAATACTAGTTTTGTAACCATTCACAATTTGCTTTCATGTTTTGCATTCATTGTGGGACAATAGTATCCATTAACTGCACACTCCAAAATCCACTATTTTCTAGTCTGCGTACTGACAGGTTTGAGTGTACTTCATTCAGTCACTTCTCAAGTGTGAAGTGGAAATGGGATAAAGCTTTAATTCTAGAGTGTGTTGTTGATGCACACTTTCCTCCCCACAAAGCACAATTACACACATTGTTCACAATTATTGGAAAAATATGAAACTTCCTTTTTGTGAAGTTGATCGGCACTGACATGCTGCCGTTTGATTGACATCACATGGACTTTAACTCATCACTTGTTAGATACGGCAACACCGGTATATGAAGATAGCCAACAATTATACGCAGTATGGAATTTTGACACAGCGATCGTCCCTTCAAACAGGGCTGGTGTAAAAGTTCATGACATCATGAAAACTACCCGATTTCTGATCAAAAGCAGTCAACATTTCAATTTGATGAAGTATCTAAACTTGTTTGGGACTGTGGGTTGGTATGAAGAAGGGGATGTAAGGACCTTGAGAGGATAAAAGAAGAATTTGTAGAGATTACAAGAGTAAAGACACACTTGCACACACACACTAATCAATCTCCATTGTGGCAGCAGGGCCGCAGCTTGGCAGCGGCTAAGTGGAAATCATTTACTTAAAGTCATTATGGAAAGGAGAAAGAGGTCAGGGCCTCTACGAGGCGGAGGATCCAGCTCCTCCACAGCGCTATCGCAACACCATCAAGACAAAGGTACCGTCACCAGTTAACAGCCGTCATATCATTTCACTCAGGGATCGGTCACACTATCGTCACATCAGTTGGTTTTCAATAACTCATTGTGATTAAATGATGCATAGTTCACACAAACAAGTCACTGTCCCATACACCGTAGCATTAGCATAAACTGACCGTTCCAACTTTAGCTACTGTTGCTAAGCTTTGTGATTAGTTTGTAATACTGGTGGCAAATTTACCATCAAAGTTCTTGGTGTATTTTATTTATTTATTTTTTTTTAAACAATGGGTCAGCAGGCTTTTCATTTCTTGCTGGAGTCCAAAGATTTCGGCGTCTTAAAAATGACAATTGTCTGAAGCAGATTGCATCAGCTGATTTGTAGCCAACTAGCTAATTAGGGTCACAGGAGCTCCATGAGTCGGGTTAAAACGCTGTCAGAGACTGAGGCTAAAGCTGCATGTCCGAAGCAAAAAGTTAGCATCCTCTTCAGTTGTTTATTTATGTGGACAACACCGACATAGAGTGTGTTGGCACTGTTGAATCCACTCAGTACAATTTAGCACTTATATTTTGACCTTATCCTGACCCCTAAAGGCTCATCTGTCATCAGACCAAGAGATCACATCAGTGTGCTCTGGTTTAAAATCCTGCATGGGACACTCTCTCTAAAGTACAGGTACTATTTTTTTTTTTTCCCCATTTGGCTGCCAGGTGTGAATGAATATAAATGTATGAATTTAAAGCAGGGAGGCGCTGAAAGGAGAATACATGCTCAGCAAAAAAACCCTCCCCTGTATAAATAAAGGTCTTTGTGCAAACTCAGACAGTCAGCGACACCAACCCATGCTTCCCATGTAGATCAGTATTGATCGGACAGTCAGGAAGGCGGCGAAGGTCACGTTTGGGTTACGGTCAACTGATGGATCCCTCTGCGTCCCAGTAAAGCCCAGTGTCACTGCAGCTGACACTTTAATTACACTGAAAACATTCCAGCATACAGCGACAGTGTTAGCGGTACCAACCTCTGGGGGATTCTCCTCCATGCAGAACAAGAACTCCTCCAATTTCTGCAACAAAAGGGAAACATTTTGTTGAGGCCACACAGTCATAAACCTGCTCATGAATTATTGAAAATGCAATTATGTTGGCTGTGTACTATATGTGTGCAGCGGCATCATCATAATGAGAGGAGGTTGTAATTATTCATCACCAAAACTGACAAGGAGAAAATAGATTAAGTGGCTCATCTGTACTGCAGGTTTCCTTTGTTAGTATTCAAAGTGTGTAGTTGTACATTCCTCACTAAGGGGGGGGATGTAATTATTACTGTACCTATTGGAGGCTAACATATTGTTTGTGGCTTTAGGGTAAGTACATAAGAAGGCAGAGTAACAACAAATACTAATCAGCTACATTTTAATTGTTTTTTTAATCACAAATTATGGAACACGTAACTTCATGCTCTCCGGTGAACACAGCTCTTCATACACTATCTGAGATCAGATCGTTTGAACGCTACAGTCACACAAACTGGATTTTCTTTTTCTTTGCTCTCTCTCTTCAATTACATCCATTTTAGAGCAACATATAATCTGTCACATGCAGTTTTCTAGCTACGGATTGAAAAGGTTTTCCGGCATCCAGCTGATAAAAACACTCCTCCATTGTCTGTTGCCTTCAGATGCGAAGCCTTTCGATATGTGTGTCCTTGAAAATTCAGAAAAGTAAAGTATGCTGGAAGATACGAAATGGCTAAAGTATTATTGTATCATCAAGAGTTCTTATGTTTTCTGTGGTGTTTGCATCCCGAAAGAAAAGAAAAGGACAAAACGTGTCCACTTAATGTGCTGCTATCCATCGTTTCTCTTTGATGAGAGATTTCAAGGTGCTTTTTCTAATGTTAAACATGTTAGATAGTTAGTTGGGGCATCAATATGTCGTCATTCATATTAAATGTTGAAAAGAGCATTAGATGTGCTTTTGCATCTCTGTCCATGCACGTCATAGTTATTCAAAGCAAAGGTGATACTCATTGAACAGCACTAATGTTCTGAAATATTCAAGGATCCACGCTGAAGTCTAAAACGGACTAAATGTATTTTTGGAGCCACGTGATAGACATTTCTGCTCCATTGAGCTCAAGTGTTTCTAGCTAACAGGATGCAGAAAATAGAGTGCACAGGATGGAGACAAAAGAGAGAAAGGGTGGGCTGTCTCACCTTTTAGTTCTCTGAGAAATGTTAGGAGGGGCCGGGCTTTGGGAGGAGCAAGAAAAGCAGAGAGAAACAAAGGGAAAGCAGAAAATAGATCCATGCAGTTTGTCAAATGCGGTCAGGCAGGGCATCAATGCAAAGTTTATATTCATGGTTGCACAGAGCGCAACTGTGAGAGAAGGTTAAGAGGGTTCAACAGTAGAAGAATCAAATACGACAATAAAAATCCACAGCTTCCAGTTTTGATATATGTAAGTGGGAATTCTGCCAACTAGCACCAGTAAACCCATACATTTGAAATTACTACTGTTTAAAAACAGCAAACATGGTATAAATGAGTCTGTTTTTGTTTTTTTATTAATGCTGGCTCTGTTGGCTTTGTTCCCATCTCAGACGAGTCTGTCAGACTGCGTGGGCGGAGGAGTGTGAGGAGAGAATGAGTTGGACTCTGCCCTGAGGCAGTGGACCTCAACTCACTGTGGGAAAAACCGGCACAGAGTGCTCGCGCACACACACACACACAGACACACATGCACGCACATACACACATGCAGTCCCACTAAACGCACGTGATCGGGCAGAAAGAGGCTCCTAAATCTGCACTCTGTAGAAACTCTTCAAGGAAGCCAAAATATTTCCAAACGGTCGGCTCTCCAACGCCCACATTTCCTCGTTTGAAAATACCTTCGAGCAAAGGTGCTAATGGACTGCTGCTCATCTTGCTGAAGCCGACAGACTTCTATATTCTGAGAAAAGCTGAACGCATGAACTAAAAAAGACAAAAAACAGTCCTCTCCAGTCAGGTGGTAAGACTGACCGAGCAGGCGCACGTCATACGAGTTCACGTTTCACAAAAAAAAAAAAAAGAAGTGGATCTTAAAATAGACTGTTCTCATTTGACCTTTCAATAGCAAAGATGTGCAGAAATGTGTAAGACATGAGCGATGGACAGCCTCAAAAGGGCTTCTTTTGTATTCGAGGTACTCTAAACGTCTGTTTGCAGTGCACACATCAGTCGGTCACGCACTGCGGTGTGAAAGCACAGATGTTTGTGGATAACACAAGACATGGCTGCATTACCTTTGTGAACTCTGAGTTCTGCAAGTTGGCCTCGGGACACCAGCGGCCGCCTAACGCAGTCAGCATGGCGCAATCTTCTTCTTCTTTGGTGCACGGCCGGGCTGGAGGATAAACTGTTGCGGCGGGGCGGTCTTCGCTGTCTCCTCTGCTGCAGCTGGGGGTCCGCAACTGGGGGCCTCGCAAGAACAGATGACACGCCTCCAGGTCGGCTTCCCAGATCCGCTCCAAGCCCGGACAGCCACAGCTGTAGGGACGAACAGACCAGTGTGTTGCACCATACAATGCAATACAAGATACACTGATGTAAAACATGATATAACAGGAAACATCAGGGGGGAAAACATGGCACAACACGATTCTGCAGGAGACAATGCAATGCTGCAGATGGGAGACGATTAGCGTAGCTTAGCACAAAGATCAATGGAAGATTTTTGAAAACTATTGGAAATCCTTTAATACTTTTTGATGTTATCTTGGATTTCTACACCCGACCGTGTGAAGTTCATCATATTCGGTGCACTCCAGATGTAATATCGAGCAAATGATTTGAGATTTGACTTGGTTTTTACTATTGAAAGGTGCTTATAGAATAGTTGTGGCTCATTAGCACTGCTGCTTTGAATGTTTATAACAAAGTGGATCGAAATGTAACGTGCGATACGTTTTAAAATTATTTTCTATTAAAACGTGTGAGAAGCGTCATTCTGCAATCTGGCTTCAATTCACCACCTCACCATCTGTGTTGCAAATTTCCCGTCTCTATAATGTGCATCCGCATGGATCAGAGTTTCAGGTGCGCATTCTCCCGTCACGTTTTATTGATCACAACTTTTGCGTGGGAAGTGGCGTGCGCCTCTTTCAGGAGTGCACAACGACTATAAAGGAGACCCGAGCAGGCAGCAACTGAAACAACACATGTAACATGTTAATTTGAGACCTTTTAGAGGTGTTGATAGGTGTGTTTGTTTCACTAAAGCAGCTGCTTCTCGCCTGCTTCTGCTCTAGATCCGCATATTTGCTCATTTTTTTGCTAAACTAGGCTAACGGAGAGCGGTACTCATTGACATTCATGAGGCAATAAGATGCTAAACATATAGTATGCTGTGAAAGAATGCAGACGTCATGATGACACTAATGTCAGTACACATACAAAAAAAAAAAAAAAAATACACTGAGGTACAGTATGCATGTCACGACTGAGAACGGCTGCATGATAACTGAGCCCAGTAGTCGTAAAGGCAACATCTCTATAATTGAGCACTGACAAAAAAATGGGGGGGGGGGGGGTTTGAATCATTCAAAGCTCATAATTCCATTGACAAAATGTAATGAGAGCGAATGGCCCCCTCGTGCGCTGCCCTTCTCTTCAAAGAGCTGCAGCAGAGACAGAAGACAGAGCCTGGTTGTGTTCATCTCTGCTGGGGTCACCGAGCAGGAGTTCAGGAGGAGGACAAGGAGATTGCTTTTTGTTTATCTACTCGGTGAGTTCCCATCCATCATCCTGTTTTCACTCTCCCTCGCCCCTGACCCTTGTAACATCCCAGACAAAAACAGAGGAGCTGACTGAATGTATCATTCAGAGAATGAGCGACACGGTCACTGACCGGCGGAGTTCTCTGTTCACCGTAGCATTATTTAGGTTAAGCTGGTCACTGTGTGGAAGCAGATAACTGACTAGCTGATAAAGAGCTACCCCACAGGCACTTCATGCTATCTGATAGTGTGTGTCTCAGGATGTGAGAGTGTTGGTATTGAATTATAAGCACGTCTTTTTAGGCTTTTCCTCCACATGAAATACTCCTCCACCGGCTCACATTTGAGACCTCTGACCTTTTTAAGATATTTATATTTATTCCCCTTATTCTTTCAGTGACCTTTAGCGAACAAATCATTCCCAAATAATTGTGGTCCCAGGTGACATTTTAGGAACCAAATCCATTGATCGTGTCAGAAATTCTACCTTTTTCATATGGTTTAAGAAACGCACAAAGATCCACAATAAAGAGCATAAATATTTCTCTGTTTTTAATAACATCCTTGTTTCCAGGAATCCACCTTGTGTAAAAGAAACTAACTAAAGGACAAAGATGTGGGTATTATACATAGAGTAAGAGATGCAACAAACATTTCATACCCGAAGCACACATTTATTTACATACAAGCCCTTTAATATATTCAGCATTTTTACTAGAGTGCCTCCTTGCTGCGCAGCTAAGATGTGAGAAATTGCTCATTCGCCATCATACGTAAACAAACTCAAAGGCAAAATGCACCCAGACAATATTGTTTAATCTCACCCTCTGTTCCCTCCACTATCTCTCTCTCCGTGATGAGGCCCCCTGAAAAGAAAAAATTGAATGCCACTTGTTTTCCAGCCCATCTCCTGCCTGAAAAGGCTGCCAACCTCTGTACCCTGCCAACGCATGCCTCTCCGACGTTCTCTAACCTTCATTTGGCACCCAGACAATAGAAAAATTGCTCTGCCCAGCCCCCCCCCCTGCCCTCGCCAATTCACTACTCAACGCCGCCGCTTCTGAATGCCGCTTTAGCTGGGACGCACCCAGTGAGCCGTGCCATTGTTATTTGTCTCTTCTGAAGTGGAGAGGGACACACGCACACACGGATCTGGGTGGGCACACGTGTTAACTTGCACACAAAACCCATAAATCATTCTCTGTGGGTGGATTCAGCTTTTGTACAATTCCTCCAAAAAAATGTCAAAGCCGGCCTCATCCATCAGAAGCGCTTCTCGTCAAAGGGAGACCGCAATTCATTACAAGTTACTGGCACGAGAGTTCTGTGCACTGAGGATGCAGACAACAAGTCAGCTCCTAAGCACCCCTGTGATGGCGGCCTCCTGGTGCCCATCGCTATGAACTCCTTCGCCCCGGGGGTTAATTGGTGGCCGCCACTCGGCCTGCCATCTGACAGTGGCAGGGTGTGGGTGAGCTGCTCCGCTGATGGCCCCGTAATAAGAAGGAGAGACAGACGGGCACACTCCCTCTACAGTCCCCCCCCCCTTCCTGTGGGACTGCTGACTGACAGGACTGCTCTTTCTCCTCCAGGCATTACGTGCACACAGGCACAGTAAGGATTATAAAAATAACTGTTGAAGGAAGGAGCGGCCGGTCTGGTCCAGCTGGGACCAGCAAGTTCAGTTAGACCTCTGCGGAGTGAAAATGCACAAAGCGGGCTCGCACACTGTCTGGCCAATGTTCTGAACTCCACGCAGCATCAGGTTCATAGGCTCAGCCGCATCCTCGGGTCTCACACATGAATACCAATGACTGTGAAAAACAGGCCCTATCTCCAGTCACAGCTGGAGTTTTTCAGCTATCAAAACTATCAGCCATTTCCCCGAGAAGTTATTCTCCTGAACAAAACAAAATGAATGAATGTAGTCTCATGTCAGCGCTTCTGATATTTAGGATCCCCCCCCCCAAAAGCCATCAACGCAGTGGGAATTCACTCATTAGAAAAAGCAAATAGGAGACGGTAATGTTTTCACCTTAATCATGCAGCAACATCTCAAATAACACCAGCTGAGGAGAGGTGCTAATAATATGGTGAAATGCAAAGGGGACGAGGTGTGGTGGTGAAGTGAATGGTTTGGAAGGTGGCTGGCTTGATGTCTGGGGAGACAACCATGGCCCCTTTGTTACAAACACTTTACATTTGTTCATACGTTCACCATTGTGTACATTAAAAGTAATAGTGTTTTTTTCTTCCACTCCCTGCTTAGACTCTCGGCAAGTCCTCTCTTTTAACTAAGAGAACATGTCTTGTCTTAGTATTTTAATGACTTCTACACCAGTTGCATTGTAGCCATTAAACATGATGAATGACATCCAAATCTTAACAGAAGAATGCATTAATGTGGGAAATATTCGAGAGGCATTTCCTAATGAAACATCTACATAATGTATTAAACAACTGTGCACTGCTGCTAATCTGAATAAAAAATGTTTTTTTGTTCTGGTGACACACTTACAGCATCTGCGCTGCTCTAACATCCTGTTCGAGTCTTTAGCGAGGAAGAGATAATTGGTTTTTTCAACACCTCCCGTATCCACGGAGACCAGACATCTCACCAGTACTAATCTGCCTCTCTCCTCCTCCCCTCCTCCTCCTCCTCCCCTCACCTCCCATCACCACCGCACTCCATCAACAGTAATGTACATTAGAGCTGACTGATGAAATTTACAGTGGAGGAAGCCTGCATGTGTGTATCTAAGTGTGTGTGTGTGTGTGTGTGTGTATATGCTCATGTGGGGACAATTGCCCGTTCAATCAAGCCGAATATGTGTCATTGTGCCAAACCGGAGCAGGAGCAAGCTACTGGTCCTCGCCTGAAGGCAAAGCTGCCCTTGTGATTTGATCTGGACCGCCTCTGGTTATGGAAGCCGATCCAAAGCTGGTGGGCCAATAAATTAATATAGAACGTGATGAGCAGGAAAATGAGTTTACGGTTCCCAATACCCAAGAAGGTGTCCTCTAATGTGATTTTTTTTTTTTATTTATTTCAATAGCGATGTGATTAGATGCATGTGAGCTGTATAGGATCACAGAGTATAAGAGCTCTATTAAAAGGGCAGATATAAAGCACTCGGTAGCCAGACTTTTCTGGAGGCCAAGCATTCAATTATGTATTATTGTTTTGACTGAAATTAAACTGAAAGAGGCTTTCTGGATTCAAAATCTCAAAAGTTCACCTCAAGGGAGAATAAATGGAGCTTTTATTATAAAATAGTTTTCAATGAAATAGATATTTTTATAGTTATTAAAAGGTGTTTGAAGGACATTTACTATGTATGGGTCTATTAAAAATGCGCTATTGAGTTGCATTATGGGAATTGTAGGATCCAGGTGATAACTTTTGTGCAGTTTCTATGTTGGAGGCCTGCTATGTCTTGGTGTGTGTATACAGTGTATACTGTATATATAGGCTGCATATTTGGTAAAGTACCCCGTCACATTCCTATTCCAGTAAGCCAGCTAGTATTGCCAGCTTGTTTTTTTCACACGAGATACATAACACAGACAGGTACTCTCAAACCACTCTAAAAAAAACACAAAGCGGCCATCTGCCCTATTGACAGAAAAGTTCCCCAGCCTTGCTCCCCCGCTGGGCACTGAGATCAGAGCCATGTTGCTCCTTGACCACGCAGAGCCGCATCCCTCCACAACAAACAGCCGTGCCGTGTGTGACGTGACTCCTGACGTCCGTCCAAAGACTTGACCCTCCCTCTCCGAGGACGCAACACGAAAAAGCTCTCACACTCCACACACAAAGACGTGGGTCAAGCAGACACAGAGTAGGCCGCGGTGGCCTAACCTTCCTCCCTCTGTAGTGAGTAGAAAGTAGAAAGCACAGCTCATATGGTGTACACAAAAACTTTACCAGCTCTATTCATCCATCTGTAAAACATGAATGGTTCCAAAAGGCTGCAGAAGAAGATGCCGATCGCACTGCAGCTGCTCGGTGCTGCCTGTGTCGATGGAGACTAGCTAAGCGACTCTGATCGCCATAAGGAAGCACAAACACGCGTATGGTGTCGGCACTTGTATGGGTTCCACACCCTCTGCTCGGAAGAGTCAGCCACTCGGCACATCGCAGTCCTGTTGTGCAACTGTCAGGCGGGCTGGGCAGCCACCCTCAACGCAACAGACCTGTCCTCCGTTATTTACCCCGGAGACGCAGATGGAGACGACAGAACGGACAGGAAAAGCTATTTTGTCTGACATGGTTTATACAGAGGAGGGTAAATGTGGCAACTGAGCCGATGTAGAGGTGGAAAATAAAGCGTATAGAAAATATGTGAGGATGTGAAGGAAGAGGAAGGCAAAATTGCGCAGGTGAGAGATGGAGAGAAATGTGAGAACAGGGCTCTGGGAGACAGCGGCATGAGGAAAAGGTGCGAGTGCATGATGAGGCGGGTGAGGCGATGTATTTGGGAGACGTTGCTCTGCTTAGAGGACGACAAAGGTGAGAGGAAATGTTGCTCTTTTTATGTCTCTCTGTTTTTGTTTCTTTTACTCCTTATTGAGACTTCATCATTTCCGTACTGAAAAGAGAGCGACGGCACAAAGCACTCTTACCTGTGCAATCTGTCCTCCAATGTCTTGATGTACCTGGTAGTGTTCTCTTTGAGCCGGCTTTCTATACGGAGAGAGAAACAGAGAGAACAGCCATGATGGGGTATCCTAGCAACAAATCACAGCTTTTATACAATTTAAAAAGCTATATATA
>NW_022280033.1:14719484-14762716 GCF_004355925.1 Anarrhichthys ocellatus | reverse complement strand
ACACACACACACACACACACACACACACACACACAGTATATAGTTCATGTAAATGGTCATATAAGGAACTGAGATACTAGTGTTTATATCTTGAAAGCAAGTGGGGAAAAGCAGCTGAGCTCAAAACAAGGCTGTGATATGATTTGTTTCTTAGTAACAGCTTAAATCTATCATTTTCCAACTGAACTAGAGTATTTAGTTTGCTTCCATTGTTATTTTTACATTTTGACTCAACTGTCTAAATGATCATTTCACATATCAAGGTTAATGTCAGCGATGTGTCTTACTGTGCATGTATGTAAGCATGCAAACAGGACAAGGTCACATCATTCAGTGGCAGAGATATAAATCAATTACTAGACGAAAACAAAATGAGCATAAAATCCATTATGCACAACACAGTCACCTTGAGATGGTCCCAATCGTCTCATATCACACAAATATCAGTAAGCCCCTTTCATGCTATTCAAGCTGACGTTCAGGGGAAGTCAGGCTAAAATGTATCTGAACATCAGTGTGACTGCACCCTTTTGGTTTTAGGGAGCAGCTACAGTATTTCTTTATTCCAGTAAGGAAATAAATCTTGATGTGAGAAAGAAATGTCCTGTTATTTGGGGGAAGGGAACCGCAAGCCACAAAATCATCCTGATGACCCTAAGCACACCACCTGGAGATGTGCGGCTGAACATCCAATCTGAGGTCGCAATTTCAATCAGTCGCGAGAATAAATGCGTTCCAGTCGGGGTGAGAATACGTCAGATATCAAATTATGCCCGTGATGGAGGGTCACGCCACACGAGAAGGCGATAAGTACAATTTACACGTCTTTCTAATGAGTGGCAAGACAGAGAGGCTTTCCACGGCGCTCCGTCGCAAGCTGTTAACTTCAGAGGATACGATGCAAAGTAATCATTTGCATCTGAGGAAAAGCCATTCAAATTCAAAGCAGGTTCAAGCAGGTGTGGGCGAAGAGGATTGAGGGGCACAGGGGGATTCGAGGAATAAAGAGGAAGTAGTTGAGGCTGCTTGATGCGTCCTCTCTGAACCTGAAGATAAGCAAATCATTCGTCGTGAAAGTCTTGCACAAGTATTGCATTTAGGTTACATTCATTTGGCTGCTGCTTTTGTTCAAAGCGACTCACGAGGAGTGTGTTCATCCTCCACACTTTTGGCTATTTTGTTGTACTTGAAAACACGATATCTGCACCGTGGAAGCTCTTCTATCAGTTGAGATGTTAATTGGGTTGAAAACATGACGGTGTGCTTCTGACTCGGTTGTACTTTTCTTGGTACGAGACAAGACGGTCCCGCTGCCAGATTTATGCAAAGCGCCACTTTGTCTGTCGGAGGACCAACGAAGCTGGGAGGCAACGTCTTCGCGAAAGAGAGAATCTGCTCCGACACGTCGTCCTCTAAACGAGCTCATTTAATGATAAGAGAATACGTGACTTGATACAGGGAAAACATTCACGGACTGATGAGTGTTGTCGTGTCACGCCCTCTCACAGCTCTCTAGCAGCCCCACCTGGTGACTGACAGCACTGCAGGAACTGTGAGAACTGATACGTTTTCTGCCATTTACTGTCAAAATTACTGTCGCCTGGACTGTGAGCACATATTTGAGGTTTATCTTCTATGTCTTCTAGGATATATATTGTATATATTAAGAGCATAATATAATAATGAAATCAATCAATTCATTATCAAGTATACTACAAGTGCAACCTTCAGCCAAATCAGATCACTTCTGAGTAAAGACCATGTATGTGTGGGGCCCATATGATTTTCACAGTCATGGCGTTCGGCAACGTTCACCCTCAACCGATCAAAGTCCGACGCCCCTGACTAATAGAGGAAAGAAACATCACAATAACGTGTAAAATGCAAATGTGTAATGTGTGAAGATGGTTCTTCACAGAACATTCCCAAGGCTCACATTGTAATTTACATTTTTCCACATCCATTCGCACGTTTTTTTCTCCGAGGTACATACACCTTCTGGCCAGCAAAAAGCCATAAATATGTGCAAAGATGTCTTTATGCGCCTGCTCACGTAAAAAAATCTGTAAATTTCCCCAAATCAACTCCTGTGCCACTTTTCTTTTTTCAGTTGGTACACTTGTCGTGCCACGTGACACAATATTCTGCACACATGTGACGCCCACCTGAGCAGCGAGGGCGAAGGAGAGACGGAGATCTGCGCGCGGTTTTCAGAGGTGACGAGGTCCTGCAGGGTCCGGCTCATGTTGCGGAGCTGGGCCACGGAGCGGCTCCTCAGCACGGAGCCCTCCAGCTCCTCGGCCTCCACCTGCTGCTCCTCCCGCTGGATCTGCTGCTCCAGGCATTGGCTGCAGTCCTTCAGCTCCGTCAGCCTCTGCTGCAGTGCTTCTATCTCCTCCTGCACAGGTTTTATTTATGATCTTTGCATTAATTATCAGGGTGTAGAAGAAGAAGAAGACTGCAAATATGAGCACAACTATAAGTCTCTCTATAAATAATTTCTATTTGCCAGTACTTTATTACACACACACCTGACCCAAAATGGCAGAAATGACCTTTGTAGGCTTTAACTACATAATGTGAGTTTACCTCCACCAGCCGTTTCTCTTGGATCAGGCGATCTCTGCGCTGCAGTGAGTCGGACCGCTCCCTCGCGTCTGGCTCTACAGTCTCCCTGACAACCGGTCACAAAAACCACAGTCACTACAAAAGCCTCGGCGACGAGGATCTCTAATTATGGCGTCTCTATTTGTTCATAACCGTCATTCACATTTCAGGCTCCTTCTGGTCCCTTTCAAGTGAGCTTATATGGGAAGCAGTACAAGTGCACCCCACAGTAAAAGTCCTGCTCAAGTTGACCTAACGTCTGTTCAAGGTGGTGCTTTCAAAGCTGTGACGCTGGATAGTTCATGAATAATAATTCATCATATTATAATTGTAATATTTTGTAAGTTACGTCTGAATCTGAAACATAACCGCTGACGTAGAAGTACACAGTACGTAGTATACAGTTTTGTTAAGTACTTTAGGGGCCTTTTGTAAAATGCTTTAGGGTACAGTGACTTAGAATTGTCACAGTTCAATAAGTTTTATATCTAAACATCCTAATAAATCTGTTTTGGGGCCCTTAGGGGCCACAGGCAGCTGCCTACATTAACTAACGGTGAAGTCTGCTCCTGGTGTTTCTTCTTGTGAACAAGAGTCTATTTCACTGGTCTCTGAGTGGCCATGACTGCTGTAACTACGTCATGGCAGGTGTATAACAGTGCCCATGAAGCACAGTTCATGGACTTCCATACAGACTGGCCATTCAGAGTGTGAGGCACTTCACTGGAGGTTGGCCCCTGGTTTGAACCGATGTCTTTCTGCTTTTCTCACTCTTGTAGAATGGAAGGACATGCTATATAACAGAAATGACCTAACATCTCTGTCGGCATGTTTTTTTTTTTCTTGCTTCTTTTCTCATTTTAAACTCCGATGCCTGTATGTGTGGAAAACAGTAACGCTGCAGTTGTTCAGGATACCCTCTGGAGAGGCCCCACCTGATTTCCTTCCTGTTACAAGAGCTATTTTTAACACCCTTTCCTAACTGCTCTGTCCTACAACATTATAATGGAAGAGAGATCCCGATCACAGGACAAAGCTAATGAACTTCATTTAACCACATCAAGCTGTCAAAATGCTGAAGAACCTGTTGACTTCAGGTCTACAAACCCAGTAGGGCTGTGAAGCAACACTTTGATCTTGTTAACCATGTAATAGTAATAATTGTCATTAACAATATAACGTTAGTAAAATATTTTTCTCTAAATTAATAAATGAATAAATAATGTTATTAAATGAAATCTGAAATAATTCATGATAAATTAATTTCAAATTCAATTTTCACCTTTCACTTGACGTTTCACTTAAACATGTGGTTCTCCAAATGGCAATAAGGGAAAAAGAACACACTTTATTATTAAAACAGTAGCTTATGATTACTGTAATATTAAATTGATACATCAGAAAAAAGGGCTTGTGAATTAGCATCACAGTAACCACAGAGCATGATGTTCATTTCATTTCCTCAGCAGAGTGTGAGTTGCGTGTGCACACTAATGATGCGTTACTGTTAACGTTGCTGTGTGACTGACCTGCACTGGCTGCAGTCTGTCCTCTGGAGGGCGCTGTGCACCACCCGTGTGAGCCGCTCCAGGAACAGAGCCACGCTGGGCTGTCTCGAGGGTAAACCCAGCTTCAGAGCGGCCCGCTCCCTGCACAGCTCCTCCAGCTTTTCCCCAAAACGTTCAGCTGAAAACACACGCACACACACACACACACACACACACACTAAATAACATGCAGCAACATTTACTGAAAAGTTCAGTTACCAGCACTTAGGTTCAAGTCAGTAAGTCAATGTAGAAACTTGTGACTTCACAGAAACAAAAGTAAGAAAGGTCTACGTGGCCTACATTCACTGAAATAACACGTCTGCACACACCTCACTCCTTATTCAATTACCAAATTATACTTTAATTAGAAGGCGCTCAGAGAGAGAAAACTTCATACTGAACAATTCTCAGCTTGCTGTTTCCAAGAAGACACGTTTGCTGTTATTTAAATCTTAAGAATCCTTCATTTAGATGTTCATCAGCAGGAAAATGTAATCAACAGGTCTTACTTCTTGCAACAGCAAGTTTACGGGGGTGGAAAAGAACTGGTCAGAGGGAGCGATGCACAATATCTAAAGGCAAACAGAAAACCTGAACAGACACACTGACCCAAATAATCACTCCGCTTAAATAGTTCAAGGTCTACAGCAGATGTTGGCATTTATTCTTGTCATAAGGTCCAAGAAATGGGTCAGAATACAGAAAATAAACTTTTCTCCGACCAAACTCTTTCCTGGAGACAGATTGAAAATAAAGTCCAGATTATATTTGTTAGGTTTGACGACTTTCCCACGAAGTCTTCAGAGTTAAAAACATCAAAAGCTGTTGGTGTTCACAAAGCCCCGGGTTGTTCTTGTAAATAAATGTGGATTTTGCTTCAGCTTTGCCGACTCTTTACTACTTTCATACTTTCAGTAGTTTCACAGTGAAAGTCGCTAAACTCTCCAGTACGTTTGATTTAAAATGTGTGTCAGAGCCAGTAAACGAGAAACCATTTCTTCAGCTCTAACTAATGCGCAGCCTCACGTGCTTTATCAAACATCCACGGCTAATTCAGTTAGCAAGAAATCCAACAAAGACAACTGGGGGCACTTCCTCTATCTCCCCTCATCTTCAACGTCAAACTGATAACTGTCTGGGGCCTGACTGAACACATCAGTGGAACATCAAAGTGAATGGAGAATCCCAAAGAGTTACTCTATGTTACGCTGCTGCAACTCTCTGTCCCACTTTAAATTATATTGTATAAAATAAAACATAGAGGATAAAATCATTTTATCAAAAATTAAGAGTGGTAAAAAGATTTTTTTTAAGGGGTGAAACATACAAGAAGCTCTCTACAATCCATCCACACCTGCAGTGCGTGGGAGCTGAGACGACTCGCTTATTAAAGCAGCGGCTCAACTGAAAGTCTTCGCTCACCTGCGTCATAGTCGTCATCCTGAATGGCTTTCTGCTGGAGCCTCTGCAGCTTCAACATCATGGACTCAATCTGAAAGGCAGACACAACCGGCAGAAGATGCAACTGATTACACAACAGTCCACAGGGCAATGCACTTCAAACAGTCGCCACAGGCCAAACAAAAAGTAGTGTGGGTGCAATGACCATCATTCCAAAGTTTATTCCAAATTATTTATTTTGAAATTATGTTTCTGTAATTTCAGGCTTAGGGAGTTCCTGTAATGAGACCCCATGACCTCAAAGTATATAGTAAAGAGTAGGCTGATAGATCTACTTGTGTGTTAATCTTGTAGGTGCTCAGAAAGATATGTGGTAACACTCACATTTCCTATTTTGTTCTGGGTCTTAAAAACAACAGTCTGACATTTTGGGAAACATGCTTGTTTCGTTTCTTGCCCACCTTGGTGTGCGTGCGGTTGTTTTGGAGGCAGTCCTGCAGCACGCCCTCGTACTTCTTCACCAGGTTGTCCCAGCCGTGGTCGGAGGTGGGCGTGGCGCTCTCGTAGCCGGAGGTGACGGAGGAGGCGGAGGCGGTGTCTGAGTCCACGGACATGGAGGAGGTGATCTCAATGTCCAGAGACCGTGAGTCACTGTCAGGCAGGTCTGCCGTGAACTCCCCCAGACACTCTCGCCAAAACCTCCCGCCCAATGACGGCTCCTCTTGCTCCGCCCGGCTGCTTGGAGAGCAGGAGGGCGGTGATTGGACAAGACTTGACTGTTTTGAGACATTGTGCCCAGTGGACAAGGCTGCTGGTTTTGTCCGAGGCGAACTAAGTGCTTCAGTTGACCGACTTAGTGGTTCTGGTTCCCAGGGCGCTGTGGCAGTGGTTGCGTCTGTCCTCTGGCTGGAGTTGAGAGACTGCCGGATGAAACTGAAGCTGGAGTTAAAGGAGTCCTCTTGTGAGGACCGGACGGCCGGGCTCGGCCTTAACCTGAGTTCCTTCTGAGGCAGAGAGGACGGACCCTGGTGGCTGGATGCACCATGACTGGCCCTGTAGTCCACGTGAGGAAGAGGAGCGGTGACAGAGCAGAGAAAACTCGTACTCTTCCAGGAGCTACATGTGAGTTTATCGGGATGTTGCTCATTCTGAGCGCTGCTTCCCTCAGTGATGTCAGTGTGACGTCCGGATTTTCCGTTCCGAATGCAAGTGGACCTCCCTTCCTCCTCCTCCTCCTCCTCCTCCTCCTCCTCGTCCTCCTGCCCATGAGTGGTGCTCTGTAGTCTGGACTGCTCTCCTCTCATGTACCCCGGTCTTCGGTGAAACCTCTTACGAGCGGAGCTGCCAGCTGTCCCCGAAGCTCTGCCACCTGTTGATGCAGAGATTAACCATTAAGCTGGACAACACGGTCATGAGGAAGATAACGAGTGAGCTCATAGAACTGGCAGGATTAGCTGTGCATGCACGGAGTCATCAGGAAAATGTGACGCTAAATGTGCCACCAAGCGTTCTCATCGTGATATAACCGAACCAAGATGACTGTCTCCCCGCCCTTCCGCCCTCAGAGCTAGCATCGCTGACTGAGTGAGTGACAAACAACTTGGGCAGATGTCTGACAGTTCCCAGAGTTCTGCTCCAGCTGTTGGGAAATACCAAAGCCACGCTGTCATTTTGAGTTAAGGCCCGCCTCTCAGCGGAGGAGTAGACTGCATGAACAATACTTCCCGAAAGTTACATTTGAATCGGTTTGACTTTGAAAAACAAAGTAAAGCTCAATGAATGTGATTCATGTTGGAACAAAAAACAAACAACTGCAAGCTTTAAAAACATCCCTGACATCATAATGGATCACCCTATAAAGTTGATGTGGTTAATTATAAACCAACTGTTGCCTACACATCCAGTGGATACAGAGCAACAGGGAGGATTCTCTTTGGGTTTGTGACTATAAGCAACTCCTTCCACATGTGTACATGTAGTCGTTTGAATAGTTGTTAATTCATTTGATATTGATTAGTGCAGCTTTCAATACAAGATGGACAGACTAGTGACAGGGAAGACAGGAAAAACTGATCAAGCAGAAATCAATAAGCCAATCGGTCTCTCGGGTTCACTGTCAACATAGTGGGAAGGTCCTTATCTCAAGTTGAACTTGTGTTTGCACAAGAGAAAGGTGCAAAGAAACATGCAGCCCTCATATTTACCTGATATTGTGACTGTTAGAATGACATGTTAAGGGATTATACGCCAACCCGAGCAATGAGAAGTGATAGAACATCAGAGTAAAAACAGCTCTAGATGAAAACAGTGCAGCGTGATGATGAAGACCGGTTTGTGTTCAGAGCGAGACACCTGCTGCAGCTCCACGGGATTAATGCATGTAACGTGTAGGATTCAGAGATGGAGACGGGCTGAAATGTTGGGGATCAAAAGCCCCTTTGTGTACAGCTGCGTCGCGCCCTCCTTCACTTCTGGCTCTCAATTTTCTCTTCCCACACACACACACACACACACACACACACACAGACTTTTGTACTGAGAACACTGGAGGCATTGAGACTACTGTCATTGTAAAACCCTGTTACACTTAATGACACGATTATACATTAGTTACAATCAAACACATGTGTACCTTGTAAGGACATCACATTGTACTGACACTTTTCTCCTCAATGGGAGCTCAGGTATTCTGTTTCTAGCTATATTCAGGGCATCAAACAAACCATGACCACTATGATCCTCCAGTGATGTCACTACTAAAGCCTCCCATGTGACTGGAGAGGAAGAGACATCAGAAGACACGACTTTAAGGGAGAGTTGGGATGTCAGTTTCAGTCGATTGGCAGTGAGAGCAACACAGGGGTGTTCCCATTGTGCTGTGTGGCTTCTGTCCACACTAAAGCTCAGGTTGCGTACAGCTCCATTAGTGTTTCTCTACAGACGTGGCCACTGTTCCATAACCAATCCAAGAAACCCAACACTCTCCGTAGGGACCACACACAAACGTCCACCATCTGGTGTAGCCAAGATAGAAAGTGGAGCGCACTCAAGAGAGTCAAAGAACGAAAAGGGGAAGCACCCGTTGATGGAAAGTGGTACTGTATCCTCATGCTATCATGCTTCGATTACACAAAGACAGCTCTTCTCAGTAAAGGGGAAGGAAATGCCTCAGGACCCATTGTGTCTGTCTCTGTGTGTGTGTGTGTGTGTTTGGGGGGGCATCGTCATCTCGGGTTGAAGCCCCTCAGAGGTATGTCATTTGCTGCTTCCTGCCAGGCTTTGTGCTAAAATAGTTTGCCAGGAATTCCGGCAGAAACCGGCAAATAAGCAAGAGGGAGACCCAACAGCGAGGGCCGAGTGATCCCACTGCATCAATAACAGCTTTCTCATTGCGGCTCGTTGCTCGTGTTGAGGAGCACAACGTGTGGCAAAGTGAAAGCGTCTCAGCCAGAGGAGGCTAGATTATTTACCTTTGGGGATTAAACAGGCCCTCACAGCCCGTAGGTTAAACGACGCATCTCATTGGTTGCTGAAAGTGCTTCGGCACGTGAGCAGAGGAATGCAGAGGATCTCATAAACACACAAACGTTTGCAGAACAAGCTCAGCACCCTGAGACACACACACACACACACACACACACCAGCAAATCTGCTTACAGCGGCCTCCTGAGAAGCAGCACTGCTCGGCAGATGTGCAACACCTCGCCACTTGTGACCGACCACGACAACAGAAATAGGGAAATGAAAGTTGTTTGACAATGAGTATGACCAATGGTGACCGAGAAGTAAATCTAAAAAAAAAACCCCCCGTCTATAATGACTGACAGGAAACAGAACTATAATGTATGATAGTCCAGATTTCAATCTCTGCTCTGGTGATACTTTTATAAGAAAACAGCTCCACACTTCCTGTATGATCACACGAGGATCATAAACAGAGTATAGTTGAGCTGAGTGAAGATGCAGTACAGCAGCGGGAGACTGACACCCAGCAAACCTAAAATACTATTTCATTTGTTGCTAGTATGTTAAATGCTGACATTGAACTGACATTTCGACGTCCATTATACCGAATGAGTAATTGTCACATGACATGGCCTCATCACCCGATGTTTCTTATATCTTATCAGGATCATTTGATACATGGATTCATCTGACTTATTCAAAATGTCAACAATGTGTTGGATAATAAATGTCAGTAATCTCACCAGCTGTGTTACAGTAGGAGATTCCGAGCTGTCCTTTGTAGCGTGACATAAAACACCGGCTGTGTGTTTCAAAAAAGGGGATTTTTGTTCTGCAGGGAAAGTTGTGTTGCTTTTGTGAGATGTTAAACTAAAATTGTAGCGGTAGTCTGGTTATGAAGAGTTAGAATGAAGACAAGTGATTATGGACCGCCTGTCAGAAGCAGTGATGTGTTACTGGAAAGTCTGTATGCACAAAATGCAAGTAAGTTATGCAAGAGAGATAATATGCAAAGGGCCATCATATGTCTCTCCACATTCATATTCAGAGGGGAGAAGAACCTCACTCATCACCTACCGTCATCAAAGAAAGTTCATGTAACAGTGAGTGAGCGTCCCTGTGGACAACCAGCTGGAGGACTCCATCCACACCGTTTATTCAGTGACACTGAACTTCACAGTGCAAATAACAAGGTCTTGTTTTGGAAGAGTTGGACCGGCGCTGTTAACAGCAGTGAATACAACATTCAGACCTGCTGCACACACTCATGTAAGCACTCTGCTAGTGTATTTCTTTCCTCTTTAGTTTATTCTAAGTGACTTACCCCCTTATCTCATTGCATAATGACTGTTTGTTTATAATTCTAAAGTAATGTGGTGAGAATCCAAACTAGACTTCATCATCGTCCCTTCTGCTGAAAAGCTACTGATGATTGTTGACAGCAGTTGATAAGTTTAAACCAAAAAAAAAAGCCTTCTTTACCTTCCATGACTTCGCAGTGGTGAAGCAGAGAGTTGCTCCGACATTCCAGCCCCATCAGTCCAGCAAACATCTTCCCACTAACAACAAGCTGTGTGTGGGCAGAAGTACGCGAGTATCAGATCCCGGTGCTGCTGTACATACATGGAGTTACATCGACCATGTTTTAGAAGAAGTGCAGCCAGCCAGTGGGACTGATCTCATTTCCGTTGTGGAAAAAATGAACCCAGGCTTTGCTTTTTCTCCCCGCTTTGGAATGACGTGTGAAACCGGCTTTCCACACGCGCTCTTTTGTCCATAACAAACATTTCCTGACAGTATTGATAGCCTACTCGTACTTCAGAGTCTTACATTTCTTCTCTGCGGCAAACAAGTGGGTTGCGCATGAACAAGACGGTCTGGAGAGAGAGAAAAAAAAGATCCTCGTGTCATGTTTCTTGTGGAGAAATGGAAGAACAAAAACATCCCACGGTTTGGTGCAGCATAATGGCAGAAGAGGCCAAATTCATTTAAATCTGTGTCTCATCGATGAGCGATCAGTAATCCGTTATTCGTTGCGCCCCTGTGTCGTGCGTCGTGCGTCGTGTTGGAGCAGCGCGAGGAGCGCGAGGAGCTCCTACGTGTTCAGGAATTTGACTCCAGACTCCTTCAGACCGCCTCATCGCCACAGCAGTCAGCCTATGAATGCTGCGGCGGACACATCACCGGGTCAGCGGCTGCTGTTTCTGTGTGTATGCATATGCAGGCTTTATTTATTTTAGAACATTACAGCTACAGCTGGTGGAGGAAAAATTGAATATTTAAATAGAAAAACATGCAGTCATACGACCTCCAACTCTGTTAAAGTCGCAAACTATTACAATGTCAAATGCACAAAGTTAGGATGTTGTAATGAACATTATTATTGTTGGCATTATTGTGTTTTGCTTCGCATTTTAAACGTGCAAAGGTAGCTACTAGGGCTGTTGACATTTAAATTAAATCAAAATGACACAAACAAATCTAAAGTTGGGTAGAAATAATAAAGACTTTGACATCAATAATGTTTTTTGGGTTTTGCAATGAGAGTCATAACTAATTATTGTTTCAATGGCTCTTGTTCTATTTTGTTGTGTCAAACAATGGAATGGAATAACTTGACATATATTTGGACACGTGTCCCTGCACTGTTGACACTGTTTACAGTGTTTACTCAAATGTATTTAAAATATGTAAGTCAAGTAATTGTTCGTGTGCAAAAATGCACGTTATTTTTGCATATTTTTAGACGCCCCTAACATCCTGACGTAAAATCAAAAGTCTTCCTTTGTTCATGCAGCGAGGGAATGAATGAGAAGAGACCCCACATAGAGCAGAGTCTTTTCATCCTCCTTCCCACACATCCAAATGTTCCTTTCATTCAGCGCGGCTGGCTGATGGACAAGACTCCGTGATAAAGAGCTCAGTTCAGCCGACACAACAGAGGGCAGCCTTCATACTTAGTTAGGACACTGTCGAGGGCAAGAGAGATGTGTTGCAGAAAGGTTTGAAATGTGTTCGATCTAGTGCCATCACCTGTCAAGTAGTAATGATTGGAAGCAAAATGAATCCGCCTCTAAGGTTTTTGAACGCTTTTGAAAACCTGAAAAACTATTCCCCAGCAGGCATTTTGACTTTAAATTTTGAAATGAACTGGAATGGGATTTTAAATTTAGCCTGCAAGGATTCGAGGAGGGCACCCAACATCGCTCTACAGTCATGCGACTTTTAGGATGCGTGCAGTACCACGATTCATCCACCAGATGGAGACATAGACTGTGTTTTGTCATGGAAGGCTGAGGATGGGCTGTTCGTTGCTGGAGGAAAGCTGCAAATCTTCCTCCATGCAAATGAATACAGATGGCTGGAATCGACTCAGACACAATCCAGAGACATTGGAGTAGCCATGAGCAGCGTTGACTTGCACGTGAACTCAACTTTTAATCACAGAACAGCCACGGTTCAACATAATTTGTTGTGGTTATGGCTGTAAGTTTATTTTCTTTCTCTTGTTCAGCTGCTGGTAAAGTGAGTTTTGGTCTAAGAGTGATAAGACTTAAGTAACCAGTGGAATCTGTGTTTTTTGCTTTTTGCTCATTTAGTTGCTTGGTGTTTGAATTGTGTTTCATTAATGTAAAATTAAATGAGCTTTTAGACGACCTTCCCGTTGTGCGAGTATGAAGGATGAATATGTTGCTGCTACATGTTTAACATGTCCTTATGTTTGTTGCAATGTGCACAACTGCCTTTGGTACTGGGGTCGCTCGGGTTTAAAGTAAAAGAGCTGTATGCGTCGACATCTTGAGGGCCGTTTAGAGGCAATCAAAATGCTTCCAATCTCGGATCTTGCACCATAATTAACGCTATGGCTCTGGTCGCTATATGATTAGAAGCTGTGTTGAATGAATGGGGATTCACCCTGATCGATCTATTGTTTGAAAGGTCTCTTACATGTCTTTGATTTAAAAAAGGCAAGTTTACATGAACTCCTCTGTATTAATTTAGCAGGCTAACACTTAGGTTTGCTAACGTTAGCTCGCTATGCTGTAAACATTCGAGTCTCCTTCTTTGGTGTCACGTCCCACTGCACAGCATATAGAAGGCATGTTGGAGAGTGGGCTTGGACCTGAAACCCATTATGGTACTTTTTGGAGCGGTTGTGAAGTCAGCTGCAAGCTGTACGGCTTCATACGTTAAAATAGTTACTTTTTGCAAAAGAAATGTGGCTTGAATTATTATTTTTTTGTCTCACACAGGTGTAATTTACCACATTGCTAATTTCTGCATTGCAAACTTCTCATAGCAGCAGATGCACAGCTGTAACTAATAACGTTAACGATGGCTTGATTCAGTTCAGGTGTGGCATTAAGTCTGGTACTAGAACACCTAGATGTAATGCAGCCCTCGTTAGTGTCATTAATTACACCTGTGCTGTCATGTCTGGGTTAACGAGCTGGTTTGCATTATTCCTGCTGATGCATGTTGTCTCCAGCAGACACCGCTATCTGTATTCTTTTCTTTGATGCGTTTTAAAGTAACATCTTGATTGATGATGTCCATGTTGCAGCTCCCTGTTACTAAATGCTCAATTGTGAATTAACCTTTATTTAGGTCATGACCTCTTATTTGCTGTTTAAAATGTTATCTTTGTATACAGGTTGTGATAGCTCTCATGCGACACATAAAATGTTTCTTTTACATTTTTCTTTGAAATAAACACAAACTGGGTAGTAAGCATGTGGACAGAGCCTTTATAAGACCCATTTGAATGTTTAATATACATTAAATACATACCATCAAATGTGTGTTCCTTGATTGGACTGCCTAGTTGATTTACACACCTAAGAAAAGTAACAAACCAGCCAGTCTTTCCGTCTCTCAGACTACCTTAATAAACTCAAATTAATCATACATAAAAGACTTAACTAAAAAATGTCAACAGCAGTGTATCATATTTCTACAAAATGTTTTTCAGTTTTATGCTGAAGATTCAAGTTATCCACTTGTAGTACTCATATTAACCACAAGGTGTCAATGAAAACCCTTTCTCTCACTGCCTATAGAAAGAACACCAAGAGCAGTGCAATGACAGATGATCTTCTTTGTGGTTGAATACCAAATGCCTAACATTTTTAGACATGAAACTGAATTAATCAGAGACGGATAATGTTTCATCCTAAAGCTCCACGTTATGAGAGATGAGCGATTGCAGACCGTGAAGCACAACAGCTGCTTCAGAACAGAAAGAGGAAAACCTACAGAGGTCATGTTGCAGTAGACTCACCAGTTACACTTTCTCTTAAGTTAAATCTGACTCATCATAGACTATGCAGGCATTAGTCTGAGGCCATCTCTGAACACAGCAGCATTGTCTATCTGGATGGTAATAATCACCACCATCAGATGAACAGGTGAGAAAATAGCAGGAGCGTATTGGTTTTCTGCCAGGAATATTTCTCACCGTGCTCAAAACCTTATGAACTTAGGTCATTGCAGTGGTGAGGACTGTTAAAGAGAGGTTAGAATAAGGAAGTAATGGGTTGTGTGTGTGTGCCTGCCAGAGAACAGGCACGTACAATGTACAAAGGTCACATGATCCTCCTCCACACAGTATGCAGTGTGTGCAAGCAGCCAATAGTTCTACCTTAGATTATCTGTGTGATAGAGAGAGGGGAGGGCAGAGAGCAAAATAAAATAAACACACATTATCAAAGCAGCTTACAGACTGGGAGAGCATGGCATATTTGGCACAGAACTTTTATTCATGCAAAAACAACTGAAGTCATCAGATCCTTATCAAAGAAAAATAATACATTGTCTATTGTAACACTGTTTTTATTCGAACAATAAAAACAAAATTAACAAGCATGTCACAAACCATAATCAAACATCCGTCAAACTCCATTAAAAATACAGACAAACATCAAACCGGATCACAACTAAAGCGGACAATGACACCACAGAGATCGTGAACAACGTTGCAGAGGCTGCGCGGGAATCAAACCACTCCTTCCTCGGGGTCGAGGTGTGCGGTCCTGCTGGAGAACACGTCGGCCAACATGTGTTTGGGGATTTCCGAGCCGCGGACGCGCAGGGCGTAGCAGGCGTCCTCCACTTTGCCCAGGCTCTGCCGCAGCGTGTGCAGCTTCTTGGACACCTCGTACGGGCCCGTGTTGCCGATGTAGGAGAAGCCGTCGTGGATCTGCCGCAGGAACTGGCTCAGCTGGAAGGGCGTGTCAATGTCGCCGTTGCCCACGCTGCTGATGCACATGCGCATCAGCTCTCCGGTCAGGTCGGCCACGCCGAGCAGGTAGTCGGAGGGCGTCACCTGGAAGGTCAGAACCGGACCGCCCGCCTGCGGCGCTTCGGCTGAGCCCTGAGATGGAAAACACGACGAGAAAGAGACAGAGATTACGAATACTTTTAGGGATGATTGCTTTTAGACAGATTGTGCCTAGAAATTCTTCTCCCGGCAGGATTTACACACAAGATTGATGCAGATAGCAATATTTGCAAAATGTGATTGTTATGTTGTCTCCCTCTGCTTCGGCCGGGCTTCAAATAAGCAAACTCCAATTTTTCTCAAGCACGGTGATGATGCTTTGAAATATTGAGGTTCAAGCAATTTTGCCTGCATCAACAGGCACCCGTCGTCTTCGAAAAATAGCCGGCTGAGTGGATAACGTGACATATTGACACATAATTGTGGTACAAGGTTACACCCAATGTTGCCTTTGTGTGCCATACCGCTCCGTACTGAGATGGTTTTGCTACTCTACATGAGATGACAAAACAAACACAAGTGCATGCAGCTTCTTTAAATTTACCTTGTCATCTACCTTCTCCGGTCTCATGAACACCAGACTGGCGTTGATCTCCTCCAGGCTGATGAGGCTGCGATGGCGGATGTAGTGCAGGAAAGACACGGCCTCCACATACTCCTGGATTCCTAAATGCATGAAATCACATTGAAATGGACCGCCAACGGAATACATGCAGATCAACTGTGTACCAGATGAGCACAGCATGTAGAGTGTGTATAAACACTGCATGCTATCTGCACAGTGTAGATCCTAGATGTAGATAATGACTCAAATAAAACCTGTTGCCTGTCGCTGTCGTTTTGATTGTGGTCATTTTTTTTTGGTAGCGAGCTGCGTTGTTTTCTGGCCCCGTGTAAACAGCCATCAAATAATCACAGGATGGAAGACTTTGTGTCTGAAGTTTACTTTCGGAATGGCAATTGAACTTCAAACGCGGGAGCCTCCTATCTCAGCGTAGTGAACCGCAGCGCGCTACAGAGAGGCGAGAAGAGAACGTGGTTCATCTCCACCTCATTCGTCCCGACTTGACTTAAGAGCTTAGTCATGATGAATTTTGAAAGGACTCCCAAAAAATATGATCTCAGTCAGTATCTCGGAGCGATGGAGTCCTGTGCTTAGACACATTTTCTGCCAAACTCTGAAAGGTTTTGGTTGTTTCCAAAGAGAGATTTCTGTCATTGTAAATCAACACTGTGTGGACACACGTGTTTACATTCCTACTAACCGTCTGTGAACTGACTGTGTTTTACATCTGCAGCATCTCTGTGCTATTTTTGGCTCTGGGAACACTGCAGTGCACCCGATGTGCCCTTGGTAAGTAGAGTGAGGTACGTTGTATTATTATTTCACACATATATCATAATCTATGCACATGTTTACATTCTCTGGTGCCAGTTTCATATGCTAATTGGGCAGCACTTCATTACGAATGAAGCTGTTAATCAACTTTTTAATTATTTAGATGATCTGGGGTTTTTTCAGAATTATTTTTTTGCTTATTAAGCCATTCCTATTTACTGTTATGGAGAAATACTTAGTTAATATTTACATAGTCATGGGCTTTAAATGAACTGCTTACAAGCGGGACCATATCCTATTCTCATGTAGAAAGTACTAGTAGTCATTTGACACATTTTCCATAACCTTTATCAACAATAAACAAACATCTAAACATTGCCAGTGGGCTTAGAGGGAATCTAAGAGGGACAGGAAATGACATGAAAAGGTGACACAGGCTTTGAGGCAGGCAGAGTTAGTTCCTGAACTTCCTGCCAGGAGCTGTTTGTGTTATTTAGTCTGAAGCAGAGGTTACCTTCGGTCACTAGACTGCGAAAAAAAAGATAAAGGTTGACGTCTAAACAATGACTCAAGGAAAAGAGATTTTACTGGCACAGCTGTTGGAAAAGTTGAGGCCTGACTGGATCAGTAGCTTTAATAAACATTTATGCATGGCTGAAGATAATTTACAGATTAATTGAGCTCAATGTTTGACCACCGAGTGGTTCACTGAGCTGCAGGTGAACTCTGGGAAAAAAAGCCCTGCCGGTACATTTGTGTTTGCACCGTCTCAAAGCTGCTAGCTGGGTCAAGCTGAAGAGCTTATCCCGGAGCCGCGCTGCCCTGTTATCAGTGGCAATTAGTTCAGATTTAGCCCACAACGTCGTTGATGGTCTTTATATATATCAACAACAAAAAAAGCAGACCCATTACACAGGCCTGGAGACTTCTGGTCCAGCCAAGATTATCTGGAGAGGCCGAGCAGCGAGCCCAGTCTCAATCTAATAAAAACGATAAAAATGTGTGTGTGGGGGGGGGGGGGGGAAGCGTCTAATTGGTGGGAACTGCCACTGGTCACGTCGCGGATGTTGCAGTGGTGATTCCTGAGTGACCGCAATCTAAAAATGACTTCCCCAGCTGCTAGATAACGGCTCACCCTCGCTCCCTGTAATGCTTTTCTCCCAACGCCGCAGACACGTTGGCTACGCTAACAAAAACCGACATTGATGCTAGTGGGGAAACAAGTTGATCAGAGTTTTATCAGGGCGTGTCTATCATATCCAGGCCTGCATCAAGGTCACGCTCTCACACTGTCAGTGACTTTGCAACAAAGAGGACGACTCAGGGGACCCCAGTTCAGCAGAGATCCTAATTACATTTTGGACCACGGCCCCTTAGTGGAGCTCGTTTCTCAAATAAGGAATTTATTACATTTGAAGAAATGCGAGACTTTTTGCATTACTCAGCTACACAAGGTGGCCTCTTTTAGCATGAGGGACGGGATTGAACAGCATGTGATCAAATGTAACTCAATGTGATCAAGTCATTGTAGTAAAATGATGTGCTAATGCCAGATTAGAATGCAGGACAACTAGGACTATTTGCACAGAAGGTGAATAAGTTCAGAATTACTGTATAAAACTGAAAGACAGATTTATGAAATGAAAGATATATTTGTATGCAATATATTGAAAGAAATTATATATATGGTGCAATTCCTGACACTGCGTTCCAAATCGCATTCTTTTTCTTTTTACCGTTGGCACGTACTGCAGCTGCCCTTGCGAAGTACGAACTGTCAATTTGGACAAACTACTTCATACTATGGCACCTTGACCTTTGACCCTCTTGCTCATATATTGCTGCGCACAGGATTGTGGGTCAGAATAGCCAGAAAAGCATGCTGGCTCGCATACTGCAAAATGCCACCGGATGTAATAGGTCATTCTGGTATTTTCTGCATTTGACATACTATATATTGGGACATACCAAATGTATTTCTGGCATACTAAATAGTATGGTATTATGGGTATTGGAGGACACAGTACAGCCATGTGGCTCCGTGGGGCTGTAATGTCAGCAGTCCCTTGAGCTGAACATGCTGGTGTTCAGCAGCAACCTGAGGGGGACATGCATGTTTGTGCAAAATGTCGTTGAGATATTTCAGTCTGGACTAAAGTGGACACACAACCATCCCTACAGCTAGACCACTAGAGTGGCAGAAAGAGTTAGCTTGTTGCCTTATTGTACATGGCTCTATATCCTAGCTGCTAATTTATGCTAGAATATTTATGTTTCTCATTAACTGGATATAAACCTATCAAAGATTTTTGAAAAGGACCAAAAGTATTTTCTGCTCATTTTTAAGTCTTTACATCACGTGTTTTTCTGAAAACTTAACCTTGAACATTTTCACATGCACCCTCATTAAAAACTGCAATATCATAAAGATAATGACAATCATGTACATTTTATTAAAGGGCTTCTTAAACAAAAAAAGGGTCAACTTTAAACTCACCTGCTGTGAAAGCTCTGTGAAACTGAAAGATGTCCTCTCCTCTGAGTTCTTCGGCAATTTGACCAATTTTCTGCCTGACTGCATCCAGTTTCACGTCCGCTTCTTTCAGAATATCATCTGCATTTGGTACACTTCCAGCCCCGGAAGAACACACAGAATAAAAATTAGAAATGCAAAGTCTGCAAGATGCACGTTGCTTTAAAATACTCTCTAAAGCAGAAGTTACATTGCGTTATTCAAACAACCGTCTCTTGAAACTGGAAAAAAAACTTGTCATACATGTCAATCATCAAATTAGCGAGAAATCCTCCAACACGTTCCAAACTGGTGTTACAACAGTATATACCTGGTCACTCTATGTAAAAGAAAAATGGTCCTCTTGCTTTCGATGGTGACGTCTCGACTGATCTTAACGAGACGCTCATGTTTGTCGTGTTTGGTGTCGAGCTCCTGTTGGAAAACTTAAAAGACAGGAGGAAAAACACAAAAAAGGTTAGTTTGAGTGATA
Organism: Anarrhichthys ocellatus; assembly: GCF_004355925.1. Taxonomy (NCBI): domain Eukaryota; kingdom Metazoa; phylum Chordata; class Actinopteri; order Perciformes; family Anarhichadidae; genus Anarrhichthys; species Anarrhichthys ocellatus. The sequence continues at coordinate 14,743,069 of NW_022280033.1, read as the reverse complement.
ATGTCTGAACACAAATTAAATTACAGCAGAACATTTGGGTGGAGAATGCAGTGAAAATGCTGAGGATGCAGTTACCTTTGAAAGCAGCAATGACAGGTGAGGATGAGTTGGCATCCTGCACCGCATCAGCATTTCTCCGGGGACATCCTTCACCTGACACGAGGCAGAAAGAGTCCGGTGAAGCTGCAGCTCGTCTTCAATAATAAAAGTCACTTTCTCTAAACTGGCCTTGGCAAATCAGAGAGGCGCTCCACCGATTTGGTACATGGAGACAAGTTTAGTCATATTTACCCTGATGTTAACAGCAGTATTTAGACGTGAGCTGTGGACTTAAAGACTACATATTTAACGGTCTGTGTAACAAACGGTGGATATGAAGCTTTGAAACACACATGGTGTGCATACAGCATGGGGGACTAACAAAAGACACCAGTAGAGAGATGCATTGTGGGAATTGTAGGATCTGGATTTATTTTTTAGCTTGGCCCATTTTTGGGAGTCAAAATTAGGATACTTTGACAATTGTTTATTATATTTTTTATTACATTATTATTATTTTTTTAATCTGTCTCTTCACCATAAGTCCACAAACTGAATGCAAGTGTAATACTGGAGAAACTCTTGAACTTAAGCAAAGAGCTGATAAATTGCAATAATTTTGATAATAGTTTCATCGTTTAATGCAGTTTTGAATCACAAATTCCCCCCCAAACAATCATTGGTTTCAGCTTTGCAATCATATAACGTTGTATCTGCCTAGTTCAATCGTTTTCTATGATAATTAAGCGACTAGCTAACTTAGCTATTTGGAGACTAACTTTGGGTTTGCGGCATTGTTTTCTAGTCACACATTTTGCAGACCAAATCAATAATGAATTAAACGAGAAAACAGCGGTCTGTTTCATCAACAATGAGAATAATTGATCATTACAGCCCCTATGGTGCTAGGACCAACACTAACACATACAGAAACTCAGTTAGCAGTGCTGTAAAAAGAGTGGAGCAATACACGAATCATGTCTCTACAGTTCAGTGTTTACAGCTAGCATAGCACATAGCACATGTTAATGTGAGCTAACTACTTTATGAACACGTTTTACTGGAGTTACCGCGCTGATGACAACAACCAACAATAACCTGAACACGTTGCTACTCTGAGTCGAGTCTCAAAACTGGACTTACCTTCTCGCCTATTCATGCCTGCGGTGTTGAAATGTCTTCTTTAAATATATTTAACACGTATAAGCTCGGTCTAGGCTGTTAGTTATTTAATGGAACTGTTTTAGCGACACAAGTCCGTGCTGCCGACCGACTGTAACGAGGCAGAGTAACGTAAACTGGTGCTTTACACCCGTCAGGGGTTACAAAGAGCACCAGACAAAACAGATGCGTTTAGACATGAAAGCTACCATCGCTCAATAAAGTCTAAACATCCAACAATGCGAAAGAAATCGTGTTTACTTGTTTTTAATAACAGGCATCCATGTGGTCAGCATTATTCGCGGGGCTTCGGCGCTGTATATACACGTAGCAGGGAACGGGAAATGCATTATGGGAGATGTAGTACCATCAGAATGTGACATTTGTTTTATTACGGCATTTTCCCAACATAGTCAAGTCATATTTGCATATTTTTTATTTTTTAAATAATTAAAAACATTTACGAATAAATTAAACTATAGACCGACCACAATTAATTGTATATTTTAAGATGTGCTTGACCTGGAATATATCCAATGATATGTTTCTAAAATAATTTTATGAAGCATTCTGTGTGTGATTGATTGTTGCAGAAACTATATTTACAAATTATAGGCATGCTCCTATGTAAAATGTATTCAATAGGGAGTGCCCACACGTGCCCACCCTTGGAGCTAAAATACTCTCTGTTTCAAGTAAAAACCCAGGTTGAGCAACCATACATCTCCAGACTGCCACCCTAGATTGGCCGGTGTCATTTCTTGCTGTTAAAGTATGTTTCATCCAACCTTTCTTGATCCGATTACTCGCTTCTCTACTGTAACCCCTCCTCCAGGGACTCCTGCAGACTGTGTACGTGCCATACGTCTGGTGCCAACTCGAGCTTGCGCCTTGCTTCTGCACAGCACACTCCCCGTCATTCAATCACCGGTTTCTATTATTTGATCAGTGACTGAACCCCATCAGTGTATATAATGGTATATTCAGACGATGCTTGGTGGTGCTTCATTTAAAAAAAAAAAAATCGAATCAAAATGTGTTACAATATGCATTCCGATGGTCGTTATAAGTCCCTATAAAGCGCAATCACGAGCTTCATAACCGCCCACTAACTCATTGATCAGTCTATGTAAAACCCGCAAAATATTTATGCAAAATATTCTTTTGTTGTGTGAAAGGAATTTCACACATGCGAGCCAGGAATGAGGGCACAACACCGACGTTCAACCACGATGCCTTCAGGTGCTCCAGTCAAGCTCTTATATTCGAGCTTTCGACCTGCTGGGTTTTCTCAATTACTCTGTTATTCAAAATAAGTTTATGTTTTATAATATATATAGTGGATAGTTATACATCACATTTTATAATATATATAGTGGATAATTATACATCATATGATGCATAATTATATAAACTGTTATTATAATGCGTGATTTTAGAACTCAAGCTGCAGCGAGCTACTTTGTGCTACTGCAGCAATAACATTTGTCACATTTGTCAGCGATGCTCTAAGCCAAAACTTTGACAGCCTACATCACTTGTCCTTTAACTGTAGTGCAGACACACTTTCCATATTCACAATATTTTGCACAAAAAACACTCCTGCACATATCTATGGATCAATAATTCAAGTATTTTAGCTCAGTAAAATAGCATTACCACATTGTAAATATTCTTCATTACAAGTAAAGGTGTTTTATTCAAAAGTTCACTTCAGTAGAAGTACAGATTAATTAGTTCTTCAGATGTATTTGTATTTTAAAAAGTACTTAACATGCAGTTCATTCCATGATATTCAGACTGTTGTATCATTTTTATATATTATGAATATCGTTGAATATTATTGGATAAATGCATTAATCTGTAAGTAGCATTGTAATGATGTAGCTAAGGTGGAACTAATTTACTGTTGAGTAGTGTTTAGTAGCATACCATTGAAATGCTCAAGTAAAGTACAAATATCTCAAAATTGTACTTATTAAGCACTGTGCACTACCTGAGTAGCCTACATTTACTTATACCTTTAACTGTCAGTGAACATGATTATAGAGAATAATCACTAAGGCTGCACAACTGGAGGTGAGTGCTCTGGTAAAGATGACACATATTACTATATTACTGTGTGTATTATTTTGTTGATTGACCGGAGGCGGGCTTAATCATACATGAACAAGGACATGCTCCCTATTCGCTTAAATTAACGACTTCCACGTTTTTTTTAGCAGCTCTCAAGCCACATCATGAACGTCGTCGTTTGTCCGACAGCCCGCGAAGGCAGCACTAGGGGGGCGGTGCTTGTGTGTGACGTCAGAGCAGGCAGGCCCACAGACAGGCTGAGCACACACACCGAGAGGCGCCATGCACTACCCTTGGACCGACAGCTAGCCCGCCGAAGTCCTCGACCAAGCCCGAAATGCTCGGTCCAGGGCGCACGTTGGTGCATTATTTCACTGATACAAGGTATGGAGAAGGACCCAGTTTGATAAAATGGCGGGGTTTTGAGTCTTACTTTTCCGTCTCGCTCAGTGTAGCGTGGCAGAGGCTGAGGATCGACTCCAAAGTTGTCTGTTAGCAGGGCGCGTGTGAAGGATCGGAATTAAAGGCGCAGTGCACCCGGTGTAGCCGCAAACATGGAGCAGAGCGATCTGGACCGAGACCAGCAGTACTGTGAACTTTGTGGGAAAATGGAGAACCTCCTCAAGTGTGGTAGGTGCCGGAGCTCCTTCTACTGTAGCAAGGCGCACCAGAAACAGCACTGGAAGAAACACAAGCTTATTTGTAAGGAGACGGACAAGGCGCAGCTTCCCAAACAGAAGCCCGAGCAGCCGCCGCCGCCGCCTCCTCCTCCACCGCCGCCGTCGGGGGACGACAAGGCACCGGAGAAAAACCGGGAAAAGATAAGTCCCGAGCAGGTGGACAGTGCGTCTCTGCCACAACCCACAAACACAGAGGTATCGGGGGACGATGACGGACCGAAAGAGGACCGGTCCAACAACACCGCCACACCTAACGGACAGACCAGCTCATCCCCTCAGAAACTCGCCGTGGAGTACATAGTCCCGTGCATGAACAAGCACGGCATCTGCGTGGTGGACAACTATTTAGGAGCTGAAACCGGGTTAGGCATTTTGGAAAATGTCCAAGCGCTGCACAAAACGGGCAAGTTCACGGACGGACAGTTGGTCAGTCAAAAAAGCGACTCCACTAAAGACATACGAGGGGACAAAATCACGTGGATAGAGGGGAGGGAGGCCGGTTGCGAGACGATCCGCGTTCTAATGAGTCGCATGGACGACCTGATCAGACATTGTAACGGCAAACTGGGAAACTACAAAATAAATGGAAGGACAAAAGTAAGTATTGCAGCAGGTTGTAAGACACAACCAGCACCGTGAATGCTGGGTATTTTTCACGCATGAAAGCCAGTGGTGTCCGCCGGGAGTTAGAGCCCTGCTGGTCTGCCGAAATACACCTGTCACGCGACCAGGTGGGTTGAAACCAGCAGTGCTCTGGCTCCATAGGACCAAATGAGAAGCACGTCTTGCAGCTATCACTCAGCAGAAGTAGAGCTGGAGCTGTAAGACATTCTGTCATCTTGTGCCGAATACATTTGTTCATATACTTGAGGCTGTGTAACACACCGCACATGTTCTCCACGCAGCTCTATTCGACACGTGCTGCTGCGAAGTGCGTGCGCACAGAAACGAGGAAGACGCCCAGGTTACACAATCCAAATTGTGCATATCACATTTTGTGCTGTCATTTCTTATGGTAAAATTATTTGGATGTGTGTGAAGGAGCTGCAGCCATTTGGTAAACAGTGTCGGGCAGTGTGAAGCCGTACTGTGCTGCAGGGATGCTCTTCTGTAGCTGACTGCAACCCTGAGCTTACTGTAGAGGTGGCAGACAAAGTAGAGCTGCAACAACCTTTCGATGAGTTGTCCACCGTTCGATTAATCGGTTTGAGTCAAAATTCTCTGATTCTAGCTTAAAAGCAAATACTTTCCTGTCTCTTAACTCCTATATGAAATATATAATTGAGTTGTGAAGAAAACTAGACATTTGAGGATGTCGTCTTGGGTTTTGGGAAACACTGATCAATATTTTTCACCATTTTATAGACCAAACAACTCAATGATTACTCAAGAAAATAATCAACATATTACTCTACGGTATCGCTAGTTATTTCTGTTACTGTCAACCCAAAGCAATGTCCACCTCGTCTCAGCTCGGCACACGGTTGGCTTGTGTGTGAAACGCGACTCCCTTTCCACCAGATCTGGGCACCTTGACCTTGTGACACGAGACTGACCCAGGAGGAGAGGAGCCGCTCTCAGCCCCCCTCCTGAACACTGAACTAACCTTTCTGAAGGTAGTCACGGTTTGATATTTGTCACTCTACCGTATCGTGTTCTGTTATCACAGTGCTTGAGGATCTAGCAGTGAGCCTACTTCAGGTACTTTGTTTTGTGTGCTCGCACCGAGCTCTGATCGGCCAACGCTGTTATTTTTAGGCCGCGTCTCCTGTCCAGCTTCGTTCTTGGTGGAGTAGACATGAAGCGCTTTTCAGACAGCGCATTATTTCAGTGAGTGGTTCAGTTGTGCAGCAGCTCCACGCAGCTGGCCACTGAGTCAAAGCACCTACTGCCCTAGTTGCCTTGGCAAACACCCGCCTGGACTGTGACCAGGGGAAATCAGCATGACTTGCACAAATGGAAGTCCGCCAGTATCAATGGCTCAAAGGGATACAACACAATGTTAGCACAGTTCGCATTGGGAAAGATAGAGGAAAAGGATTTTGCCCAAATAATTATTTAATGTCATTGTTCCCATTTCCTCTTTTTCACTTGACAACAATGCGGGAAGTCGTGGGCAGCAGGACGTGTTTGTTCTCTGCAGCTCCAGCATGTTGAATGCTTGCTGATGCCGTCGTAGCACAATCGGAGGACATTAAAAAGTTTGTTGCAGCAACACGGTTGTCCTGTTGCTGACTCGCTGACACCCCATCCAATGTGTCCAGCGTGTTAAAATAGCTCATTAAGCTGAGGCTGCATTATAAACATTCTTACCGCTAGTGTACAAAGCCAGTATTATGCAGTTATGTTGTTGAACGTGAAACATAACTCTGATTAGCATGCCATTTGGTATGCCAGTATGAAGTTAAAATACTGGATTAGATGAGGGCTGCAGCTATCGATTATTTCATTGTTTGATCGTATCGTAAGCTGCTTAGAGCTCGTGTTAGGAAGTGAAACGGGTCATAATTCTCTCTCTAATATCTATTTGATATTGCTGTGAAAACATCTTTTTTTGAAACTACTTTTTTTTTTTTTTTTTTAGCTCTTTTGATCACGTTATAATTTATCATAGCCCAATACACATTCTTACTGAACAGAGCTTGAATGCATCCAAATTAAACTCAATGAAACCTCAACATTAGCTGTTATTTAGCCATGCAGGACTGTGATGCCCACCGGCTGCTAGCAAAAATGGACTGTTTGGTCGTTTTTATGTCGCTTGAGCTTTCGAAGTTTGTGTTTGTCGTTTTTCAGTACATTTCTGACATTTTCATTGAATCGATAATGAAAATAACTGTTGGTCACAGCTTTAAATACAACAGAGGGATGGGCAATGGATGGATGAAAGCTATGCAATTTGATATTGCAACAGCAAGAAGTGATTGAGAAAAAGTATTTGTTTTGCAAATTCAATTGGAAAACTGTTACCGAGGAAAATACTGTAAATTCTTTATTGCCATTAAACAGCCCTGCAACATTGCCCTCAATGGCCTCGCTACCAGCATCGCAAAACCCCCATTGTCTCACGGTATACAAGCGTATTGTCACGTCATTCAACCCCAACTCGCAACGAGCCATGCCTCTCAGTTTCAGTGAAAACTGCTGACGGATGTTAAAAAGTTGTTCCACCTAAACAGGATCAATCTGGACCCAATCCATCCCGTCTCCTCCCCAGTGTTTTGCATGTTGACTTATTTGTTGCGTCATTTGTAATGTCACAGACCGACCGTGGACATGTGCGCTGTCATAAGGAAGTTGACCGTTGACCTAAATCTTAAAGCTCTATAGAATAAGTCGTCTAGAGGAAGTCATGTGGTGGTGGAGCCAGCACTACAGTACGCTATAGGCTGTGCCCGCCTACAGTACCTGCATGCCACCTCCTTCCTGCTTATTGTTTAACCATCGCACAGCAAACAATGAATGTGATCGTTAGTCAGAGCTCAGGCTCACTCATCACCCATGGTCAAGTATGAGCCAACCCTTTGTTTAAGACGAGGACAATACATTAACAGAACAGGGAGACGACCGGAACAATGAATACAGAGCAGCTAACAACTGTGTGTGTGTGTGTGTTAATCGTATTAATAATTATGTACATGTATTATTACACAGGGGAGGAGTGCCGTCCACTCGTTGCAAAGCATGACCAGGGCTCCATCGTGGTGCTCCAGCTGGGTCAACCAGGTTATTGTTTCATTTTGTAGTTATTGACATGACATTTTATTTATTCATTAATTTCTTTTAAAGGCGATTCGTGTTAAATTGTCTGTTTTTTTTTTTTTGTTTAGATTTTGGCTAATTGACCCAACTGTGGGTTGCCCCCAAACCCTTGTAAGAGGGGTCCTGCCCATTGTGGGCTTGATCACTTTTTTTTTTTTAAAAACAGCTCCCAGACCCTAAGGAGGGAGCCTGGTTATTGGGGGAAAGTCTCTTTGTAATCATCTGTGGGTTTCTAATATGTGACATGCTGTATGGCTGCAATATGTAATATGAAAAGGTGCTCTGTTTCCGAGCACTGTCTGTTCGGAACGGCTCGATTCCTCGGCCTGTGGTATTGTTGCTTGCAGCTTCCTCGAGAGCCGCTCGTACAAACGTCACACTTGATTGGGTCCTGAGCAACACACCTGCCATGACGGAGTCGTCTTGCAATGCTAGAGTCTACGAGTCATTTTAGATACAACAGTTCCCACGAACATTTTAAAGCCACAAAGCTTAACGCATTGTGCGTGGATAAGCTCCAGACTATAGCAAACAATAGCTGGAGTTGAGATGGGGATGTTCCCCGGAGCTAACAGGCACACCGCATCCGGAGTTCTTTGAGTCTCACCAAGATGGGAGGCAGAAACGTGCTGACACATGTCCCGGTGTGGCCCTAAAACCAAAGCACATCCATTAGCAATTAGCTGTCATAGTAACTGAATACACTTGTGATCTGGCAAACAACCAACTACTTATTTTGCTCCACCGCTGCTTTTCCTGTCATGCCTCGGGTTAATGCCTCTCCTAGCGATGTCCGACCCTTTTGGCTTCTCTGTTTCACTGGCGCTACTGACGGCTTAGAGTCCAGCGACGGTAAACGCACTCTCTGTCTTCCAACAGGTTTTGGTGCTGAGGTGACGGGACGTTGCTTGTATTGGCACCACTGGAAATATCAGTGGCTGCCTGACCTGGGCAGGACCTAATCGATAATATACCTCGACCCATTGCGGTGTGTCCATTCTAATGCAAACACGCCCCTCTCCTGGAACATCTTTGTTAACGTCAACAAAAATGTGCAGGTCTAAGGCTGCAGTGAGGCCGTGTCTGGGTCCGTCCGTGCTGATGAGGTTCTCGTTTACCTATGTTGGTTTTATAGAGGTATCATCATTAAATTGAGACTGACGATAACCATTTAAAAGTTCCTCACAGCAACTTTGGCTGTTGGCTCCGTTATTTAGCCGAATAGGACTGCGCTGCCGACGACATGCTCGAGCCTGCAGAGCCTCATAGCCCCCCCCACGGCTGAACAGAGCGCTGTGTATTCAAAGTTTATTAATACTGAATGTGTCGCGTGTCCAAATTGCACCAAATTTGACACGGCACTCCCCTGGGTGAGCAGATGTTTATCTCTCCGTTTACTGTGCCAAGACTGTCTAAGGAGCATCTGGCTGTGAGCCAAGTGGGGCTTTGAGAAAGACGTCTTCTCCTTTTGACCGTTCGCAGCAGTGGAGTCCAAGATTTTATGGTGGGTGGGGCAAATATTATGCATTTGGAAAAAAAACTATGAAGTTATAAGGATTGTGTTTATTGCGTCTATTCATTACAAACGTTTTTTAAAGATATAAGTTTAATAATTTATCGTAATAAGTCACTTCATAAGTACCACTCCTGCCTCTATGCAGAATGAGAGGGAACCGTAAGCTGATGGTTGATATAGAGACTTAATTACCTGCCTCTGTTACTTTATTCAAACACACACCTCTTTCCTTTGTGACCCAACTATTTTTGAACTGCAGCTGTGATGGATTTTTATATATATTTTTTTTCATATATATTTTGCTGACTGTGCACAGTCTTTTACCACTGGCAACGAGAAAGTATCAGTGACTGATCTAATTACCGAGTGAGCTTGCTTGGCTCAAACACAGGCACGATGGAGCCACTCGGTCAGGCTGAGCAGTTACCGCACAAAACACACGCGATACTGTCTGATCAGCTCGCTTGGCTTTTAAAAAAAATTTGTTTTTTTACATGAATATAAAACCTACCAACTGATTGCAGGACAGTTTTTGAAGTTGTGCTGTCGCTCGCCGTTTGTGTCCAACGCGCTGGCTTACCCTATGTGACTTTATGACTTGTCTGAGTGGAAGCGGCAGCAGCCCTGGAGCTTTAATAAGCAGCGCACAGAGTTTAGCCGGTGCGTTTATCTGTTGTTTGTCAATGACTGACACCAGCAGAGCGTGCACAAATCCACAAGGCCGAAGACTTTACGCAATCCCCTTCAGAGTATTTGCGTAATGATACCAAAAAAAAAACTGTGCTTGTTTTCCGCTGCAACATGTTGAGGATGAAGGGTAGCGCCGCTGCTGTATACGTCCTATTGTTTACGGCCTGCCGTGAAGAAGAAAAGAATAAACTAGATCATTACTTTAAACAGGGATTTCCTCTCGAGGCAGCACCGCTGTCTGACAGATAAAACGGTGAGCTGGGGACCAAACAGCCTCATTTCCCACACTCCCCTGCGCTGCAAGCTCTCCATCGCAACCGTTTGTACTCGAGTTTTAGATAAGCATCTCTTCTGTGAAGTGAGCAGACCCCTTGTGGCTTTTCCTTTTCGCTCCACCCCAGTGCACGGCGCAAACCAAAGATGCACTGATAGCATCGCAGTGATCGGTGTATCCTTCCAAGTGACCAGGTCAGCACCAGGTCAGGATTGACCCTTCGCTAAGCAGATTCATTTGAGCTCTGAGTTGCAGTTGTCTGAGACAAATTGAGGATGAGGAACAAAAACAATCGGCGCACAACTTGTGTGCAACAGATGAGTCTTTACGAAACAGAAGGATCCTCGGTCTATAATCTCCATTTCAGATATTAAGGGATTAAATCAGATATGTTTTTCTATTTTTCAAATTATTGAATTATTCTAGATGCCCAGCATCTGTTTACAGTCAATATCACAGTGACATTGAGTCATTGTAATGAATGCCATTGTCACATCATCTGTCTATCAGCGGTGCCGTTGTCTCATAAGAACAATAGATATTAAAATGAACATCGGTTCACTCTTGCCTGGTAATGCCAGTGGGCCTCTGGAGCTGTGCCTGTGGAATGTAAACAAATGACACGGCAAGCGGGGTCAGCCTCCTAATGAGAGCCGCCGACTAATGCAGGAGAATACGCGACTGAGAGCAAAGTGAGCTCAAATGGGGATGTAGGTTAGAGGTGAAGACAGCGAGGAAGGAAGCAGTGTATAAGAATTTCTGATCCCTGTAGTTCATTTACACCAGGTTACGTTAAGATATTAACTTCTGCCTGGACGCTATCTCAATATCTAACAAGGAAAATATTGGTGACTGACATGCACTATAGTTAACCATGTCTTTATTGCGGAGGATTGGCGTTTTCCTCCACCTTTTGCTTCTACAAACTGCTGCACTCTGACTCTGTTTGTGTTGCTGCCGCATATTGCATTTGTCATCAAGGTCCCGGCCACAAGCCCTCTGTGGTTCACCGGCTGAAGAGCGGTGTCTCTTGTTGCTGTATCTGAGATTGCTGGGTCCTCGTGACCAGATCACGTGACAGTCAAACTGGAGTTAAATAGCGTTTCATACAAGGTCGGCATTTGCAGATAGTGGCTGATCTGCATTCCAGTCTCATGTGTTTTCTCTGGATTTGTATACACTTTTGTGTATGCAGTCGCTGTGATGCGATATTTGGCTCTGGGGTTTTTCACAGTTGCATAGTTGAGCTCGGGCTGGAGTTGAGTTTTCCCACTGTAAATGAACCTCTCATAGACTTTGTGCAGCTGTCACGTCTCAGGAAAAGAAAGACGAAACTGCTGTGTCCAGGTTTATTTTTTGCGAGAATTCAAGTGTTTTTGGAGCGTGTCAAGGCTCTCACATCTTCAGTCAGCCAACACACACACACACACACACACACACCCCACACTTTTGAACCCACACATTTCCTCACCGAGACTATTTACCCATCTCTGGCCTTGCAGCATGCAATAAAGTGTGGGAGGGGCCACATAGCAGGAGATCAGCCAACCTTCCTCACGCTCTGCACGTAGCCCAACCATTAAAATACTGCTCCCTCTGGAGCGAGGCCAGGAGTCAAAGTTTACAGCAGTTCACTCCTCTCCTCTGGTCCAGCCCCACCCCTCTCCTCCCTCTGTCTGTGTCCTTATCCCCCCCCTTCTCTTTTACACACACAGAGAGAGAAGCTCACTATATTGCATCTTACCGACAGGAAGCCTTTTGTCAGTTTGACTCCCCCCCCCCCCCTCATCTTTATGTTGGTGTTTGTTGCTTTTTTTGCTTTGAAGGCCCTGATACCGTGCATCGCAGTGGTGACCTGTTTCACTCAGTAGATGTGAGCACAATGTGGACCACTATGGTCGGATGCGTAGGAAAACAACATTCAGACGCATGTGTGATGTAGACGTTTGTTTTTTTTCCACTCGCTGAGCTTGGAAAGAATTTGCACGTACATATTTTGAAATGCAGTTACTATGTAGTAGAATAAATGTATATTTTCTAGAAGTATGTGGACCAGCAGACTTCCATATTCTAAATTCATTGATTCAGTTCAACTCCTCAAAGTCCAAATATGATGAAATATAACTTATCATTCCCCTGCAGACCTGAAAGATTTGAGAGTCAAACGTATAAACACATCATCTCCCCTGACATGAGAGCCAGTGAAGGAGTTTAGTCTGCTGTGAGTGTTTATAATAACGTTGCCATGGTTTGTGTTGAACCAAGTGCGTGGAGCAACTTGCCTTTTGTTTGTGGTATCACTGCTTAGACACGGCGCATGAGGGCTGAATCTTATTCCCTCTGGCTTTGAGCACGTTCACCACTCACCTCAGCTCCCCTTTCAAGACAAAAAGCACGCAGTTGCATGTTGTCTCAAGAGTGTTGTCTGCAATTTCTAGAGCTTTAAGGCCCGATATCCGAAATACTATATGCAGTCTGATATCGCAGGCAGTTTGAAAACCGAATGAATTAGATTATAAATCAGATGGATTTAGTTTGTCTCTTCAAAATTGCCGTCACTTCTTCCACGGAAGTCTTATTTCTGAAGAGAATTCAAGTGTTTTTGTCGCAGTGTGAGAGTCGCTACTTGTGTGCGAGTCATTTTTTTCCACGGAACTTTCTACGCTGTTTACACCAAGACGTTTACAAGAGCTCATAGGGGTTCACTGCTAACACCCAAATAGATCATGCGACTCCTAATAGAGCAGGAAGAGGCAAGGGGAAGGTGACGTGCTGCACGATATCTCCGGTTTATTTTCTCGCTAGTTTAACCTTTTATAATGAGGCGGCTGTGCAGTAATCGGTCTCTGCTCGTGTGAGCCTTGGTGCAGGTGGACTTAATGCACTCTGAAACTGTTCCTCCTTTGTATTCATGCAGTGCCTCTGTTGACTTGTTTAAATTGCACATGAGATCTAGACACTGAATGCATATGTTTGTGTGCTCTCTGTGTATCTGCTTTTTACTAATCACGCCTTTTCATCTTCCTGTGCTGTCTTCAGGCAATGGTGGCGTGTTACCCCGGAAAGGGTACGGGATACGTGCGCCATGTGGATAACCCCAACGGCGATGGGCGATGTGTCACATGCATATATTACCTTAATAAAGATTGGACTGCCAAGGTATGTGAGTGATGTGTGGAGGAAATAATGTCAGAGTACTAGAGGATTCCAATTAACTGAACTATAACGTCATTTATTCTCTTGTTCCTTATCTGCTTTTTTTGTTTTGTTTTAAACATTGATTCAATTGTCATTTGAAATGATCAATTCAATTTTCATTGAAATAACTATAAAAACAAAGCTGATTAGCTAAAAAGGGCCGCGTGTCTGGTGTCCGTATTCCAGTTGGACTTCCTGTCAAAAGCATCCGACACGTCAGTTCTCGTCCCCGTGGTGAGGTCGTACTCGTCACCCTCCGTCCTGCTGTATTCCACACTCGACACCCGAGTGGAGTCGGTGGTAGAGGTTACGTGTCGGTACGTGCTGATCGTCCACTCTCCCTGTTTCTAATCCCATTAAAATGCAGAGATCCTGCTAATCCAGCCACACCCGATCAGGGAGAAGAGAGCCCCCCCCCCGTGCTATTCCTCCTGCAGGAAAGTAGAGACACAGGCAGGCGGAGGAAAGAGACCGAGGTGTTACTGCGGTACTTTTATTACTTATCGATCGAAGAAGCATTTCAAACAATTCTGGTGTTTTGCTGAAGGAACATTCCTACAATATATTAACTGAAATACGGATGCTCCAATGTTTGCAGATTCCGATTTTCTTTGTATGATTGACTAACTTTCTACCACTGTCCCGAAAAATAATTTCAACCGTCTAAAAGTTAGTGTAAACCTTTAAAAAATCTAAATGATTTCCTTTTACATTACATTACAGTCATTTAGCAGACGCTTTTATCTAAAGCAACTTACAATTCAGATTCTATCACACCGTAGGCACAGCTACGGGAGCAATTTTGGGGTTAAGTGTCTTGCTCAAGGACACATCGACATGCGACATTTGACATTGTTATTGTTATTAGAAAATTAATTATTGTATTTTTTATTCCAAAAAACATCTTGGCATTAGTTGTTTGAATCATATATATTAAATATTGAAGTGTTAGGAAGTTAAACAGGTCCTAATTCCTTCTCTAATATCTCTTTATTATTGCTGTTCCAACAACTGTTTCCCACCAAAAACTACATTATACAAGATTACATCTAAACACGTCGTGATAGCGTTACAACTTACCTTCGCCCACTACTCAGTTTTATTGAGTAGATCTTGAACGCGCCATAAAGTCTATGCAGCGTCCATTACCGTTATCAGTTTGTTATCAGCAGGAACGTGCTGGGCAGAGACTCCACACTGTCGGCAGACCAGCCAGCTACTGTGATTACTCCAAACAGCGTGCATGGGAATTAATTATAACATAATACGGGTCTGTTAAAAGCTAGTTTTAATGTTGTTCCTCCACGGCTGATTTTGGACTTTCACTTGTGACGCATTGTGAGCTTAATGCCGTCTTCACTCCCCGACACAACTTGTGTCTGTGTGGCTGAGACGTTGCTGTCTGTGATAATAATAAATAATAATAAATGTGTCCATGTTTGTAGCCCATGACACATGCCAGGCTCCACATTAGATAGAACATGGGGTTGGCCTTGGAGGTACTGCCAAATGGTTAGATTAAATTTGTTGTAAATTGAATAAAATTTACAACATCATCAAATTTAAAATGCATAATTCCAATGAGCCAGCACGTTTGCATATCACCTCGCCATCATCATGAGGTAGAGACAAACGTGTTGCTGCTGTTGTCTAGCGATCGTTCTCTGATGCAGCGACACAAAACGATTGTTTTATTAAACTAAAACGCGACCGACGCCGGCGTTATCTTTTTGTGTTGTCCATCCGTCCGTTCCTTTCTCGTGAACGCAATATCAGTTATGACGACAGGGAAATTCTTTAAATTTGGCACAAACATATTGGAGGTCAAAGGTCAAGGTAACTGTGAGCTCACGTCCGTCCCGTACTTGTGTTTTGTCACGTTATGTTTTTTTTCTCATTTATGTGGGAAGGTTCTTCTCACACATTTTTAACAATCCGAAGTGGGCCTTAAGTTACAAAGGGTTGAGAGCCCCTGATGTCGGCTCCACTGTAATATGCTTCAAGTGTTGGTGGTGAATGACATCGGACAAATGAGTGAACTCACCTCTAGAATATGAGACAGATAAACAGGAAGCTGCACACCAGGAAGGAACAACACTCGTTAGAACAGAAAGCAGCAGCTGTAAGGCGGGAGGATGGCTTTCATGGTTCTCTGAGGAGCCGGTAACATGACTAAGACCCATGAGTAGACGGGAGAATGTCTTCCAGACTTCCTCACATACTTGACCTCCAGACCTGCATATGAACATTATGTAATGACAGGAAACGCCTCTGTTTTACCTCTGAATGCTAGTTGGTGGTAGAATGCTGGCCGTGCACAAGTCTGTCTTATGGCTATGACAGAGGATGACCATTATTAGCAATAAGGCAAATTGAATGCATATGCATTAGGGACCCGTCTTCTGCTCTGAGAGGTGGACAAAATACCCAACGCCTAATTTAACAGTACTGCATGTCCACCATGTCCCGGTTGGGTTAGGGTTAGTTCCAACGTGTGTCTGCTGTCCCTACTTGTTGAGGAAATTTGTTTTACATTTGTTATCATGACTATTATTGATTAATGCAATACTAGTACGCGCAGGTTTCGTTTTTTGTAGAGCCGTTCCGATACCGGTATTGGAAAGGCCTCTGATGCAGCCTAAAATGCAGTAACGGGGATTGACGAGTATGCAACATCACGTTATATCACTTATCCGCTCATTTATGCTACACAGGAACAACATGTGTCCCTCGCTACCCAATCTGTACATCCCGCCAGATTAATAGTGTAAAAGTGCAAACTAATACTACACACCTGTGGTAAACACTCATGCACTTTCTTTTTTTTTTGATGATGCTACATTGTGAACAGCAAATCCGTGTCGTAGTCTGGAGGAGAGCTAGTTGACGTACAGTCCTGCGGCTAAATAGCGGAGCTAATAGCTAACCAGTTGAGGTTGTAGTGAGTTACACATGTGATGCATTCAAGCTCCATTCAGTAACAATGAATATTGGGCGAAGGTAAATTATAATTATATTATATTTTTCACAACAATGTCAAACAGATGGTAGAGAGGGAATTATAAAACCTTTTTTTATACCGACCGATACCCAAGTTCAGGAATCTGTATCGAGAAGGAAACAATGGAATCTGAACACCTCTCCTTTTTTGACCACCGTACCTACAAATTGGGCGTAAACGACTGTTTGGAGTATATTCGGTGTCTCATGTTGCTATGAAAACATGTTGTAGTGTCATGCCTATTTGTAGTCAACAGATGCAATAAGTTGGCATTCAACCTAACCTGTGACCCACTTTTGCAGCAGTGTTTTGGGTTTTATAATCTATCCGGTGTTTGCCCTCGCACTCTCAACGCAGTCACAGTTCTTTACGTGTCTACTAAATCTCTTTCTGCTGAAGCGATGTGCATCCGGTGGGTCACACTGCTCGTTTGTTCATCATGTAAGCGGTTGCATGATTGCTATTGTCATGTTCATGCACAGGTTTCAATTATTCAAAGGAGCCATGTTCTGGGGGTCACTTACACGTGAATGACTCCAATCTGGTCCCTGATTGGCTGTTTATTAGCCATGTGATTAGCTGTGTTTTATAGAATGTGGTTGCCTGGATACTGGCATACTCCTTGAGAGAAGGACATGGCTTTGGAAGGTTCAGGTTCAGTTGCACCGGTTATTTACCCCCCAATTTTCAACATTGTGTCTCTTCAACTGCTTAACGTCCATAAAAAAACCATCATGAAACTTTAGGTTCATGTGATTCATTCTATAAAGTATCAACACTTCAAAAAGTATTTGGCAAATTCTCAATCCTCCCAGCGCGGTACATCATGTTTCGGTTACGTGTGACCAGTCGCTGCTTTAGAATGTTCTCTGTTCACCTATGTGACAGAAAGTGAAAGAAACAAGTCACTCTGGTGGGAGGAGAGAGATGCAGGCAAGTGGAAGTCAAAGTGGGAGGGAGTGAATCATCCACTGGAAATACTTCTCCTTCTGTTACAAGTGTAGATTCTCTGCAAGGTTTGTTTTGAACTGAATTCCCCCCCCCTCCCAAAAAAATAAATGCTATTAATATTTTAAAAATGAACCCTGATCAGACAGGCAGGGGCTGGGAGCGTTTCCCAGCATGCAATTGGAGAGAGGTGAGGACGGGTCACCGGTCTGTCACAGCAGACGCATACTGTAGAGACTTGCAGACACGTTCACAACACCCTTTATGAAGTGCGTTACCAGTCAGGGTTACAGCACTCGGCCTTCACACTAACACTGGACATGAATCACATTGTTTACATAGTTACACCAACATCTTGTCACACCAATGGAAAAGTTTCCAACTTATTCGTACTGGTATCTGAGGGCACACCATGTGACTTCCTTCTGTGTAGCGGGCTCTTAGCGGGCATGAGGGTGTGGCAGGTTTGTCTAGATTTTATTCATTCTTCATCATCTTGGACAGCTTGTCAGACATTAAACTAACTTTTTGGTTCCATCTAGGGCTGAACTAGTTCTAAAACCTAACTTAACTGGTTAGTTTGACTGATGACTCGCAAGATTGTCAAAAGTTTAAAATGTTATTTTGACACATTATTCGCCTCCGTTGCAATAATAGGCCATATTGCTATTTCAATAGCAGCCCTAGCACTATGTAGGACCTTCACAGTCTACTAGTACTGAAGTAATTCTGCATGAATAACATGCAATATATGTTTGTCTAGATCCAAAATTTTGTATAATACTACAGCAAACTCTCCTTCAGCGGCTATTTAGTCAGAAATACGACTGAAGAACAGCTGGTGTGTCTGTTTACAGTGCAGTTTGTCAGTCAGTAGTGATTGTAAGTGTGTTCTGATTTCATACGACACATGGTGCGGGTACTTCGCAGCTTTGCATCCATCAGCTGTGGCTGCTCCTTGTAACGTTGCTTTTTTTTCGATCATTGTGTTTCCTGTGAATCTGCGCTGGATGCTTTTAACCATCAGCGGTAGGAACTGTTGAGTTTGCATGAGCAGATACTCGATCCAGAGAGTGGACGGTAAAACAGCGGAGCTGGTTTCATTAAGATAACACTAACAATAACTATAAATAACATGCATTCCCCGTGCAGGTCATTGGACTGTACATCACACATTAATGGCTGTCACGGGATGAGATTTTCATGATACGATGGCGCGGGTTCACGGTGTACCGGATGTATATGTATGTATATAAGTATACTGTGGTACCACAATACATCCATATTATACTGACTGATTTGAGACTACATGTCATCTTAGATTTCGATATGGTAATATGAAGTGAGAGTTGTTTTATTACAGTAAAGTGATGTGGCTTTCACTCAGTTATTAAATCCACATTACTGATGAGTATTTATCAAAAATCTCATCGATTTAACATTTTGTAAAGACGAATAGTCAACCCTTCAATCTCGTCACAATATCGATATTGGTATTTGGTCTAAAATATTGTGTTTTTTTTTTTTTTTTTTTTTTTTTCCCCCCCCACATCGCCCAGCCTTATGTAGGTGTTGGTTGAATGGGATGTATTGTGAATTGTAAAGCTCTCTATCATTGTGCTCTGTGTCCAGTGCACAGCAGTAGTTCCCATAAATAAATCCTGCTGTGATGTCCAAAGCAGTTCCCACCTAAAAGGCCGCACTAGAGATCCAAATGATTACTCAGCATGATGTGTCAGAAGCTGATGTTCTCTCTCTCTCTCTCCTCCAGAGCACAATGAATGTTGCCACCGATTTGGATATATCGTGCAGTCAAACAATAGTTCAAATCAGTGGTGCTTTCTTTGACCCCATTGTGCTTTATTTATCTTTGTCACACCACCGGCATTCCCCCTCATTCAAAGAAGCATAAATGAGAATAGCATTAATCTTTCCAAAGAAGGGTGTGAACCGTTTTGCCCCGCGAGCTAGCGTGTGAAGAGAGGGGCCTATCATATCAGCTGTGTGAGAGTTTAAGCGGCACGCTTGCAGCAATCTGCTTTTTCACTCTCCAGGTCCTTTATCCAGCCCGAGCAGTTTTCCTGTGGGTTATTCTTCCTATCCCTCCACAGGAAAGCCCCCCCCCCCACACTGCTGCTGCTTCCGATCCTGAGCTTTCCTCCCCGAGCCCTTGGAGCTGGACAACAGCTTTCCCTAACATTATCGTCCTATGCTCGTAGCTTTAAAAAAGCCTGATGGTGGATCTTCTACAGTATATTAGCAATAAATGCGGTTTTAGGAGACGTTCACTGGACGAGACAGGAATCAAAAATACCAAACGCCGTCCACTGCTTCCTCCGGTCTCTCCTTACCTTCCTGCGGCTGCTTTGTCCTAATTTGTGTACATAACTGAGGTTGTTCCTTCTTGTTCTGCTCTTCCAGGAACACGGTGGCCTTCTTCGAATCTTCCCAGAAGGAAAGGCACAGTTCGCCGACATAGAGCCCAGATTTGACCGCCTGCTGCTGTTCTGGTCCGACAGACGGAACCCTCACGAGGTTCAGCCCGCCTTCGCCACCAGGTCAGTATCCAAAATGCGTCCGCCGCACACGCCCAGGTGATCCGGTCTGTTACGCAGTGACTCAGTGCTCTAATTGTCTCCCCAGGTATGCCATCACGGTGTGGTATTTCGACGCAGACGAGCGAGCCAGAGCTAAAGAAAAATACTTAACGGGTAGGTTTTGATGCACAAGCTACACAAACCTGTTTGTATTGTTTAAAGCTGTCTGTGGTGTTTTTTTTACGCTCTTCTATAACATCTCCTGTGTTTGTGTTTCCTCTGTGTGCAGGAGAAAAAGGAGAAAAGGTTGAACTTGGCAAAGCATCAGATCCCAGCTAGTGGGGAAGTCTGCGTCCCCTACAAAACAGCCTTCAAGTGCTCTGTCCTAAAAAAAAAAAGTGGCCTATAGAGAGCATGTGTGTGTGTTTTACATGGCAGAGCAGCAGACTCTTTGCGTGAGCTGAGCGGGTGGAAGATCCATTCTTCCGGAGACAAAACAAACAGTGATTTCTGTTCGTTTTCAGCAAACCGGCGGATACCCGGAGGACCGTGAATGTCGTGGCATTATACAGAAAGGGATTGTGTGTCTTGTTTTTTCACCTCTTGGGTGAAATGAAAGGCTCGGCGGCGGAGAGCACTCGCGTTACAACTGACATTTTCAGAAAATCAACAGGAATTCAACTCCCAGAGAATCTACAGCTTTTTGCATATTGTTTTTTTGCAGTCAATTCCTTAAAGGTACAGTGTTCTGCATATGCTTAATGTGTTATGCTTTTCACATGGAATCAGCTGTTCTATGCTACTGTATTGCTAAATGTACTTGAGGTTGCAATAATATGAGGAATGATCTGAATTAAAAACATCCTTTTTCTGACAGAAATGGTTTGGTCGTAGTTTGAATCCAGTCCTTTGCAGCACGGTGATGGTCACTGTGGGCTTGTTCCTCCTGCTCTCTGAATAAAACAAAAGAAAAGGCAGAGATTGAGGGAGCAGCATACAACTGACAGCAGGATGACGGCCGCTCATGCGCTCCTGCTTGCACTGGACGTGGTTTCATGCTGCCCTCTGCAGGCCTACAGTGTAAACGCCTAGTTAGTCTGACTCTGGACCCCAGCAGTAATATGATTACCTATGATGGAAATAGTTATTCACACTGAGAAGTGAGAGGAAAAACAGGCTTAATTATCAGCAAATTCAGCTCCCCCTTCCATAAAAAAAGATCAATATTGTCTGTACTAAACCTGAAAATGTGATTAAAATATTCAAATTTCTATTATTTTAGTATATTGATAAAGTGGTAAATGACGCTATCAACCAGTAAATTATTGTATAAATGGCTTTTCAATTTGATTTTTATTCAATATCCTGCACTATGTACCAGAGTTGCCCATTTATTTAATTTATCAATGACTTTATATTTACACTTTATGCATTAGATGACAAACAAATCGGGGCTCTAATAAAATGAGTCCCTAATCTAATCTGCAACATTTTAAAACCAATACAGACCTTTTCCAAGACGATATCTAAACTTGAGCCTCACAAGTACACCGTGAGAATGTTCCTACGTTGTAAATGGACAATAGATCACTTTTCTAACTTTCTAAGTATTGTCTTCTGTTAAGTTCCTGGGTACAAACTGTATTCAGTGCTTTCAAAATGCAAATCTTTGAAAACAGAGCATCAATAAAATTTGGACTAGACTAGAAGAGAAAAAAATAGGTATCAGAAAATATATAAATAAAGGAAAGCATGAGCAACCTACTGTCAATTCATCAATAAAGTGTTCATGTATTAGAAATGAACTGCATCTTTCACAGTATTTATACTGTTTTAATATGAATTAAATGAATATCTCTATAAACAAATATGTATGACAAAGAACACGGTACATAAAATAGTAATAGAGTTCATATTACAAAAGTCAGGAAATATATTAAGCAGTATTCAATATAAACTATACAATGAAAATGTTTTAAAGCAGTGTAACATTACATCACTGTGTGCAAAATCAACGTCCCATCAGTGGACCTTCATAAACTGGCAGAAAAGTCAGTTAGTTCTTCTTCTACTCTAGACAAAATAGAAGACCGAACGTGTCGAGCAGAGGGCGACTCCATGTGCCCCTGTCGCTCAGAGAGACTGTGCAAAAATATACAAGTAAGAGAACAAAGCCACGAGTCGGCAGGAGTCGCTGTGAACTCCGGTCAGTAGTGGCCGAGCTCCTCTGGAGGAGGGAGGAGGTAGCCGTCGTCTCCTCCGATGCTGCTGCTGCTGCTGCTGCTGCTCCCCCACTCGTAACCGTCAGCGGCCAGACTGGAGAATCAAAATTCAACAACGCCCATTTTTGACTTCTCCTTCCTACTTCATGTTACAGTATTTTGGTGATTAGATCGTGGTGTTTTGTTGTTGTTGTTTTTTTACCTGGCTTGGATGTTGTGAGGCATGACGTTCCACGCCAGGTCATCGTCGCTGTCGTAGCGCCGCGGGTTGTCGAAGAAATAAGCCCTGGAGGAGAAGACGTGACCAGGAAGCCCAGAGCCACTCTGCAGGACACCAACAACACAATACAGGTAAGATATCGTAGTCTCACATTATAAAACATGAAGACTGTATTTCACATCTGTAGCCTGTAGCTCAGGACCACAAGTGACTTTCCTTTTTAACTTGGCTAAATGTTACAAAACTGTCCAGTATTTCACAAGACAGAAACAGTCTTTCTGTAGTTGAACTACAGTATGACGCATCTGCTTTTACTATAAACAATCTCGTGACCCAATCAGATTCATCTTGTGACCCCCGGGGAGGATTCCCGACCCCCCCGCTGAGGCGAGTGCTCGCTGGCTCACCCCGTCTAGGTCTGGCTGCCGAACTCTGAAGAAGAAAACCATGAGAGAGGTGGGCAGCAGCTCCCACACGAACAAGATCACTCCGAAGACGATGTAGCCGGCGTCGCCCAGAGTCGACCGTAAATCTGCCTGAAAAAACACAACACGTTCACCATTAGAACACTCACAGTCCTCACAAAGGGAAGCAACGACCAATAAGGCCCAAAACAGAAAAAGTCTTTCAGCTTTCTCCCATAACAGCCGTGACTCGCATAGATCAGTCTGAACTGTCGACCGATGCTCTTAAAAAAGCCTGTTCTCTTGAATGAAGAAGGCATTGTGACCCTCCGGCGGTTCACCTGGTCTGAAACGTTGTACCAGTCGTAGTCAAAGGAGTTGATGCTCTTGTTTGAGAGTCCCAGGACGACCAGATTGTAGCAGGCCCTGGAAGAGTACAGGAGGATGACGATGGCTCCTATAACGGTCACCTGGCACACCGACGTCCCCTGCACAGGTAATGAGGAGGAAATGAGAAATGATCATCTACCTTTAGGGGGAAATGAGATCAGATCATTGTACGAAATCATAGAAACACTACAGGGAAACTGAAAGTTGGAATAGCTGTGATTCCAGGCGCCACTTATCATGTTTGCTGGCTTGTGAAGTACAAACAGCATAAATGATATGAGGAAGTGCATCTTCACACAAGGCTGCTATAAGCAGTGCCCGGTACACAACACACAAATCACTATCAAACAAAACACAAGCTTTTATTTATTCCCAGACATGTAACAACAGCTACTCATATTTCATTTCTACTCTTTCTCACACACACACACACACACACACACACACACACACACACACACACACAC
>NW_022280033.1:14695734-14719474 GCF_004355925.1 Anarrhichthys ocellatus | reverse complement strand
CACACACACACACACACACACACACACACACACACACACACACACACTTCTTACTTTGGATTCCAGGTAAATGTTGGCCAGCGACATCTTAGCGACCTTGTAGAGACACACGGCGAGCGAGACGGCACACAGGACAAAAAGCGAGTCGTTGATGGCGACCCTCACCAGCACGATGGTGTGAGCTTCTGCAGAGGACATCCTCACCAGCAGGGCACACACCAAGTTCACTACTAGAAACACCAGGCTGATGAACAGGAAGAGCAGGTACAGTGGCAGCCTGAGGATCACGGGAAATATTATTCACCTCAAAAGTCACCGTTTGAAGTACTTCAACCAAGATGTTTGGTTGTTTTTGGGCCAAAAATCATAGAGAAATAGAATTGAATGGTGAATGACATTGAGCCACGGTCTGATCTTACCTGTATCTCAAAAGCTCTGGTGCGTATTTCGACTTTGCCTTGAAAACGACCTGTGAAAAGAAATCAGTTACTGCGTCAGTGTCGGGCTGTTTAGGCAGCCGGCCCGCTTTCACTTCTGTATTCTCGCTCGAACGAAAGACAAGTTCTACTGAAACAGGAACCTCGCAGTGTTGAACATTGGATGCTCAGTGTTCACACAGCACAGTGCTCGAATGCTTCATGTCGCACTCTCAACTGTGACTCAAATCAGCACAAGAGAGTTACGCTAAAAATAAGCTGGAGGCCTGAGATTTAGTAAGCAGGTGTAATCGGGTCCTTGCTATCCGATGCCGTTAACATTAGTGACTATTAGAGCGTCGCGTCAGACGTATTCACTGCAGCAGGTCGGCCTGAACGATAATTTAGCGTTGATATCTGTCATGTCGTATTATTGATTTGATCAATTTTTCAAATTCAAAGTTCTGTTAAAAGTAAAATCCTAATTTAAAAGTCACTAAAATTGTGGTTAAATGTTTTGTTTTAACCCGTTTTACTGATGTTCATTGCTCTGAACATCAAGTTGATTAATATGTAATTCAATACATACCTAAATATGAAAATATGTATATATGTATTCACATTTAGAGCTGAAATGAGTAGTTGATTAACAGAACATGAATCGTGATAATCAGGTGTCCCAAAAATGTAAAACAATTGCTGCTTGGTTAGAAAAACACGTGAAAAGCACCGAGATAGCTTCATTAATATAATGATTATTCTTTTTTTAATCAAAAGAATAATCGATTGCAGGAAATACTCATTAGTTATAAACTATTCTTAATATTGTTGTGGTATTTAAACCAAAAGCTCAGCTCTAGTTTAATGGTTTTTATTTGAACTATCTCTAAATGATCGTATTCTGTTCAATGTCATGTTATCACCAGGAGCCATTTTATATTTTGGTTTCAGGCACTAGTTCACATGAAGGAAATGTGTTTAACAGACATGTTTTATGACATTTAAAAACACCCTGGAATTCAAATGCATCTCTAATTTAAAAAAAAAAAATCTTATTTCACTGACAGACCCTGTCTCATTGTACAGTGCACTGGAGGTTTCAGGTGTCCACATACATGTAGAAGTTGCATATTGACTTCCAAACCAGTAAGATCCTGCTCTGGGCTAACAGCTATACCACTCCTCTTAAACTCAGACTTAAGCTGAGAAACTGTCCCTCATAGTGTGAAACTCTGCTCACAACAACCACAGCACATGTTTGAGTGGATATATTTAGGACTAAATAATCCAAACACTGTCCTCACATTACAGAGAAAACAAGTGCGGATAAGTGGCACACACACATGAAACCCTGCGGCTGTATGAACAGCACCCCGGCCTGTAACTCACCTGTGCGAGGTAAAGGTTCATGAGACTCAGTGTGAAGAACTGCAGGCAGACGGGGAAGCAGTACAGCAGCCAGAAGGGGAACGGGCCCAAGGTGTTGGCCGTGACAAAGTTCTGGAAGTAGAAGGAGAAGAGCACGGTGCGCAGGGCCGACCACATCAGGCACAGCGACAGGAACGCGGTCTGGTAGCTGAAGCGCTTGTGTCGGTAGCGCAGGACCAGCCAGAGCTGCACGTAGACGAAGATGAAGAGGAGGGAGTAGAAGACGGTGTAGACCACCGTCAGGCCCAGCGTGACGTAGGTGGGCACGGCCGGACTCAAGGTAGGCAGAGGCAGGGACCTGTCCATCGGCGACTGGTCCTTCTCCTCCAGCGGGGCCTCCATGAACCTGCTCTACCTGACCGTGGGGAGGAGGGAGCGGAGCGGAGGGGTTCCTCTGGCCCGGTGTTGGCCGCCGGGTCTCTGGCTTCACAGAGCCAGCCTCTCGGCTGTCGCGTACCGCAGAAGGAGAGGTGAGAGCCGCGGCCAAAAAAATAAATAAAGAAAAAAGTTGAGAGTGAAGTAATAATGCTGTGAATGTGGCTGTCAAGTGGAGGGAGAAAAGAAAACAAGGCTAACTTCCTGCTGCGGAGCCACAGACAGCCAGCGAGCGAGGCACATGATCAGTGATGACAATGAGCCGTTTGTCAGGGACGGCGGCGGGGCAGGAAGCTGCTGAGAGCAGCCTGCCGCGAGGAGCTCAGCGCGAGGAGAGGAGGACCAGCCTCCGCCCCCTTCCAGCCCCTCCGCGCACTCATTACGTGACGCTACGCATCAGCTGACGCACGCTACTGTACCTTTAACCCTGTGATGGGGCTTCCCACCGCTGCTCTGATCCCCAGAGAGCGTCTCAGATTTACTTTCATTTTATCAAGGTGCATGACAAAATAATCACATCCAAAATCACCATCATTCAACACTGGTGAGTTCATAAACAATATATACAACTTATTCACGAATTGTAGGCGTAGGCCGTAAAAACAGGAAGAAATCACAACACTAGAATCACTTCAGAAGATAACACGTATTGTAGCAGAAATTGCTGTGGAAGAAAGAATCAAAGTGTTAAATACTAAAAGTGTACTATATCATTATTTTTATATTATCTTCAAGTTCTAAGTTGATTAAAAGAAAATGTATTTGAGAAGCAAAATACTGAAATATTATATTAGAACTGGAGCTAAAGCACAACAAAAAGCACTGGTGACTGCAAAATGAAATTATAATTGGAGTTGTGTGTGGTCGCAATGTCCTTGGTTCTCACTGGCTCACGTCACTGTAAACTATAAATTAAAGAAAAGAACCCATAGACAGAATTAACCAGAAGCGTTTGTACTATCTTCACACATATGAATTAATAAAATATCCCCAATCATCAACTTCTATACATTAAAGTTGTACCATAGCGTTTTATTACTGTATTAACCTTTTATCGATCAATTCATCTAATCATCACAATGTAATTGCCACCTGGAGTCCTGACGGTCAAAGGAGCGAGTCTGGGGGCCCCGGGGAAGTGGCCCGCTTTGCCCAGTTTGTAATCCAGCCTTGACACAAAAAAATACTGGATCCTACAAATTCAAATCAGTAGCATTTTTAATTGGACCCTCTCTGCCCGGGAAACACCAGGGTTGTTTTCTTGGACTTTAGAAAGCTCAGCAGTGAGTAGTTCTCCTCATGACAAAGAAACTGATCTCAATGTGTAAAATCACCAGAGTTCCCCTTTAATTCAAACCAAGAGTACATCAGGTCTGTTTAAAGAAGCACAATTTGGTTTACGATCCAAGAAGAAGTCTAATCAGCACTCAAACTTCAGTGAAGCTTGTTATGGTTAGTGGTAGCTGTTTTTTTTGTTTGTGTTTCACAGGACTGGGGCATGTGAACATGAGGAAGGCCAAGGATGGAGGTCACTCCAGCTCCCCTTTGACTGCTGTGAAACGTTAATCTTTTTGCACACGGGGACACTCCCACCCAGCACCACACCAGGCCGGATACCGTCAGCCACATTATTAAGATATCCTTTAAAACGTTGGCCTCTAATGTGTGAGATGGAGAAATGAATTCAATTACATCATTGTGTACTTCCTTTTACGTCTCTGTTTTCAGGAAACACACACTATTTAATAATGATGGACACCTAGCCGAGAGCCTTTTAGATATGGAAGCAACATGTTTAGTCAAAAAAAGATACAAAACATTTAATGTGTTGTTTGTTCCCAGAGTTTCCTCAGCCCGGCTCCAGCCCTTCAAATCGGCCACGTCTCCAGTTTTGTCTGTGAAGAAAAAAGAAAGAATAATAGAGTGGTGACAAAAATGGCACTTCAGCCTGATTATCAAGCTGATCAGATCCAAGTCCACTGCTGGTTTCCAGGCAACACGCTCAGAGATAACAGACTCACTCAACACATCACTGGCCCCGAGGAAAATATCCCATCAGCCACTGAGTGTCCAACACGGGCCCTACAGTATGTGCATCGCCATGTAAGTGCAGTGAATATCGACAGATATTATAATTATATGAAGACAGCTGTCATAATTTGGGGGACTACGTTTAGCTTCGTGCTTAGAAGCAGTGATGGAGAGATCTGCAGTTATTATGAATCTGTTTCCTGTGCTGATTTCAGATAAATTGGTTCTCTCTATTCAACATCCTTGAAAAAATATTTTGGGCATATTTTTTTAAATAATAAAATAAACAAATACATATACATCTATGGTGTTGATGTTCCTAATGTATGTATATACATTTGTGTTAATCTCTGAAAACCTTTTAATTCTCTGGAGAATATATTCAGAAACCACAAATGCAAACTTCATACAAACGATCAGAAGGTGGCGCCATTCAACCGTATAAAGATGGAAAGGCTGGGAGGGATTCAAAGTGGGAGTAATAATGAAACATAGAATCAGATGAGACAATTAAACAGAAAGGAAACCAACGGAAATGTTTAATTCTCTTATGAATGGTCTCTCTCCAAAATACTATGGGTTCCAGCTTAGTATTTAAAATCCGTTAACGACATCCAGATGGATGTTTCTGCATGGTATCTTAAATTTAAAATTTTAAAATTAAAATTATTTCTGATTCCAGTCTTTGTGTTTGAAAAGCTCATCTTAAAGCCCCACTAGTAGAGAGGCTGAAAAAGGAAGGTTTGCCCTGAGGGTGATGCTAAAGAGAAACATAAATGTACCCAGTAAGTTTCACAACAATATGGTCATTGTATATTTTGGCCCGAGGGTGGTGCAAGAGAGAAGCTCCACAAAAGAGGACACAAAACTCTCATCCTCTGTGGTTCCTGAACTATTTGCCTTGTGATCCCTTAAAACTAACTCATGTCTATACTGAGGACCCTTCGTCGCAAGTCATGTCTTCAGCCTGGATGATCTGAGGTGTCAGCAGTTTGACAAGATTCATTTTGATTTTTTCATTTTAGAACACAAAAAAAAAAGTTTCACTCAAAGTTTCTCAGAGGCCGGAGGTGAAAATATCCACTACTTCAAAAGCAAAAATAAGAGAAAAAACATCAAAAATAAACGTAATTTTGTGCAATAAAATAATATGCATTTTCATTCTCTCAGCTCTGCAGGGGCACTTTGGCAATCTTACACATACTGTTATGTGGGTGGTCCCCAGGTAGGGAAGGATCCATGATGCACAATCTGTACTTTCAGTTTTGATATCTCTTTTGAAATGAAATCTTGGTCTGGTGGTGGACACACAGGGTGGACTTTGGAAAAGATCAGGGGGTCACAAAAACATTATTAATTCTTATCTGGGGATTACAAATGTCCATATTTAATTTAGTGGGGAATATTGTCCTTCATTCAGAGGTCATATGTTACCTAATTTCATTTTCATTTTCAAAGCTCATTGACCAAAGTGTTGGCAAAAGCTATTTTCGGCTGATGTTAGCGCCAAGCAAAAGGTCAGAGGTCACAACAAATCATGAGGAATCATGGGAACCATGAATACTCATATTAAAATGTGATGGCAATGTGGCCAACAGTTGTTCAGATGAGTGGACCAAAGTGTTGGATGGATGGCTGAGCATCTGTTAGCAGGCCAAAAACAGAACCATATTACCAGCACGCCCCTCATTATCCCAGCTGGAGTCCAGTCTGATAGCCGCAGCGGGATACCTCAAATGATTAGTATGGTACAGTGCTCTGTGATGTTCTCCTTTACATAATGTTTCAATCAAACCGGCCATGGGGCTCTGTTGCTGGTAACTGGTCCATGCTCTGATGTCTATGCTCTGATGGCCCCTTGGCCTGTGTCCAGATCTGCTAATACAGCCCAGTGTTGTCCCTCTGGAGACACTTGGACCTCCAACACAGTGGCCCCTGTGTTTTATAGTACCATATCGTCCGAACACTGATGGCTGCGCTCTGCTGTTTTGGCAATATTAAGACACTGAGCTGCAGGTCAGGTTTTAAATCCAGTGATGTGATGTGAATGTGACCTCATTGGCCACTTCTGTCCTCAACCAACCTTTATAACGGCAATGTTTCGTCTTTTCAAAGTGGACCAAACGCCATCACCACAGATGTCAGTGAACTGACCCAGATCTTATACAGCCATTACCACATCACTTCAGGAATTTGTTGGAGTAACAGCATGCAAAGAAAAGCATAGGCTACCTCTTATTTTTCTCTCCAGTGTCGGTGGTTTAATGAAAGCTGCAGCTCTCGGCGCCCCTCTCAACTCCGCCCCACGTTTCGCCAAAACTTTGACTGAACTTTCCTCCGCGGAGCCCGTGCGTCACTCTCCCAGTAACCTGGCTTGGACAAACCACAGGACCGCTCAACTGCTCCTGAAACACGAACAATGGGTTGGCAGCAGCAAGGATGGCTCGTCTGTGCGAGTTTTCTCGGATTCGTTGCGTCGGTGCAGAGCATAACGCGGGGGGAGCTTTTTCCCTTCGGTCCAAGCGCAAGGGACCAGTTACTGGAAGCGGGGAATGATCAGACGCACCGACTTGAACTGGACAGGCCAGTGTTGTTTTACGATGGCACTTTCGACAGCATCTTCGTAAGTCAAACCACAACTTGGCACACCAACATTGTCATTTTAACACAAACGCTTGGGAGTTGTGGTCAGGGGTGGACTGTCCAACGATCTTGCGCAATTGCGCATAGCCTAGAAAACCCGGGTAGTTATGGTGAAAAGTGTTCAGTAGCTACAACCTTAAACAATACATGGAAGTTGCAAAATGTATCTGGGGCGGAGAATGCTCTGGACTATGTGCGTTAATATTGATTTGCTTATCACAGAGGCTGCTGTATCTTGTAGTTACGGCTTCCACTGAGATTATCATTTTACCGTTGACACACTGATCAGAGTCCTTGTTTTGCAATCCAACCCAAATATTTTGATGTCACATAACTGTGAGTATCTCTTATAACTAAGAGATACTTACATGAAACAAACATATATGTTTAAAATATTTACTTCCAGCAATATATAGACAATAAACTGTGCAAAAGAGTGACTTTGGAGGTTAGTCTGTTAATTCTCAGAGGATTCATGTGATTATTATTTGCTGTTTTCAGTAACCATGTGGAGCTTTCAAATGACTTGAAAAAAACCCAATAGCAACATTTAGCTGAAAGCTGCACCATTGTGTTGGACATACAAAGTCTTCTCTTCAAAGAAAGTGCTGCATCTCTGTTTTAATTGTGCTGCATGTGGATGATACGCTGTCAGAGAGTGATTATGTACAAAAGGTTTTTCCTTTGAAAGGCAGGAACTCAACATTTGATGAAGCTTTGTTGGTGTTTTAGTTTTAATAAAGTTAGTTTAGCCTATACTCGATGAAGCAGTAATCATTATTTCTGTGTTGATAACAGCTTCCTCTTTGATCAGTGAATTTTAATTTGTCGCTAATGGAACCGTTACATGTCCAATCTCACCCAGGGAGCAGATCTATTAGAGGAGATGAGCTGAGGCAAGAAGTTGTGGTTAACACATGAGCCTGAGGTTGAGAGTGAATCAATCTGGGGGGGGGGGGGGGGTTCCCAACTGCTGACTACTTATAAGTTATAAGTTAGTCAATATGGCCTGAAGATTTTTGTTTTTTCATTTACAAGACAGTCCCTGAACTGTCTATGCCCAAAAGGGGAACAGTAATGCCTTTAACACCAGACATGGTTATAGAAAAATACCTTTTATCTAATCATTAGAAGGTTTCATCGTCTCCTTCTGAGTGTGATTCATATCCCACAAACCTTAAAGATCTCTCTCTGCACCATGTCTGCGAGATCAGTTTCCCAACTCTATCTTCCATTTTGGCAGGAAGTTTCTGTAATGAAGATTAGTGTGCAATCGTTGGGCTCTCTGGGGCTGCTCGTCAAGGGGCAGGGACAGGAAACAGTGTGGCCCGGGCCAGCAATAGTGCTCTCGTTTTGCTCTGGAAAGGAACCCCATGTGCACTGTGTGTGTTTTTGACAAGAGCCCAGCTTGTCTTTATTTACAAGCCCTGCATGTGTTCATGTTAAATCTTAAGTGTGTGAAATCTGTGTTAAATGGCATCTTCTTTGTTCATTAGAGCCTTTGTAGGACATGGCAGCTGACTCGGATCATTAGTCTAATGAGTGTGGAATAAAGATCAAAGTGGGTCAGACTGGACCGGGTTCACCTCTGATGTGAAACAGTTCTTCATGTGTTGTTATCCTGGTTACTATAAAGACGGCCACACAGTGTCACAGTCATCTCACTCCTTGTTATCCCCATGACTAACTTGAGCTTTTAATTTCAGATCAACACCAATGGGTTCGTAGCCACAGCAGAGCCAACAAGCGAGTCGACATATCTTGGCAATATGCCCCCAAACTTCGGCATGATTGCAGCTCTGCAAGGAGACCTGGACACAAGTGATGGTGTGGGGAAAGTTTTCTTCCGTCAAGACTCCAGTCCTGATGTTCTAACTCGAGCGGCCCAGTACATCAACGGGGCCTTCCCCGAGGATGACGAAGTCAATCCCACCAATGCTGTGGTGGTCACCTGGGTTAATGTCGCCACCCATGAACCTCCAAGCAGAGGAGATGGCATTGACAAGAAGGTGAGCATCACATGGTAATTCAAGTGATCCGTGGTGTAACTTGTCATTTGCGTACTCTCTAATGTTTTATCACACAGAGAAACACCTTCCAGCTGGTTATTGCGTCCCTGGAGACTGCATCGTACGCTATTGTCCTGTATGCAAGGGACGGGATGCAGTTTTCTTCCACCCCCGTGCAAGGCGGAAGTGCGGTCATGCACGCTGGCTTCAGTAAGGGTTTGGGCCAGGGTTTCCGGGTTTCCAGTCAGGGGCGGTACTACCGCACCACCACTGATGACGAGGATTCCATCACGGATTTAGCAGAGTAAGTCCACCAATGGCAGCAATAACCATTTCCTGCCATTGTGTTGCTGTGTTTGTATAATGTTTTAAAAACAGTGACTGTAAAAGTCTCTTTTCGCCTTATAGAAAGACCAACTCTGGCCTGCGGGGTTTATGGGTGTATGAGATTGGAACATCTCCCTATTTCACCAACGTGGCTCCAGGTGAGGTCACTGACCTGCCCACCGAGGCCACGCCACAGGCGCCCACTGAGGGGGATGAGGAGGAAGCTGATGCAAGTAGGACTGTGTATACTAACGGACAGATAAAGCAGGAGCCTCCTTATGAGCCAGAGAGGGTGCAGATCGAAGTCCACCCAATTCAGTACCAGCCACATCAGCCTGACAACCCAGAAGTCTTGGTGGTGGACGACACAGATATAAATGTAGATGGTGAGTCCACTAGAGAAAGTCTCAAAGGCTCTTTGCTTATCATAGTTGGAAAATTCTAGGTGTTTAATCAATTAGCCGTTCCTGCCACATTCTTACCATGTTTCTCCTTGTTTTCAGTGTTCTCATACAACCTGGGGACATGTGCGAACAGTAGAAATAAGTGCTCCCAGTTTGCTGACTGCAAGGACCACTCCAGTGGATACTGCTGCAACTGCAGACCTGGCTTCTATGGCAATGGGATACAGTGTGTTGCAGAGGGTAAGTGTTTGTTCATTCTTTACTGCTTCAAGAAAATGGAGAGGAATGGGTTCGGTTAAATGTGTGCCTATGGCAATGTTTTTTGGCAGTTTCTTGTCACATTCTATGAGCTAATGTTTTGAGTTGCAATAACAGTAAACATAAAATACTATGACATATTGTGACACTGTTATTGTCTGTGTCCCCATCGTACCATGTTCCCCAGCTCAATATCCTATTCACGTGACACACTTAAGACACCTTTAAAAAATCTTGTATTTTCAGCTGTATTTTTTTCCTCATTTAAATGTTCAGTGTATTATATAATTGACCATTACACGAACGTTACTCCTGAAATTCTTTGAGCAAACTGGGAAAAATGTATGTGTTAAGCTCTGGTGTTTGGTTTGTTTTTGCAGGAAAGCCACAGAGGATGAATGGTAAAGTGTATGGAAAAGTGTATGTGGGTGACTCTGCTTCTCCAATGGAGTTCACTAGCAACGACCTCCACTCATATGTCGTGGTAAACGATGGCCGTTCCTACGTGGCCATCAGTGATATCCCTAACACCATTGGACCCTCACTGCTGCCCCTGTCGGCCCTTGGTGGTGTGATTGGGTGGGCGTTTGCTTTGGAGCAGCCTGGCTTCAGGAATGGCTTCAGCATTATTGGTGAGAGAAATATTTCTACAACTGCACCAAATAATATCTGTGACGCCGAGAAGCTTTTCGTGTGTTTTTCTCATGCTTTGCTTGGTTATAAAATGACATAACTGAATATTCAGGAAGTCTAAATCTCTGTAAACAAATGTCAACGCTGCTACAAGCGGTTTGCCATACAGCTGCAGTTTTACTCACTCTTTCCAGCCGAATTCCCCTCAGGTTACTTCAGCTGTGACAGAAGGCGGCGAGCCAAAGTTCATCCAGGGCCAGGGTCTTAAAGTTAACCTCCTCTTCTCTGTCCTCTGTAGGGGGGGAGTTCACACGGCAGGCTGAGGTGACCTTTCTGCCAGGGAATGAGAAGCTGACCATCAGGCAGGAGTTCAAAGGCATCGATGAGCACGACCACCTGGCGGTGAGCACCACCCTGGAAGGCCGGGTCCCTGAGGTGCCTCGTGGCTCCACCGTGAAGATCGACCCTTATTCTGAGGTCTACCAGTACAGCAACAACTGTGAGATACAGCTTGAACAGAGACTCACTTTGTTTTGATTGAAAATGTCGGTGGCTTGTTTCTCCTGTTGTTTTGCACTTGTCCAAACCTCTTTTCTGCTTTTGTAATCATAACTAAACCATTAAGAAGACTAACGAGTCATCTACTTGCTTCTTACCTGCCTATCACACCTTCCAGTGATCACTTCATCTTCCACTCGGAACTACGAAGTAAGCTTGCTCGATGGCTCCACTTCCACCAGGACGTACCAGTGGCGTCAGACCATCACCTTCCTGAGCTGCCAGCATGGCGAGTCTTTGAGAGACATGAAACCAGCTCAGATGCTCAGCGTGGACCAAGTCTTTGTCCTGTACAATGCTGATAATGAACTCATCCGGTTCGCCATGAGCAACAAAATCGGGGATATCAACGGTGAGGTCATGGAGATTATTTTTGTCTTCCTGTTTTGGTCTGCGCACACTTCCTTCCTGGAGTGCAACATACAGTATTACATCCTGACCAAGGACTGGTTTTATTAAAAGTTATGGCTTATTTTGTCATGGTATCACATGAATTGATATTATAATGGTAAGATTGTCCTAAAATACTCCCTTAATTCCCAGGAGGGCAGCCAGAAGAGAACCTGTGTTTCACTGGAAGACACGGCTGTGACACCAACGCCGTGTGCCGACCCGGAGAGGGAAATCAGTTCACCTGCGAGTGTGCTGCTGGCTTCAATGGTGATGGCCGCACATGTTATGGTAAGAATGACACATGATGTGACATGAAAAAAGGACCTTTGTTTCCATTGTTTTTGGAAATAAAGATTCTCACCATTAATGTATTTAACTCAAACAGTTTCCGCGTCTGTTTGGAGCCATCATTTGATTAACCCAGATCTTCTAAAGCCTTCCTTCCAGGGGAACTGGGCAATGTAACCAATTAGCAGAGGGAGTATCACATGGGAAACAAAGTCTCCCATACTCCCAGACCAGGTTAGCATATATACTGCGGTCCATGCTCTATATGCAACCATGAGTCTTTTGTATGTGAGACCGGACAGGAAGAGCTCTGAGGCACATGCAGTGAAAAGAGGAAGGAAGTATCTCAGACAGATGCTATCTTGAAACATTTGTAATTAAGAAACCTAATCAAGCTCTCTCCTCTGATCTCCATCTGATAATGAAGGACACTGATCCCAAATCCCGACTTCAGAGCCTCAAACTTAAAACACGGTTGCTGTTATTA
This sequence comes from Anarrhichthys ocellatus, assembly GCF_004355925.1. Taxonomy (NCBI): domain Eukaryota; kingdom Metazoa; phylum Chordata; class Actinopteri; order Perciformes; family Anarhichadidae; genus Anarrhichthys; species Anarrhichthys ocellatus. Next base: position 14,707,224 of record NW_022280033.1, on the reverse strand, counting down.
GCATATGATAATTGGCTCTTCTCTTTATCAGACATTGACGAGTGCAGAGAGAATCCTCAGATCTGTGGCTTCCACGCCATCTGCAACAACCAGCCCGGGACCTTCCGCTGCGAATGCGTAGATGGTTATCAGATCGGCAATGATGGCCACACCTGCACTGGTATGTATTGTCTGTTCACTGCTGGATACAATTATATATTTCAAAAATCTCACCTGGTAGTTGGGATGTGCAGTGTTCAGACAGAAACTGTAATATAATGCATGAACATATCAAGTAGGCCAGGGTGAGCCAGATAAAACACATGTAAACATAATGACACTCATACAACCTTGAACTGACTGGTGCAGTGGCATTATCATTTCAGAGATTATCGAGTAGAAAGTGTGCTTGGGTTTAAGGTCCACAATGTGTCCGTGTGCGTGTGTGTTCATCAGGCCCAGGTCAAATAATACACCCATCACACCACATCAGGACAGTTCTTCAAATAGTCACGTGAAAGTGTTCAAGACTAAACCGACCTCAATATTCCTTTCTCACTTAGTCATCATCTGTATGTCCCCAGCTGTAAGCTACATATATTAAAGGAATAGTACAGCATTTTTTTTAGCATTTTTGGAAATAGGCTTATTTGCTCTCTTGCCTTAAGTTAGAAGAGAGTTAACAAATTTGCCTACCAGCACCTCTGAAGATCACGAATCCAATTGTTGTATCTTGTTTGTTAGCTGTTTCACCCTATTTCTAGTCTTTATGCTACGCTAAGCTAACCGACTGCTGGGAGAAGCCTTATATCTATCATGCGAGTGGTACCGATCTTCTCATCTAGCTCTCGGCAAGAGAGTGAATAAATATATACGTATACCAAAATATTGAACTATTCCTAAGATAAGTTCACTTAAATAAAGATGACAAAACGCATTGTGGCAAAATTTAACAAACGTTTAACTGTTCAGAGTTTTATGTGATGTCTGGTCATTTCATATCAGAGTATTTCTTCTTCTCCTCAGAGGTTAATCAACCTGTGGACGCCTGTGAAGAAGGAACCCATAACTGTGACATTCCTGAGCGCGCTCAGTGCAGCTACACCGGAGGCTCGTCCTACATCTGCTCCTGCCTGCCAGGGTTCATAGGAGATGGTAGAGTCTGCCAAGGTACTGCGTAGAGACACTGGATATATGCTTTTGTTACAGAATATCTATTCAGATGTTACGGAATACACAACATTAAAGAGTCATTGTTGCATCTAATTCAAATACAGTAAAATACAGTGCTCATGGTATATTAGAAGCAATTACTGATAGCACATAGCTTTAGCGTTTATTATCCTGACATTACACTTACAGAACTGTATACGTGGTTTTGCACATTTTAGCCCGTTAATTACTAATTGTTGTAGCTATTTGAGCTTTGTACGCCATTTAAGACTTCTCTTTAAACTTACACAGATGTGGTAGCAGTGTGCCTACAAATTACATGACATCCAACACACAAAGCAGCAGCTCTGATTGGCCAGACTGCAATTACATTTTAAAATCAAATTATTTAGTTATCATTTAAACAAAGGATAATAAGACCTAATTAATATTTGGTTTATGTAAATGATCTTGCAGTTTATTCATGGATGATTTAAAATGCTTATTTAATAATTGAATTATTAACTGATTCTAATTAAACTGTAAAAGTCTGTAATGATACCTGTGGAACACTACAGGCTTTGTACTTGTTGGTGTCTACGAGGAAAATGTGAATCCAGAGATTTCAGAGTTTGCTGCCAAAAAGCTTTGCAATCATGAGCGATGTTGTCACTCAGACGATCATCGTAGAGGAAGATAAAACATGAGCTGACAAGGACATAGTACATAGATCATAGGAGCTTCTGGCAATGAAAATGTTGTTGGATTTTCATCCTCAGGTATCGAGTGACAAAGCATCTTTTGTTAAACTCACGAGTAGATTTGTGAAAACCCTCCCTCCTTGCAAATGCCCTATCATGTGATGATGATCAACAAAAAACAAGAAACCAATGGCTGCGTGCATGGCGTGGTTCAATCCAAAATCATATGACATGTTTTTAAAATGTGAATTTAACGTTAATGTTAATGATACTCATGTGAAGTATTTCTAGTCCAGAGGCAAAATGGAAAATCCAATCCAGTAGTCCAGATTTCAAATCCATCACATGGACCTTGAGGCTATAATTGTTGAACCATCTGCTCAGGACCGGGGGAAGTGAGATTGCCTACAAAATACATCTGCAGCGTTTGAGCAGTGAAACATGAAAGCAGATGGCCGGTCCTGAGTCGGCGTCTAGTTTTTTTGGCTGGTCCTCAGCAGCACTCATTCGTAGTTTCCATTCTTTTCATGCCTCTCTGCTTGATGTTGCTGGGCACAGGCTGACCCAGATCATAATGTAGATCCCCGACCGTAAAAGGACACGACAGAATCGGACATGCGTAACTTATTTTATACGGTCTATGACTGATTCTTCCATCTCTCTCTCTCTCTCTCCTCGCCCTCTTCTCTCCTGCCTGAAGACATAGACGAGTGCCAGCCTGGCAGGTGTCATCAGGACGCCGTGTGTTATAACACCCAGGGTTCATTTACCTGCCAGTGCAGGCCGGGTTCCTATGGCGACGGCTTCTCCTGCTCTCCAGGTAAGTGTTTTGGAATGCCGTCACTTTTTGACAAGCAAACCCAATGTCTCACTCAAACAGTGCATCGTTGTCGTATCCTGTCTGGTAACGTTCAGCCTCTGCTGCTGCAAGTTTAGTTTTGGAAATCGGCCGTGGGAGTTCAGCAGGTTGTGGTCATTGTTTTCTTTGATTCAGTTGCAGAATCAATAATAGTAAAAGACGGATCATTTTCACTCTAAGCATTGTTTATTCCTCCCATTTGGGCACGAGGAGTGCTTGGAAATGAGTTCCCCGCCAGAGTATATTGGTGCCAGCTGGAACCTGTTTTTCATTTTCTTCTGGATAGCAAAGGGAATTTGTCATGCCTTACTGTAGCTGAATTTAAAGCAGGATACAACAGGACATATAAATGACCTTATGAATAAGTTTGTGGCAATGTTACTGTGTTCACTCTGAAGCTCTTTTTTTTTTTACTATAGAGAGAACAAAAACACGATGCGAGACCCACAGAGACAGTCTCCAGGGTGCGACGGAGTATGGTCCACGGGGCCCCCGACCTCCCGTCGGACAGTACATCCCATCATGTGATGAGAACGGTGCCTATGAACCCACGCAGTGCCACGGCAGCACGGGACAGTGCTGGTGCGTGGACCGAAACGGGCAGGAGATCCCTGGGACTCGCTCCGGGCCTGGCAGCAGACCAATGTGTGAGTACATCTCATGTCAACGCTTGACAACAAGGGACCACAGTGTTTCCCACTGTGTATTAAAAAGACCAAACATGCATGACCAATGAGCAGCCACAAACTCTAACAAAACACCGCTTTGAAGAGGATTTTGTCGACCAGAAAACGTTTCCGTTGCTAAACTGATTTGGCGTTAGTTCCCCTTCCACAAGGCTTGATTTGTCTCCGGTAGGTATCGACCATGGTGGTGTGGCACCACCACCTGTTGGACCCACCCCTCGACCCAGCGTCCAGCCCTTGCCTCAAGGAACACACCTGCTGTTCACCCAGAGCGGCAGGATAGATTACATCCCTCTGGAAGGTTATGATATGAAGAAGGACGATGCCAAGGCCGTCCTCCATCTCCCTGTAAGTGTCTCGAAATTACCAACATTGTTCTGAGACATTTTAACAGGCTTTTCTGTTCATGAAAATGTGTTATGACGTATCAAAAAAATTATATTTTTTACTGGCTTTATGTCTGTTCGCGACAGACAAATGCTGATTCAAAGATCACAGCTGTACAATAAGCACTTCTGAGTAAAGAAATCTTCCACAGTGAATATCTAAGTTTAAGAAGATAGCAACTCTTAAGTTCATCTTCGGCACAATGTCAAGTCAGTTTTCTTTGGTATGTGGGATGATTCAGATCATACTAGAGAAAACAATCAAAAAATAGCTACAGTCTGTTTGCGTTTCTCATTTGCGTATGCAACATCAGCTCAGCCTCTTACACAAGCCGCTCCCTTGGTGGTAACAACATGTAAATTCGAGTTTTGCCATTTCGCCATCTGCTTCATGCATTCACTGCTTGCACTTTATTGGAGGCACATGGTGACATTCACCCTAATTACTAACATCAGTCTGACATCTTTGGAATTGCAATCTGCACTTTCTTGTTGCGCTCATTTCCAAAAGCAGCTGGTGGGAAGCCCGGCCGAGTTACTCACTCTCTGTGTGAGACTCTGTTTTGGTTTTCTGTCTAGACGTTAGTGTAAAAAAACAAAAAAGCATCTGCTCCATGTCTTTATCTCTGACCACTCTTGTTTGAAAAAAAGTACACTTCAAAGATTGTTGCTTGCTGACCCCTCCGCAGGAGAAGGTAATCATCGGCGTGGCCTATGACTGTGTGGAGAAAATGGTCTACTGGACTGAAATCACATCTCCCTCCATCAGCAAGGCCAGCATCCAGGGGGGAGAGCCCACTGCAGTCATTAGATCAGGTAACACTTCACTTTTATACTTTCACTTTCAGCCAGCTGTGAACCAGGAGGCTGCTTTCATAAGACAAAGAAACTGATGTGCAAAATGTATCCTCTCAACAGATCTGGACAGCCCAGAGGGTATCGCCATCGACCACTTGGGACGGACTATGTTCTGGACGGACTCCGTGAAGGATCACATCGAGGTGGCCTCTCTGGACGGGTCCCAGCGTCGCGTCATTATAAACTCTGATCTCGTCAACCCTCGCGCTATTATCACCGACCCTCCCAATGGGTGGGTGTTGTTTCACATAAAACTTTTACCCTTTACCTGCTCGTTAAACTCGTCAAACTGCAACTCAGATACCAATCGCTGAGTAACTTTGTAACGTTTTGTAAGAACTTTTTAAAGTAGAATTGTCTGATAGGAGGTTCAGATTTAGAGGAATAGCTCAACATTTTTGGGATTACACTTATTTGCTTTCTTGCTGAGATCAATAATACTCTGATATCCAAACCACATAGAACAACACTTTTTTTGTACGGATTAAACAAACGAGATATGAAATAGTAATTAGTGACTAAATGACTTTTGTTACCTCTGAACAGAGCCCTGCTTATAGTCTTTATTCTAAGCTCAGCTCACCGGCTGCTGCCTGTAGTTTTATACTGAAAGGACAGATATGAGAGCGTTATTGATCGTCTCATCTAACTCACGGTAAGAAAGCGAAAGAGCATATGTCCCAAAAGATTAAACTATACATCTGGATAGCATTAGTGTTTGTATAAACATTACATTGTCGGTCCCCGGCACTCACGGAAAGCTTGGCAACAACTTTGCTGTTGAAGAAACTAATTTACAGACAGAAGAGTAACATTACGATTTGAATTAGTGTTATGTTAAAACCTGCCAGTAATTTAAAAGATCTGATAAAAGAATCTGTGGAGTTTGATGGTGAACTGACACCACACCTGTCCTTGCAGTAATCTTTACTGGGCCGACTGGAACCGCGATGCCCCCAAGATCGAGACCTCTTACATGGATGGATCCAACAGGAGGGTGCTGGTCAAAGACGACCTCAGCCTGCCCAATGGCTTGACTTACGACTCTCAGAGCTCTCTGCTTTGCTGGGCAGACGCAGGTACTGTAGATTTCAGACGGATGACTCATCAATGAAATGATGTCTGGCCTCTCATCAGCAGTAATCTCTCCTCTGTAGGCACACACAAACTGGAGTGCACGCATCCGGGCCACGGCGACCGCAGGAAGGTCCTGGAGGGGCTTCAGTACCCTTTTGGAATCACGTCTTATGGGAAGAACATCTACTACACTGACTGGCGGAGGTTTGACTTCTTCTACTGTCATGAACACTTCTGTAGTTTTTTATCCATTGACAACATAGGAGATGTAACTAAAAGAAAATTCCCTAAGTATTCCAATGAATTAAACCTGACAATGATTTATGTTTGCATGTGTAATGCCTAGATAATGATTAAAGGTTATTACACGCATATTTAGTGGTTGGGCTTTAGCCAGTTCTCGAGTACCTTGATGTAATGTGGATGGTTTTAAATTAGCAGACATTGGAATTTATAGAATGAAGGATATAATCCAGCCTTTATCCATGGTGCACTGTGCAATGTAAGAACTCAGATCAGTCAAAGTAGAGGAAGGAGAGGTTAAGTCAGAGGTCATAAAGCTCCCCGCCCTTCAAGCACCGGCCCTTGATGTTCTTCCAGACCTCTCTGAAGACTGTGGAGCTTTCTTTCTTCCTATGCGGCTCATTCTGTATGTTAGCCACTGCAAAAATGCGGGGGTTGGGGTGTCTATTTGTGTGTGTGTGTGTGTGTGTGTGTGTGTGTAAGCATCCTAAAAAGTGACAGCTGCTTGCAATTTCTCCACCTCAGCGTCTGTGAGTGACCTGCCCAGGGCCTCCCTCTGATCTTGCGAGGCTGTAGCCCTGCTGGAGAAGGTTGAGAGGTGGCGGTGGGGGAGGCACTCAAACTATGTCAGTTATGGCTCAGAAAGCTTCACTAACCCTGACTCATTCTTGACAGACTTTCCACGAAACACGAGGGGAGGCAAGGTGATGCTCACATTTCTCAAGCTGGGATCCTCACGGATCGCTAAACTCTTGCGCTTATTGTGTTCACGACAGGGATGCCGTGGTTGCAGTGGACCGCCATTCGGGCAAGGAGTCAGACGAGTTCCAGCCTCAGAAACGGACCAAGATATATGGGATCGCCACAGCCTACGCACAGTGTCCGTCAGGTAAACATAGCAGTTGGGAACAGGGCCATATACTTCCCTGTGAATTCCCCTTAAAATGTTTGCTCTTGAAGCCTTAAAAATGTTTACTGATTGTATTATTTACCGAGCAATTACTGAGAAAACACTCCCAGTCCCACAAAGAGCCATTCCTAGAAATAGCTTGACCCTTGTACATTTAGGGGGCTACCTTTGAGCCAGCCTTATTATCCATTCCCTCTACTCTTCCGGACGTAGCAGCCCAGTTTTGTGCCCTCTTGTAAAGGACTCTGAATGCAGAAAAAAGAAGAACGGCAGCTTCTGAAAGCAACACGAGGCTTTCTGCAGCTAGTATTCATCATGAAGTAAAGGGATGACTGATGTTACTGCGCAGCACCAGGCCCCTTCGTCTCTTCTAGATAAGGCTGCATGCGTAAAGCCAGGGAATGTGGAGTCAAGGGAGAGGGGCCTCCAACATCTGGAGTTTGCTATGTGTTCCCTCTAAGTATGTGTATATCTGTTGAACTAACAGTGAAGAGACGGTTTCCTGCCGGTTCCTTGCTACGCTGGCTTATGATTTATACAAATGTCCTGGAATGTCCCACATTAATAAGAGTTTGTATGTTGTTGTTTTTTTTACTTCCTCCAGGACAAAACTACTGTGCCGTGAACAACGGGGGCTGTACTCACCTCTGTTTAGCGACCCCCAACGGCCGCTCCTGCAAATGTCCCAACAACGCGGTGGGTGTGGGCTGCGTGGAGAGAGACAGCGGTTACTGAAAAGGGGGGACGGCTGTGCCATGAGAGTTGACACTGTTTGGATGTTTGACCGCAAATTAGGAGCCACTCAGCATTACTAAACTATAGCTGGTGAAAATGCCACTGAAAACCAGAGGTGAACTTACTGTGCCTTTTATTGCTCAGTGTTATGCTTATCTGCATTTTTATTTTTTTTTTTTACATTTCCCTTTATGAAATCACAGCTGCGGAACATTGAGAATTGTAAATATAAACACTATTATTTTGTCTTTTCCTGAGTGCACATAGATTAAGAATAAAGCTCAAGGGATACATAATTTAATGTGAAATTCATCACAGCGATGCATGACATCATCTGGTGTCAGTTGTGTTACACTGTGGCGTGTTTGGATTAGTTTATCTCGTTGAAGTATTATTGTGGAATAGGACGAGTGTCTGTACAAGCTGGTGGGACGAGTTTATGTGCTGGGCAGCAAAAGAATAAACATTTTTTCTAATATGTTGGCCTGCTTTGTCTGTGGTTCTAGAGCAATAATAGTGACACCGTGTGTTAGGTGGGGTTCATTACAAATGCATATGTGGTGATGTAGGTGGCGCCACAGTAAACCGTATGTCCAGTATATGCCTTGGTCGAACAAATGACCCGTCTATGGCAGATTCACATATCAAAATGTGTGTAAGGACACATTTATGATTTATTCTTTAAATATTGCTACATGACTAATGTTGGCCTTTAGAATGATCATGAATTACTTTTTTAAATTATAGTATTTTTCAACTCCATCACTATTTATTATACATACATTTTCCACATTATCGTGCATTTCTAGTTAATTAAATGGAAGTTTACTTGAATAACTGAGTCAGCCACTAGACATTTGGATTGGACTATTTCCAGGCCTGCTATGACGTTTCTGCTTTGTTGACAAAGGAAACCAAATGCTGCCACCCGAACAGTACGCTGCCGTCATACGGGAGACACATGCATACGTCAGTGGTGCATTAACGGGCTCTCGATAAATTCGGAATATGGATTATTTCTCGCATGAGCTGCAACCTTATTGAAACCACGATATTCATATTAGGGCTGCAACTACATTTTTATTATTTGTCACTCTGCTTCTTATTCTCGCCTATAAACTTTCTAAAAAAGGTTTTTAAAAAGGTTGATTAAAAGGTCCTAAAATACAAACGAATGTCATGAAATGGTTTGTTTAGTCTGACTTACACTCAGTTTACAGTGAGGCAAATAAAAGCAGTAAATCCTCGCTATTGTCAAGTGGACCTAGGATATGCTTCCTTAAAAAAGTACTTCAACGATTACTCAATTAGCAAAATAGTTGCAAGTAATTTCTCTGTCAGTCTCAAAGATGGAAGTCAAAACTTGTTTATACTAGCTACACACAGAGATTTTTGAATAGTCATTTATATTGTGTGTGGTGGTTCATCTATGTAATATTAAAACATGTCACGTTGCTCCCAAAAGCAGGCACATTATAAATATTGATATAACAAGAATCTGCCAGTATTATCGGATTTACAGAAATATTTCAAACGCACCAAGATTACTGATCGCAAAACTCTGATTGATTGGGGATTTATTTGTTTGTTATCCAATGGGAAGCACAATAGAAGTCAGTGGGCATGTCACCGGACGATATGGGCTGTCTTGACCCTGCGACTTGTCTGCGAGGATTATTTATGCCCCGGTCAACACAGATAGAAACGTCTTTTGGATGAGTTATTTTATAGACTAGAGAGACTACAGGGTACGATATTTGTAGGCCTAACGTTAATTACTTGTAGATGTTGCTAAGCACGTACAAATTAAAATATGTCACCAATAAAACGAACGTGAGATTTCTGTGCGTTAACCATCATTACAAGAGTAAAATCCCTCACTCGGCCGTTGTTCAGGAAAGGGGCGGGACTGTATGGGACTGTCTTGCAGTCATCGCTGAGGGCAGAAATCTCACACAATAGCCAGTCTCTGCTGCACGAAGGCTAGCATTAGCTGGCTTTAATTTATGGGAAACGAAGGTATGTATGGAAATTAATTGTTCTCACTTAAAACTGGGTATTCTGAATGTAAGAAAGATGTACCTGCAGCCTGTTATCTGCTTATTTGGTAAAGCCTGTGAACGATATGTTCGTTTATCTCTGTTGCACAGTTTTGACAGCTGCCTAACGTTACACAGAGCGATGCGGTGCAACAGCAGCCAACGTTATGATTGTTAGCCAGACAACTGAAATACATACGTTTCATTGAAATAGGACGTGGAGCCCATTAAGCATAGTGGCTCTAAAGTTAATATGGTATTTATGTAATTATTATGGTTGAAATGGATGAGCTTTATTTCGGTCAAGCTAGCTAGAACAATACACCACTATCGAGCAGAAATTTCAAAATAAAACATTAAGCGCAACGTTGTCAGAGAGGCAATTCTGTCCTCAACTGGAGGTGTAACATCAATCAAATGAAAAGTGTGAATTGACAACAATTACGTTTGTGGCACATAGTTAAAATGAATCGCATAAACACGTCACACTAAATGTTTAAAAGGAACTTTGTTGTGAAAGACTAGAATGCAATTATTCCCAAAAAAGTATGGCTTTATGCTATTTAAAGTGTTAATAAATTATTTATTTGCTTCTCAAAATTATTGTTTTGATGAAGTTCATAAAATGTAGTGTATTTGTATTCTTAGATTGTGATATGTAAACCTAGAAAATATTGTTGAATCCTATTACATTGAACATTTGAGAGGACAGCTCATTTGATGGTTCGCCAACACATCCTAAAATATATGCAAAGTCACTTTAGAGCAGAAAAAGATAAATGTGTTAAAAAAAAGTGGCATACAAAAGCGGTATAGCTCTTTTGGGTCAATAATTTTAAGAAATTGCAAAGTGCAGAGGTGTGATATGGTGGGAATCACCTCACTACTGTTTTAACATTTTGAATTATGGGAGTGAAGGCTTTACTGTATCATGCATATGCATAGTATGCTTTAGCTGTATTTACAATGTTGTTGTTGTTTGTAATTATGCAAAGAAAATGGTCTTGTATTGTAATGAATTCTTAACACCTTTTTAAATACAACTTTCTGAAATCTATTAAAATCTATATCGTATTAATATAAGAAAAACACACTTGGCTCTCTACTTAAGTGTAGACTTAAGACTAATTTTTTGAATGCATTAATCGTCTCATGTTTTAATGTTGTTCAAGTGAGATTATAATCTTTAGTATGAACAGGCTACTGGAGCACGTTAGATGCTTTTATTTTGAAAACTAAATCTCACACCGGAAATGGACTGCTTCAACCCGCTTGAATATTTGACGCAGGTTAGCCCTATCCACCTAGCTAGCCTGCTAGCTGAGCGTAATGTTTTGGTTATGCTACAGTGTGTCAGGCTCGTCGTGAAGCTTCCGGTTCAAGTCAGGTTAAAGTGCTCCTCAAACAACTGTCAGTATCTCAGACTGCGAAAGCGACTTTGTCAGCTGACTGCGTTATGCTAACTAACACATGACACGTTGTATCTTTCTGCAGGAGCACAGTTTAAAAGTGGCGAAGCAGGGCAGCAGATCATGCGTCTGCTATGAATGACTCAGGACGTCGTTTGGGGCTTCGTTGGCTGCTGTCCGGGGCTCTCTCAGTCTCCTGGAGGATCAGGGAGGACACCAGAAGAGGGATTTTGTCATTCCTGACTTCCTCGACGCCCTGACCGCCGTTGTAGCTGGAGGCGTGGGACGAAATGGCCAGTCTGCAGCAGACTGATTTGTCATATGCGTGGGAAAAGTACATGGATTGCAGACTGCAAGGAGCGGATCTGCAGGTAGGCGCTGCTGGCAGTCACTCTTTAGACAGGAGCTCGCGAGATGCTGGCTTTCATCATGTTCAAGTTACAAAAGTGGCCATAT
>NW_022280033.1:14657237-14685734 GCF_004355925.1 Anarrhichthys ocellatus | reverse complement strand
TATATATATATATATATATATATATATATATATATATATATATATATTCCACCCACATTACTTGTCGTTATCTTTCTGAGCTCGGTTCTGTGCTTTACATTCCTTCTGTGGTAAATCCTCCAATCCTCGTCTGAAGAAGATTAAGCTTGTCGAGCAAAGCACGAGGCAAAATGTAGCGAATGCTAAAGAGGGAGTAAATCTGGCAGCGCTGCTTCACCTCCATCCCCAAAGTGAATTATCTGGCTTGTCAGGACTGAACAATGGGGGAAATGCAACATCCCGTATACCTGCTATATTGTGGTAGAAGACCGCGTTGGGTACATTATTTCCATGGTTGCATTATCAGAGGCATTATTTCCTGTGACATTTAAGGTCAGCTGTGATATGTATGACTGCTATCTACAGCAATTAAAGTTAACGTGCACGGATCACATTCCACACCTGATCACAGTGAAGTGGGGAAAGGTAATTGCATTATCGGTCTCCCTTATCATTTTCATACATCAGTCGAGTGAAATGGGTGTTGATTAACATATCTCCAACATTTATTAAATGATGTATATCTGCATAAACTCTCATTTTCACCCCAGTCTGTTATCATGTGTGGCCTAAAGGCAGCATCGTTCCTCAGCTGAACAATAATGGACATACATTACAGTACATTAGCTGTCTTAGCAGTACAATCATGACTTAAGTGCATTTTTGGAGAATTGTTTCATGTAAGTAAAGCAACCTAAACCTTAAAAACAAACTATCTTGTCAAAAGCTGTCAAAGCCTAGATGTTTTCATGGTTAGTAATGCCTGAGCTCAAGTGATTGGGGAGTTTCACACCAAAAGTTCTTTGATCATTTGATCACCAGTCATAGTCTTCATGTCAAATCACACGCACCTCTATATAGGTTTCAGTCCTGACAAAACACACATATAGGCCTACTCATTTTAAACATATCTGTCCACACATTAGTGTGATGATGCTGTTTCATTTACTATCATTGATGAAGACACTTGTTTTAGTGAATTTATCGTGACATTGCTCTTTGAGTGAAATTCCAGTATTACGGTCCAAACACAAAGTGTGCAGTCATGCTCTGATCATGATGTCTTGTGATCGTCGCACTACTTTATTAAAAAAAAAAAAAAAAAGGTTGCTGATCATTTCCATGATTTCCAGTGTGTTGTTTACTAATGCTTCTTTAAGTGAAGTAGTGTTCTTAGGCTTGCCGGTTAACCACAGGACTTGTTTCACATCTACATTTGTTGTTCTGCCCTGAGTTTCAACCCAACTCCCACTCGCCGTGGTCTCCGGGGCCGTTCCAAACCATCGCCTGAACGGATGAATAATTCATGTCTCTGGCTCTGTGTTGAGTCTGTGTCTAACCGTCGCTCTGTCTCAGCTTTTTCCACCCAGTGGCGCGTTACGCTCTCTCTCTCTCTCAGTCCACCGGGGGAGCGAAAGGCCAGAGCAGGCTGTTTGGATTACAGTTTTGACCGACACCAGCTTGCTCTCTGTCTCCCTGTAATGAAACAGAGAGTGACACATTTTCATATCCTGCGCTGTGGCTCCGCTCGAACAAAGGTCACCGCTTGCGACGGTGTGGATCTGACACTGACAAAAAACCGCAGACATTGATGGTCGCCTGTTGACATTTTGTCAAAAGCAGTTATTAGTGGTGTTGTGCGAAGCGGCTCTGCTCTCTCTCTCACTGTAGTTTGTGAGGAAATGCGGAACGTTAGGGGCCCCTCATGATGCTCATCACCCAAATGTCAAATTAGATCAGTAGGGATCTCAAACTGGGGAAAGAAAAACAAGCATTGCATAACCAACGCCCCGTGTCCTCTCTCACGAGGACGGGATCACATCGCTTTCACTGCCTCTGCCAAGTTGTAGTCTACCCAATTACCCGAAGAGAGCTGGCGGTACAGACTTCTCAAGTCGGTGTGGGTGACTCAGCCATCAGACTCCCATGACTAGGCCTCCCGTGATTGTTCTGTTGGATGAAGGCAGCGTAAAAAAGACACAGGTCACAGCCACCATGTCCAAGCAATTACAGTATTCAAACACGTACTCGTCTCGTGTAAAGCCGCCCCGTGACAGAAGACAAAGATAAAACACAGAGACGTTCAGAGAATACAAGCGAAGCAAGTGTAAGCAAAATGTGTTTCCTTCTGAAGTGTCAGCATTCTTCAGCATGCTTTTCTGAACCAGAATCTGACCTGTGACCTTCCTGGACCGGGCAAGAAATATTAAGTAGTTAAATATGATCAAAACCGGAAGTTTTTTTTTTTTTTTTTTTTTTATAATTCTGATCTGAATCTATGCTGTTTGTGTTAATTCCCCTTAGGCCAGGCAGCCTGCAGGTCTGCATCACCTAAATTATATGTGGTTATATTATATTAATTCTCCTGTCAACAAATCATAAAACATAACAAAGCTTAACAGCTGAGCAGCTCAACCTACAAGTGGCAATAAGTGAACTAAGTAGCCCGTTTGTCTCAACCACCCAGACAGCCTGTGTTTGCCTAACTGACAGATGAACAAATAAAGAAGTTCATCGCTGCAGAGAGGGAAAAAGGTCAACGCTTCCTTTTTTGTGTTCTCTGGGATTTGTGAAAACGTTGATTTCCCCTCCAAGCTGTATTAATCAGTATTGGCAGCCTCTCCATTATCAAATCACCCCGGCTGGTTTGTGCCGAGTGCATTGTAATATTGGATTAGAGCCTTGGGAGGAAAAACAACCCTGTTGCCGGGAAATTAGTGTTATCGTGAAGCGCTTAGTTTCCCTTTCCCATACGAGGTTGACGTCCACAGCAGATACACCGATAACGCGGGGACGAATCTAGTCATTGTAGATGCTCATTTCGGGAGATTAACGTTAATAGACTGAGTGCACAACTCCGGGGCTTATTTATCTAACTAATGACAGTTTTTGGCAACCTTGAAGCTTTGATTTCTTGTCAGTCGCTCTCCCAGTTTATCTCTGCTCTTATCTGTTTGCTGCAGTTATTTCTTTCACCTTTTATGGTCTTGTCGGCTTTTCATGTTTTACCCCTCTCCCCTCCTGTCTCTCTCTCTCTCACGATGCTATCTACCCACCCATCCCCTCACTGCTCGGGCGGGTTGTTGCCTCAGCTGTTGAAGTGTCCCCCTCTCTGCCCCTCCTTGACCCTGGTGAGTGTGGTCAACTCTCCACCACCATCATCATCATCATCATCATCACCCGCAACTTCAATTGTTTAGGACTCCTGACATGAATGTGCTCATCTTTTAGCCCATGTGATATTCAATAGTTTCTAGTTAAATCTCTTTTAATGCCATTCACAGTGACGGCGAGTAATGCAAAACCTGCGTTTGGCAGTTGTGACGCAGGAAGGAAGTTGACTCACCATGTAACCACACACGGGTGGGCTCGGTCCTCAGCCTTGAGAGTTTACAGCAAAAGCCGACGTGTGACAAAACTGCAAACACCTGAATAACCGATTATGAAATGTTCCTTTTTTTAGTCATGGAGAGTGGGTGAATCAGTTTCACAGACATGCACAGTCGGATATGCTTGTGTCTTTTAGGGCGTGTAAAGAGGACAGAAATGTTTACTCTTTATAGGGCGGTTTTATGTGTCATTTGCTTTTTTCTTTATTTTCTGTTTTAGATTCCAGAGCAGCCTCTGGAGAAATCTGTGTCCGTGCAGCTAAATGATTTTCCGTGGTGTCACTGTGACGCATCGGTGCAAGTACACTCAAATTGAAAGAACTAAATACATACGGTGTAATCTTTGTTGATGACTGGTGCTGGTGATAGGCCGGCTGTAAGGTTGAGTGCCAGTGTTAGTTGATGCGTATTTGTTAAGTAAGAGGAATTAAAGGTGCTCTGTGGCATTTCTTGGAAACAAACAAAAGTTATGTTTTTGTTCAGTGTTTTCGCACCAAAACACATGCGATCCTATCCTCTTAAAACACGTGTGTGTGAATCCAATGTTTGAATATTTTAAACCCCGGGTCACATCCTCGTGAGCTTTCTAGCAGGTCTGCTTCTTCACGACCTTTGCTACCCCTCTTTCGTACCCTTGTAAAAATGTCGATCAGTAGACTCGCATCGTGTGCACCATAGTGTGCACCATATTGCCTGCATCCTCTCCTCTGTTCAGACATGATGCAAACGAAATCAGGACCCACTTGTAAACTTGTCAAAATGTTGCTCGTTAGTGGATTCTTAAGGGAGGGATAAAACAATTTGGTTTGACTGCCACAAGGTGAAATACTGGCACATGGGATATAAAACTATTGTTACATCGTGGATTTGGGGATGTAGTGGAAAAAGTGGGGTGACAGTCATTGGCTATGCAAGGTTAGCTTTTTAAATTGTTATCGTGTTGTTATCTCTGAGAATGTGAAGGCACTCTGCGGTTTATTTTCAACAATAATGGTTCAAATCAATACAAATCTTCATTAATCTAAACTTTAAAAAGAGGAATATTTTGATATCTGACTACATATTGGTATCTGACTTGATCTGAATTTGACATCTATTCTTGCATTGAATGTGCACACTATTGACTAAGCTCGCCTGCTTGCCAGATTCACAGTGAACCCACAGACTTCCCCCTCTGTATGCATTCCTGTATAATAAGAATGACAATAATAAAACCGTCCAGCCACCGTAGGTCAGACGGTGCGTAGTGTGATTGGTACTGTGTGGTGTCTTTGGCTTTGTGACCCGGTGATCAGGCGGGGATCAGTGTGGCCTGAATGAGTCCAGTCAGTGAGCAGTACGCTGCCGGGAAGACATTAACACACTACCCTGGAACCTCTAATGGCTTCTCTCCCTTTTTATGAGAAAGTCCCGACTGCGTTGCCAGCTCTGGTGGCGAGAGAATGTTTTGATTGGCTTATGGTCAGAGAGTCAGACCTAAGCACTGTGACAAGGCAGATCTTAATAAGATCTTTGTTTGCCCAGAATCAGGGATTCTCCAGTGTTATTATTTCGTTGCTGATATGTGCTGTCCACCAGACTGTTGTTCAAAAATAATGAGCTTTTACTCCGAACATGAATGGGTGCGTTTTGTTCAGAGATAAAAATGCAATATCTAAAATATTACTGGTGGTTCTGGGAACTGACTTATCTTTGTGTCATTTTGAAGAAGATCTGAGTGTAAGAACAAAGGAGTGCTTTTTTTGGTTGCAGTGCTTTTGTGTTCGGTTGTTTAGAGAGGAGAACTAAAATACACTGACGCTCAGCACCGCGTCTGACCCGATAAATCAATATTGCAGCAATATTTCCACATAAGGACATTAGTGTGGCCGTTTCGTCACAGTGTAACTGGCTGTACCGTCATTTATAACGATTACAAAACATCAAATCATTGGGAGTAATGTCACAGTGGGTTAGCAAGGGGAAAGGTTAGCGTTCCTGTGCAGTGCATTGGTCATTTCAATACCCCCTCATGTGAGCGCAGGTAATGAAGCGGGTTTGATTCATGTTCTCACTCGTTTGTCTCATCTGTCTCCTGTCAGGTCAGCCTTCAGGGTCTGGAGAATTTCCTCTGTCTCTTCCACTATGTGCAGCATCGCCCCAACAACAGCAAAGATGCACTGAAATTCTGGTAGGTCTCATCGTTGTTTTAACCTCTTCCACTGTATCGTGATGGAGGTTTTGTCTCAGAGAGTACATGGTGTTAAATCAACACCTCAAAGAAAAAAAAAGTTTGGAAAAAGTGGGTATAGCTTCAAACACACCTGCAGTTACGTCTTCACCAAAGACAAGTAACTGCAGAAGTGATTTTATTTTCATCCTTTTTTTTTATGCCCCACCACTAGAGTAGAGGTTGCAGACATTATGTAGTCATGGGGCATTAGCATTTCAGAGTACCTTGCTGCATAGATTTCCATATTGATGAGGAAAATTGTAGATGTTAGGCACATCAAGGGCCTCTTGTTTGTATTCTGTTCAGTGTAAATAAGTGACACACACACAAGAATTAAGTGAGCGCATTAGCATTTGTGAGTTATGTGATTCGTTTGAATGGGGTTTCTGTTAAAATAATGTCCGAGCTTAAGGCAGTTTAATGTTTCGCTCTGTGAGATCAGCCATTAAAAAAAGTTCCATACTTTAAATCATTGGAGCTTTTGTCTGCAATAATTGAGCACTTAGCTAACAGATGTTGTTAGAAATGGATCACAAACTCCTCAAGTCATGAATATACCGCAGCTGTAAACTCTCTGTTAAGTCTGACTACCCACATTGTTTTTAGGTTGTAGATTTAGCTAATTTCTGATGTTATACTTGTAGTTTGTATAAAACGGTCAGTTTGTAAGTCAGTTAACTTTACCGGGTAAGTCTTTCAGCAGTGTGTTGGAGGGACGTGACCACAGGTTAGCCTCACACCTTCCTTTTATTGATATTAATTACAGTGTTGCGTAAAACCTTTTAAAAGCTGTGTTGATTTGTGGAGATTATCTGAGCAGGAAATATATGAAAGCTGTTTCTTTGGCTTCTCCTGAGTGGCAGATTTAAATTCATCAGACAAAAAAAAAATAAATAAAAAATACACAAAATATCCATCTTGTGCGTGCACATGCTTAATTCCTCATTGTTTGCAGTAGAACCTGATATATTGATGCAGTTAATCATGTGGATGAACCATGTTTGCTTCCATGAAATCATGATAGCTCTTGACACTCTGTTAACCGTGCACTGTGCACACAGGAATCATGGTTGAAAACACTGTATGATGTCCTCTCATATGAGCTGGAGCCACGCTAACCCAGACAATAGTATTTATTGCTTCATGTGTCCTTTAATTTCTCCAGAAAACCTTTTGTTATGACCAATTAAAACGGGTATTTCATTAGTTTTGCCCACATCGAAGGAGCCAGTTCTGAGTGGAGCCTCCACCATGAAAGTAACTGAGTTGGAGTAACAAGCTTCTTAGTCTTTTGCAGCATGAAGATATCATGGAACCCATTATCGCTGTTTTCTAGTCCTGTAATCAGTGTCATGGAGGAGTGATGAAACTACTGAGAGGATGGATTTGAGATAATGCTTTGAATATGCTGTGTTTTAAAAATCTGACAGGTATTTCTTTCGTTGCGCTATCCTTATTTCTTGGCGATGCAGCCTGAAATGTCAATATATGACGGCTGTTTGTTTTTGAAGGCGCTGTGTAATTTAATAATATATTCATGTAATACATTTCTCCTCTCCCTAGCCTTTTAAATTGAGGCGTATACCGCATGTGTGTGTTGGATAAAGCAATACAAACACTGGCGTCATTCTAAATTCTGACACTCGTATCTTTACAATGTCCCCACATAGTGTAGCAAATATATGCAACACGTGGAATCATGAATCAGCATCTTTCTCAGTTCTCGTGCCACGGATACAACGTATCTGTGGGTCGGTCTCATGGTGAATTATCCACAGAGGGAAAGTTGTAAAGCTGGAGTCAGTGTTGTAGTTTCTGAGCTGTAGGTGCCTCTGGCTTACTCGTAGGAATGTAAAAGGGGATTTCTGAATGTGCACCTCCACATGTAGTTTACTCTAAGATGCTGCTTTGGCCACAACCTTCTCCTTCCCATAGACGCTGTATATGACAAGTGGACGTAGTCCCAGTGACGTCACCCATTGGTTTGTGGACAAGCCGAGGTTGTCACTTGCTCTTTTCTCCAAGTTTGCAGTGCATATCTTCTCTTTTCACAGTCAAGTGGTAACCTCTCTGTAGGACTAAAAAATCATTTCCTATGTATCTGTGGTGTATAAACTGTATAGTGACTCCTAAATAAGAGTAGAATTCAGGCCTTGCTGAAGTGGAAATGTCCTCAAATATTATCTCAAGAGTGGACATTTGTTTAGCCAATTATTTTTGGAAACCTTGCGGTCTTGATTGGAACTACAAATACAACTGGAATACATAAAACAATAAAGTGACCGTCAGATGTCATAAAAACATGGTTTGTACATCGGTTGGTTTCATCTTTTAATATAGAGTACTCGATGCTTCATCACGCCTAACTTGTCTCTTTTTGGTGCTTTTGCTAGTTGATCCTAGTTGGCCTGTTTGTGCCTAAAAAAAAAAAAATAAATAAAAATTCCCGGAACAGTTGTAGTGCAGTAAACAAAGGCTGTTACTGTGGATCATGGTTGATTACTGAGGTCTTACACAGGGCAACGGGGGCTCGTCAGTCTTCCCAAGCGCAGTCCCCTCACCATGTGACATCACATGCTTTCATGTGATACGCTGATCTGCTGCGAATCTGGAAAGCTTCCATTTGAAATTCCAATTTAATGGAATTTGTGCTGCAGAACAGAATATACAGTCAGCAGTCGTGTGAGGAGGTATGCAGAGCTGCAGTCATGCTCGGAGCAAACACAAGATGACTGGAAGGAAACCGTAAGAAATGAGGTTTTCTTGACTTAAACACTTGTTTTAGATTTCATTAACCCAGCACTCCTCTACGCATTATATCATGTCGGTATTATTTTGTAAGTAGGTTTGTCTCAGAGCAGCACCGTAACAGCAGAACTGTGAACAAGTAAAAGTTATTTGGTTACTGTCTGATGGAATCAGTTAAGGCTCAGTCCTGATGTTTTTTTATTCATGTTGAGCTGTGTCATTGGGGCTGTCCTGTAAAGGGGGAGTGTATCTTCAACAGTGAATGGAGAGCAATGTGAGGTGTGTGTCTTGTGTTGAGTCCGACAGCTTATTGTCAGGTACGTTTAGAGGAACTCGTGATTGTGGCAGACATCGGCGTACTTGGAACAACTGGATGATCTAGACATCGCCCTGCTTAGGCGTTCTGAAGGATTGACTTTGGCTTTTTTCTTGAATCTCACTCTACTTGTCTCTTAGTTGGTATCCAGGCGTACCCATTATATTGACCCCAGCAGAACGACTAGTATTAATAAACTGCAGCTTTATCACATTAGTACAATTAAAGATACAATCCCAAAGAAACTTTTGTATAAACTTCACAAAACTGTCGTTTTTGTAAACCGTTTGTTTCATAGCATTTCATCTCGACACACGATGGCAAAAGGTATCGTTTTTAAAAACCTGCGAGAGTTAAAACTTAACAGACAAGATGAGTGATGTGTATCTGCTACTTTCAAATTCTTAATAAGCATTCAAGTATCGCAGGATAAGTGTGATTATTGTGTTTTTATTGAGAATGTGAACTCTGGTTTTCCTTGAGATCCCTTCCATAACTATATTTAGATACATCTGTTTTGGTAAATTTAGAAGAAGTAAAGTATGGGACTTGGTATTTTTAAGGAGGCGAAGATTATTTCACAACTTTTCATTTTTATTCACAGTATTAAATAAAAAATCATGCAGCTACCCAAAAAAATTACATTTATTGGTTTCTCTCATGAAGGACGACCTCATGTTCCCACATTGTAGCTTCAAGTTAAGATGTCTTCTGTTGCAGCTCAGACATGAGTGGGGCCAGTAACACACTGGCGAGAGAGTTCCTGACCGACGTGCATCAGCTATGCAGTGCGGTGGCCCAGAGAGCGGAGGCACGGGAGGAAGATGAGGAGGAGAGTCACATGGTGGCGCTGGGAGAGTACCTGGTCAGGGGGCGGGGCTTCTTGTTGCTCAGCACCCTGGACTCCATCATTGACCAGGTGAGGATGCTCAAGGCCACAAATGAGTCATCATGAAAAATGTCCATACTGACCAGTCAAGATCAGCATTCTTCATTCCCTAGAGCCCACGTCATACAGTATGAAAATATATGTATGTATGTATGTATGTGTATGTATGTGTATATGTATATATGTGTATATGTATGTATGTGTATATGTATATATGTGTATATGTATATATATGTGTATGTATATATGTATATGTGTATGTATATATGTATATGTGTATGTATATATGTATATATATATTACTACTGTAGTTCAATTCAGTAATATTCACACTAAGCTTTAGGCCACAGCTTTTAGTTTCACATCATGCCTCATATTTCTTAAATCAATCTATTAAACTTTTCACGCAGTTGTTTAATATCAGCAGGACAAATTCAAATTTCCACACATAAGCCAATGCTGCGACTTATCTCCGTTCATCAAAAAGGAAATTCCAAATGGAGTTAGTGAACGAGATCCAGTGTAATGCTAACACGAGTTAACAGAAACAAAGATTATGCTAACATAACATCAGACAGACGTCAGATGGTAAGATTAACGAGGCATCTGATGGTCACAGTGCAATAAAACCCATCAGTGAAACATGTAGAACATACTGTGAATTTATAGTTTCACAGGAATTAACTTCACTTCATGTTTTGTTTTTAATACCCTGCTGACATTTAATTTTTCACATTAGGAGATGCTTATATTTTCATGCCTGTACCTAAACTCAGACATCACTTTGATTCAAAACACTCTACCAATTTATTTTACCACCACATGGAACATGTTGTCTCTGTATTTGTTTAGTGGCCTTTTGGGCTTCCTCTCTACATCTGTGGCGGGTGCTACTAAAGTTTGCAGATGATCATATCTATAAATCTATAAAGGGAAATGAGCTCTGCAGTGCCCATAAGTTGTTTGATTTTCTGATTGATTGCAGAAAGTCGGTCTCTACGTTCTGCTGCTGTCGCACGCAGGACGTTGACGCTGATATGCAAATCCATTTAGAACAGTTGACAGCAGTGTCGCGTAACATTTTTACAACCGATCTTTATATCGCATGACACACTCGGGCCATACCAGACAATTGCAGATAAAGATCAGGCTACACTAATGTTTTGGTATTGTTCTAAGATTAGAATCCAGTGGTGGCTGCGTAGGATTGTTTCTGGCTTCTGTGTTCCAAAAATACACGATAACTTCACTGCGGTCAGAAAACAGTTTGCTCTATGACTTGCTGCACGCACAGTCGAGGTGAAGTCATTTCAGAAAGTTTAGAAGAAACGCCAACTATTTCCATCTGAACCACTTTATTCAAATGGAGGATATAGTTCAAGGATCTTTTTAAGGTGACGCCATCATAAAATCTGTTGAGAAACATTCAAAGCTTAATTCGAAAAAAACCTCAAAATTACAAATTTTATATATATATATATATATATATATATATATATATATAAATAAAATAATATAATGTTTTTATAATATAATACACACAATATATCAGTATTACTCTCTTTTGAAATGGGTTTCACAGATATTGTTTGGACCTGGTTAGGTGGAAATACTGAACCATGAAGGGCAAAGGTGGCCAATCTGTTTGTTGCCGCCTATCTACAACAGTGAGTTGTGAGCACTTTATTTAGGTGCTCGTGTTAAGTGATAGGAAGGGCTTCACAGAAGCAGGTATTGTTTGCCCTGTTAAATGGCACCAGACTGTGACAGAGCCCAGTGTTTCCTCTGCCTTGTGCTGGTTCAGCGGAGCCCAGGCGACACTGGAATCACTGTGTTTGTGTATTGATCTTATTGGTGAGTGTTTTTGGGGTCAAGTAACCGTTTAGTAGATGCTCCTCTCCAGGGTGAGTCATGTAGCTTTCAAAAGGTTCTCTCGGCTGCAGAGTGAAAGACCGGATCACCAAGTTAAGTTATTTTGCCGCCAAACGGTCTTTTCAATAAGAAGTCTATAATCCTCTGACTTAAAGTAACGACTGCATTATTGAAAGAGATATTATAATGTGCTGAATGTGACCCTGTGTGTCGGCATCCCTCGTATCGTTCACATCCTTCAGCTAATTTCACACACATTCATGATGTTTTCTCCTTTTAATGGGAGCCTTCGGTACTGAATTGTAATGCATTCATTCGTTAGTTTTTTTACGACAAGCTCCAGCTGTGTGTGTGTCGACTGTGTGCGTCAGCTGTGGGCTGGATGGAGCCGAGCCTTCGGTGGCAATCGGGGTCAGGCACTTTATAAACACTTATTTACTTGTTGTTTGTAAGAACTTGGGGGTTTTGCAAAATGTGCTTTCACACTATGATTCAATTCTGTCTCTGTAAGATTTTCCTCATGTAAGACTCTTTTTCAATAAAACTATTCCACACATAACCAGTGTGGAATAGTAACATGAAATATAATTGTCTATAAATTATTTTGTACCGGTATGTGAATGTCGGGGATATACGTTTATGCATATTTTTCCGCTGACCAAGTGTTAAATGTCAGCCAACTGTCATCTCAGAGTACATCATCAACTGAATAATTCAAAAGGCAAACGCTTAGTGACAACCAGATAAAAGGCTGTATGATTTACAGCCGGAGGTGGTTAGAGGTGGAGATACACCAGTCGATCTGCCAGGCTGATGTATGTACGGATCTTAGTTTTTTAAAGATATCATATCCGTGTACAGAAATGCCAAACGAGGTTTGAGGTAATTTCTGTAACCATCACATATGTTATTTTATGACACTGTAAAATGTCCTGCTCAGTATGTCGGGATCTTGGTAGCCGAATGGTTACAGCGCATGCTGTGTAACTTGGATGTTGCCGGTTTGATTCCAGCTGGTGACCTTTATTGCCTCTTTTAAAATAATAAGAGCTATTGGTGAATATATCGCTATCAGATACCGATATCAGTACAATATTAGATTCTCAAATCCAATATTAGCCGGGCTCTAGTTTGAGTGTCAAAAAGCTTACTTGATTAGTGAGTTAAAAATCGGTAACTCATAAGTCAATATTTGGCAGCCATTGGCTTTGCATAAACACCACAAAGGTGACTGACCCATTACCTTGGAGAAACTGCACAACATATAATGAATTAATGATGTTTGTCTTATATAGTGAATAGAAAATAGGAGTACGTTGTTTTTTTAATTAACACATGATGGCGTTGGTTCTCTCTCTGCTGTGAGGTATGCCCTGGGTAGACATGAGATCCCCCAGGTCTTGGAAGTAAGGCCGTCATGTAGTTGCTACATTGCTCCCGGACACATTTCACTGAGGACTAACTAGCCAGCTAGCTAAACGCACACAAATAAACACCTAACTCCTGGAATGGAAACGATGTGGAAAACAGTTGAATTCAGAGTGAAAACTAATCTTAAAGTAGTTCTCTTTGTTGAAAGTCGTGAAACACAAAAGGGACATTTGTGCTGAGTTGATCTTCGTGGGAGTGTCTGGGTGTGACTTCAGAGTGTGACCGAAGGGAGAAGGCAGGGAAACTTTCTAGGTAACCTCAGTTTGTTTTGTTGCACTCTCAGGAACTGACCTGCCGGGAGGAGCTGCTCACTTTGCTGCTGTCTCTGCTACCACTGGTCTGGAAGATCCCTGTGCAGGAGGAAAAAGCCCCAGGTCAGTATTACCACAAATACTTCATGTGAAACTCGATCCCTTGTTCGTGTTAATGTTGAGTTTAACAGCACATTCCTCGTGCTGCCCAGCTGTAAAAGCATGTGACTATCTCTGTCATGGCTTGTAACTAATGACTTCAATTTACATACTTCCTTTTGTGAGTGTACACTTTGCTGCGCATGTTAGTTCTCTGTAATTTGCAAACTTACATTTTGCATACAGTAATATCTTACCGTAATATATTTCCATCTTTTACATAATTCTATGCCACTTATTAAGATTAAGCCATGTTCTGGCATTAGCTTTGGTGGGTTTATGTGAAGGCAGTGGAATGTGTGCACATTGCTTTAGACTGTAAACGGTGTCTGTGAGGTTCTAATCAAGTGACTCATTTTTTATGTATTTGACTTGCTTAACAGTGCAAACAGTGTACTGTGCTCATTTGGCGATGGATGGATTGTGGTTGATCTTTGTAGCCAATGTCTCCATTACGTTGACTCTTACAAACACAAGCAGCCAGTCACACAACAGGAGAGGAGTAGTGGTTGCAGAGGCTTGTGACCTCAGGATGACACTGGTATTTAGTAAAGGACTGCTGATCCAAGCTAACATGAACCCGAGACATTTTTACTTTAATTAATTCCTACTCACTGAGCGTGTTTTAACAAACACAGAATGGCTGTTGACATGCAGCTGAGCTTTATATTACTTTACGTTAAAGTGAAAATGGAGTCTCAATTCCTAAAAATGTGATCTTAAATGTGACACGTGTCATGAATCCTATATCACTTCAGCAGTATTCAATAACAGTATTCAAGTCTCGAGTCTTCATGAATGTCCAGAATGCAACTGACAGATTTCTTTATGTTGACAGATTTCACCCTGCCGTCCCTACTGGAGGTATTCCTCAGCCGGGAGGTGAAGGCTGCCCCTCTCAGAGCAGGACAGAAGGCTGCGACAGATGAACAGAACTCTGGGAAGCGGTCCCGTGTTGGCAGTGGCACCTGGAAGTCGCGGCGGTCACGCAGAACAGCGCAGAGATACTCCGTAAAGGATGCTCGGAAGTCCCAGGTTTCTACCTCCGATTCAGAGGCCAACCCTGAAGACAAAGCCGGCCCAGGCCCCGGTGGTGCCAGGAGCCGAAGGTCACATGGCTCCACCATCCGGGTAAACTGTCAGCATCATCGCTCAGAGGCCTCACAACAGTTAACGTCCACCGCCGCTGCCATCGCAGAAACCATGAGTGCACCATACCCACACCCCCGAGCCCCTGGGTCCCAGATGGTGGACACGGAAACCCTGACAGACCCAGCTGCAATATCAATTTTCAACCGCATGGAAAACTCGCCCTTTGATCTCTGCCATGTGTTGCTTTCCCTGCTGGAGAAGGTCTGCAAGTTTGACATGAGCATCAACCACAACCCTGGCCTGGCAGTCAGTGTCGTACCTACTCTCACTGAAATCCTGACTGAGTTTGGAGACTGCTGTGGTCCAGGAGGAGGCGTTGGAGGTGGAACGGGGGCCGAGGAGCTTGCTGGAGGCTGGACGGAAGAGCCCATTGCACTGGTCCAGAGGATGCTTCTACGCACCATCCTGCACTTGATGTCAGTGGATGTGAGTCAAAGTGAGACCCTCCCAGACAGCCTGAGACGCAGCCTGACAGACCTGCTGAGAGCCACCCTCAAAATCCGAAGCTGCTTGGACAGACAGAGTGACCCTTTTGCCCCTCGGCCGAAGAAGACCCTGCAGGAGGTCCAGGATGACTTTTCATTCTCCCGCTATCGCCACAGGGCGCTACTGCTGCCAGAGCTTCTAGAGGGAGTACTACAAGTGCTGCTGGGTTGCCTGCAGGCTTCCACACCCAACCCCTTTTTCTTTAGCCAGGCGCTGGAGCTCATCCATGAGTTTGTCCAGCACCGCGGCCTGGAGCTGTTTGAGGCCACAGTGCTGCGGCTGGAGGGACTCGGCAGGGCCAGGGATTCTGAAGTAGGAGGTGAGGCTCCAGAGAGGCTACGGGGTCTCATTGCGGGAATCTTTAAGATCATCAGTGCTGTCAAGAAGGCAAAGTCGGAGCAGCTGCATCAATCCGTGTGCGCCAGACGGCGGCACCGTCGCTGTGAATATTCCCACTTCCTGCATCACCACAGAGACCTGTCAGGTTTGCCCGTCTCTGCTTTCAAGCAGGCTGCTCGGCGCAACCCCTTTGAAGAGGATGGAGAAGGCAAGGAAGGGATGGACGGGGACGCAGTGCGTTACCCCGAGCGCTGCTGCTGCCTGGCTGCCTGCGCTCACCAATGTCTGCGGCTCTTGCAGCGATTGTCCCCCAGCGGGCCGGCTGTGTTGCAGGTACTGGCTGGGGTGCAGGCTGTTGGAATCTGCTGCTGCATGGACCCCTGCTCAGTCGTAGGACCCCTGCTGCATGCCTTCCAAGCACCAGGTCTGCGTAGTTACCAGTCCCATGTTCTCAGTGTCCTGGGCAGACTGATCCTCGACCAGCTTGGTGGGGGACAACCCTCAGAGAAAGCCAAGCTGGCCTCCTGTAACATCTGCACTCTGGACAGCAGCCAGCTGCCAGGCCTGGAGGAGACACTGCAGCTCGGGGAACCTTCAGCCGTGTCCACCAGTCTGTGCTACCGCTCCCAGGGTATTCTGCCAAGCGGTGGGGGGGAAGAGGACATGCTGTGGAAGTGGAACGCTCTGGAGGCCTATCAGGAGCTAGTGTTTGGTGAGGACTGGCAGCTGAGCCAGCAGATAGCTGGCCATGTGTGCCACCTGACCCTGCGGGGCAATGCTATAGTGCAGTGGCAGCTCTACACACACATCTTCAACCCTGTGCTGCAGAGAGGGGTAGAGCTGGCCCACCATGCCCAACAGCTGGGCGTTTCCACTGTCTGTACTCAAGTCTGCAGCTATCGCACACAGTGCCTGCCTGTGGAGGTACTACTCATTTACCTGCAAACGTTACCTGCCCTTCTCAAATCAAGGTGAGCGGTTTTACATTTTTCCTTGGTCATCTGTCTTTTCTCAGCAGGATTATGCCAAATATGTTTTGAATTTAATTTCTATTAGGTAGAAAGATCTGTAGCTGCAAGCTGTTCTTGATTTAAGTAAATGTGCAGAAGCACCAATAATGCTATATGTGTTCTGACTAATGTGTCATTACATTAATGTGATGCAGGTGGGTGTTTTTGAAAATTGTTTTGGCAATTTTCTCACTCAAGAAAAGGATACTGCTCCTTTTTATACTACCACATAAAGCAAATGTAATCAGCCAGCTCAAAGACGACACCTAATCCACTCGGGCATTGTTAGTCATTAGATCTGTCTATCCAGGTCATTGCTAATTGATGCTAATCAATAATTTATTACAGCTTTGTGTACTGAGTGACAGATGGAAGATTAGTGACTGTTTATGTAACACTGTGACGAGTGCAGTATTCTGGCTGAAACAGGTGCTTGTGGTATTTGTCCGAACACATTTAACAAAATTCTGCCAAAACAGAATTGGTATAATACTGTATTAATTTAGTTTTTTATCGGTTGAATATTGAGTTCTCAGCTTTGAGACGATCAAGAGACATGCAGGTTGTTAAACACTGAACTGCCCATATGTGTGAATGTGGTGTCCTGTCTGTGTGAGACCTGTCTCGGTTATAAATACCGGCTCGTGCCCAATGCATGCTGGGATAGGTTGAATCCCCGTGCGACCCTAAACAGGATCAGTGTGAATGGAAAATAGATGGATGGGTGCATTGAGGCGGTCTGTCAGCAGTGGGCGTATAGTTTCCATATTAAAATTCAGAGTATGTCATTCTACTCTCTGAAGGTTTTGACTGGCATTCAAAGTCTTTACAGCTGTGATGTTTGTCATCTGAGCCGCTTCAAAAGACACTATAGAGACAATTGTACGTCCTACAGTACAGTACCTAAGTATATACACTTTTTATATTCAGATAAATCTCCATTTATTAGTAGGATATTCCTAAAAAAGACAATGTATCTGATACAAAAGCAATCCCTCTCATCACTTGTGAAGTGTGTGTAAATGTCTGTATATGCACAGACTCTGCAGCCCTCAGCCTGTATTTTCTTATTTTGCTGTGTTCAGCAAGGGCGTCAACCTCTATTAAAAAAAACGTAGCGACCATGTGCCAGATCGTAAGCATCCAAGTAGAGGCTAACAAAACGGTGGACACAGAGCCAAAAACAATTATATAGCAAGCAGACAGTGCTCGTTCTAAAACAAGAGTGAATCTGAGGCTGGCTTTGTTTACCCTCATGTTTTTTTGTTCACCCGTACTCTTTAAAACACTGACAACAGTAATCCACCCCTACAGTATGAGAGGGAATAAAACCATATTGGCTCTTAAATTGAGAGCACTTACTGTTGCTATCAAGTGTAATGTCTCTTTATTCTTTGTTGTTCTAAACAGCTCTGAGAATTCCACTTAATGCAGCTTCTAATTATCCGCTGTACAGTTTATTTAACACATTTAGATTTACTCTGTTTTATCACAATTGCACAACTTTATTGAAACTTCAGGTTGCAGCACACAAAGTGAATAATACAGCGGTTGCTCAAATGTAACGTGCAACTGGTCTTATGAATAATACAACTTTTTGTTCTTGAACATTGGCAACCAAATTGCAATATTCACAACACAGCAAGATCAATAAAAGGATGACTTGTAGAGCAATGCTTACTGAACTGCTGCTTCTGTACAGGGCAGACCGACCCATCCTCGCACATGTACGTTCAGTCACTAGGTTAGAATATACGGCTCAATCTGGTGGGACAATTACATATTTTATAACCGCTCCACCTCAGCCTTCTCCCAAAACTGTTAAATAAAAGTCAGCTGTTTAAAATGTCTCCAAACTGAAGATTCATCATAAACAAGCTGCACTTTTAGCCACATTATCTCTGGGCTCAGTAGTAGACCTTCTATGTGACATTAACCTGGCCGTAAGCACATTCTCCACACTAGCCTGAAGGAAGAACTGAACCTAACTGCCATGTTCAAATGATTGTCAGTGAGTACAAGGATAGGAGAAACTGAGTTAAATATAGACGTACACCTGCTGTGTATTCAAACATTTACAGTTTTTCTGCCCTCTGAGGCTGCCATGTGTATTTTGGTAGTTTGGGAAAATGCTCAGACAATGAGAGTTAAATTGTAAAGTGTTTGGGTGACTCACACACTTCAGTAGTGTATTGAATGGCAAAGGGTAAGATGACGATGAGAGTATTTGAAGCTACAGAAGCTACAGTGTACAGACTGATTTCAAAGCATGCTGTCGCAAGATGACCCGAAAGGTGAGAAATCTTCTCAAAGCTTCACAGCCTCTGAGATCCAACCTGCCTCTTCATCTGCTTGCACTGCTCCTGTACCATCTTTTTTGCAGATGAGAGCATTGAATATTCAGGCTAATGCAGAGTTATTCTGATGAAATTGCACACCACTAATGAAAAGAGGAAATGTTCTGAAAAACCAGAATTATTCAACTCTCCATTGATTTGGAGGAAGACTAGCGAGAGGGTTTGAATTGGAGAAAAAAAAACAGCAAAGTTATTATTTATTAAATTTACACATGTACTGAGCTCAGAGCTTTGATTGAACATCTGTTTCAGTTCCTTAACATACTCTGTAAACAATCTCATGCTGAGATGAAAGTGTTTTTATTGTTCAGTCAGCACATCTCCTCAGTGTTCTCTCTCTTACCAAATGTTGATTTAACCTTCACTCAGAGGTGACTCATTATTCTTTGAGGTAATTTACCCTCCATTGTGGGAGTGTAATTAAGTTTTTTTTTTTTTTTTGTTGTTTTTTTAATCACTGCCTCAATAGCTTGTGCTTACCAGTAGAAGACAAATATAAAAGGGTAAAATGTCAGCTTTGTTTTGCTAAATAAACGTGCGATAACTTCCACACAATGTGACGGAAATGTGTCTTTTGTGGCTCAGTATAATATACGCACAGCAACAAAACCCACATTAGATAACAAAGCAAATGCAGTGTATGAAGCTGGAACTTTACAAATACAGCAGGTTGTGTTCATAAGCAACGGAAGTGTGTACTGTCCTTCACAGTTCATCTGTCATGTTAATAGAAGTCGAGCAATATATTCAAAGGAGTTGTTGTGCCTTCGGGGAAATTATATCTGCAACCCGATGGGAGGAAATGAAATCAGTGAAGGAAGGAGTGTGACGGGTCCTGTGCAGTGGCGGTGGCTTTGCCTCTGATTGACTAGTTTGCAGAGTTTGTTAGATTAGACTAGAGTGCTGCCATTTATTTTAATTGCTGGGAGAGTTTAAAAGTGTGCAGTTCACATCCACCCTTTCTGTCACCATATGAATCCTTTCCTTGACCAGTGAGAGGCACACTGCCTGTATTTATACTGGGTTTGTGTAATGTTCATGTCCATTTTCTGCTTTACTCTGCTAAGTTTCCAATATTTTCTGTTTCAGGGTGATCAGAGACCTTTTCGTCAGTTGCAACGGGCTCAATCAGGTGACTGAGCTCGTCTACCTAGACCAGACACGCTCTTTGGCCTTGAAGGTGTTTGAGACTCTGATAATAGGCATCGGACACCAGCAGGCTGATGGGGTGCTTCAGGAGCTGGAGAGTGCCGATGCTGAAGAAAGGGAGGCCGTCTTGGGCCTGACCGAGGAGCTGGGGTCCCGAGGGGCTGGAGAGGGCCCACAGAGCCTTAGTAAGTTCTACGAAGGCCTAAAGGAGGCGTGCCCGCGTCACAAGAGCCGGAGCGGGCAGGGTCGTGGTCCAGGACGCAGCCGAGCAGAGACCCACCTCCGTGTCATCAACCTCTTCTTGTGCGTGGCCTTCCTCTGCGTCAGCAAAGAGGCCGATTCTGACCGGGACTCAGCCAACGACTCTGAGGACACTTCAGGTTACGACAGTACAGCCAGTGAACCTCTTGGCGGCCGACTGCCTTTCCTGTCCCCAGATTGTGTGGCTCTGCCCTCCAAAGAGCAGTTACGCTGCGCTGCAGATGTTTGGTCGGTGTGCCGGTGGATCTACCTGGCCAGCCCCTTGTTTCAGAGGCAGTTCTTCAGGCTCGGAGGACTGGAGGTCTGCTTGCGCCTCATGGCCATGGTCATTCAGAAACTCTCCTGTAAGACCAAGGATGGGAAAGCAAAGAAAAAGAGGGACGGTAAGGGCAAAGGCAGCCCTGACACCACAGCCCCAGCGGCCTCACTGGGACTGGAGGAGACGACTGGTGATGCAGCCGACGCCCTCGGCACTTCTCCCGCTGAGGGAAAGACCAAAGATCCAGCAAAGAGGCTGGAGGAAGAGTGGCAACTACAAAGTATTCGTCTCCTCGAGGCCCTGCTGGCGATTTGTCTGCACAGTGCCAACTCGTCCCTGCAGAGGATAGAGCCTGAGCTTTCTTATCAGGTATGTAGTTTAATATCCGACTGATCAATCAACTTAATCCCTGACCACATCAACCTCACACAACAAACTTTTATTCTGGCCTCAATTAAACTGTTTTGTCTCCTCTGGTTTATAGCTCCAGTCGGTGGAAGAGACTCTGTTCGAGGTGAGAGACCAGCTCTCTCGCTCCGGGGTGGTGAACTCTGACCTTGCTGTTCCTCTGTTCGACTCTCTCCTGAGAGTGGCCTTGGCAGAGGTGTCATCCTGTCCTGACCCTCCTGAGGAGAAGCCAGACAGGGTGAGTCCTGCCTTGGGAGAAACTGTGAGTGAAGTTACTGCACCTTTTTATGTTCTCAAGTTTTTGAAGCAAGTTGTGTACAAAGAGACAAGTTAAGGTTGTGGGCAGTCAGACCTGATTGCTCTGCAGCTACAGGAGGTGCTCTCCATGTCCAGTGTTACTCTACTCATCTGTTATCTGTCCTGCTGCACAGTCTCTCCTCAATAGAATTTGCTGTTTTTTAAAATTCTAATAAAAACTATAATTTCTTCTTATACTAACTACTCCCTCTTTGTTGCCTTCTACCCATGACGCAAAGTGCCAATGTACACTTCAGTTATCCACTTAGTGAATGTAGCTACAGTTTTATTCGCGGCTATTTGATAACGAGCTAGTGCCCCCCTGGTGGCCTCTGGGTTTGAGGTGCTGACCGTAAATCTTTGTTGCATGCCATTCCCGTCCCCACACACTGCTTCTCTGGCTGAACGCCACGGCAAAATCTAAAGAGCAGTGGTGTTTATTCTGGAGCAAACCGTACAATGAAAGGAAAATCATTTTCCAGCCGAGTCGAGCGTCGGGGCGGCCGTGTATGGCCGCTCGCGCTATGTTGCTAAGCAGCCGTTATCTGCCCGACGTGCAACAGAACAGCAGACGTACATTACGATCGCCCTCGTTTAGACCAAGCAGTGGATGCAAACATGAGCGAGCAGGGTCTCAGTTTGAAACCCAAACAGGTCCCTGATGGTGCTTTGTTTCAAAGATTCTCACTTGTTAATATAGGTTCTTACGACATAGTCGTCACGAACATATCAAAGATTAACTCTGTTGAAATATTCACACGTGTCCTTTAGTCACTGCAACTTCCGCCTTCTTAGTAGCCGCACTAGTACTGCAGGCTACATTAATGAATAGTTCTCAAGACCATGTATGGTTAGGACCAGACATGTAACCGCTTTTATTTGGTCCGGGAAGTGAGACGAATACTAAAAACAACATTCTAGAAAGATCATTATTCATTACTCTGTAAAATGACCTCCCGCCTGGTAGTCGTCGCCTCCTCTCTCACAGCCTTAGATGTGTTTTTCACAAGTCTTAAAATGCCTGTCTGACTAAGCCTGTTCCAACACTGGAGGATTTAGCGTTTTTATATAATAGTGTTACCTATTTCCTAAGAGCTTAGTTCTTTGTCAGTGAGCCCAGCAGAGCGTGATGTTCACTTAACCATAACAAGTATGTGCTATGAAGCGCCAAGATTAGTCTTTCACCGCAAAGTTTGTCCACTGAAGGACTTTTCTTCAAAATGTTCTCTTCACCCACAATTGAATATCAAAGCTGCCGAGTATTATGCAGAAAGGCATAGAGGTGTGTATTACAGTAAACCTCTTCTTTGAACTAGTAAACGGTTTAGAGTTTGACTGTTTACTTGTGTGTGTGTGTGTTTGCCTATGTGCACATATGATGACTGACTGTTCACGTTAAGGCACTGGGCTGTGTGAGTGCCCTGTAGATCAGCTGATATTCGTCTCATGACCAGAATCGTGTACTTTTTTTTTTTTTTTTTCCCCTCCTCACTTGAAAACATTTTGTTGGCTATTTATTTGCTGTATTAGTGAAAGGACCGCTGCTTGTCATGCGTAGTATGTTTTAGCATAACATTCTTAGTCTAGGACATTTTTTTTTTATAACCGCATTGGGTAAGCTCTTGCGAAATGTTGTTTTTATCTCACCAACAGCTTGGCTGGGCAATGATGTTGTTGCATTTCGATTGTGAGGGATTAGAATTCATGACTTCTTCTCGCCTCCCCTCCTCTTTCTTCCTCTTCTTCTCGCACTCTGTTTCCGCCAGAAGCTCCAGGTGGTTCCAGCAGGCGATCTGTCCGAGGAGGTGGACGAGGTGCAGAGCTGTGGCGTTAAGCCCCCGGGGGAGGAGGAGGGCTACGACGCCGACAGTGAAAGTAACCCTGAGGACATGGCCAAGCAGGACGAGGGTAGGTCCACACATGCTGCAAAACCACACACACACACACACACACACACACACACACACACACGCACTCCTCTTTAAGAATCCACAGCTACGGCACACACCTGACTGCTCCTAACGATAGTATCTAACTGGTTAAACGCTACTTGGGTTGTTTGCTTTACGTGCAAGTCTTCCCCTGCAGATTCTTTTCACTCTTTTTACTTCCCCGGGATTATTTAAGGAACGCTTTAAATCTCTTTCTCAATGTACTCCGTCTTCTGCAACATTTGTTTTTGTTTGTGATAAATGTCAACAGACTAATCTTGATGGATGGAGAGGTCTCAACCTCTAAATCTGCTGATTTCCGTCCCTGGGAAATCTTGCTTCTCCCACTGTTGAATTGATCACTCAATGCATTTGTTGAATTATTATTCATTAATGCATTTCCTTGCATTTACTCGAAGGATTTTGTGTTGAACAGCATCATGGTTTCTTAAGAAATGTGCAGTGCAAAACACACATCCTCATTTGGTTTGCCGTGGAGGATGTTTCGCAATAACAAGTGGCTAGTTTCTATTTCGCACATATGACAGAGCAGAAACGGGCCCGAGCACTTTATTCCCTTCACAACAGCCTCTTGTGTTCGCTCTGTCTCTCCACTCTGGTCTCACCGGTTAAGAACGTGGCCTCATTACAGCCTTTTTTCCTTCTTCATCCCCTCAGAATACAATCATTGTTTTACGTTTTACAACTGCAGGCAGCTACACTCTGTGGCCTCATGAGCTGGATCTTGTGACTTTAAGTCGCCATCAAATGGAGACTTTAACTTCCTGGAAATCTTATTCGTCCTGGAAAACAGTGGATCCTAAAGGGAGAATTACCCGCCTTTTTATCTGGATGTTTAATCAGTGCTGATGGGGAATGTAGTCCACTGAAGAAAAACCTCTAGATTTTGCCTACCAGGATGCATTGTGCGTGAGCTGCGAGTTCGCTGCGTCTGATAAATAAACAAAATGAATTCACAAAATTTCAATTAAGGAGATACAACATACAACCGTGCACCTTCTCAATTCAAGTTTCTCTCTTACACCGAACACAGACGGGCTTAATTGCCTTGTTAACCCATCATAAAACACACTTCATTCAAACTGAACAGAAACAAAGATACCTCCTCAAATGTATCAAATACATGTGACAAATACTTGAATTAATCCCAACCCAGGCAGTAATAGTCTGTTCTTCCTCTCATATCAAACAGCCTATCTCTCTATGTCATTGAACAGTATGTAAATTAAATATAATCTATTTAAAATGCCTTTTTCTTTAAGTTTTTTGTTTTTCAAAAACATTGGTTGCCAGTGTGTGGTTTATTAGTAGTGCTTTTGAATTTTTTTTTTTTTGTATTAAATATTTCTGGGGGGTTTTGCTTGATTAACAGGTGTCTTAATCTATCACAGACAACTGTGAAAATTACAATTAAATGCAAACTGGTGGTTTGCTGCAATTAAATTCAACCTCGGACCAAACACATTTTTTCACAAAATGATATTAAGGGATACCAGGATGGCAGTCTGTGTGTGACACATATATACTGTATATATAAGTATACAGCAGTATACCTTGTATCTGGATGTGTGAGTGTTCCATGGAGGCAGACTGTGTAGCTGTGCAGAGGGAGAGAGCTTCATTAATATAAGGAGGTCCCAGCAGCTGTGTGAGAGCCTGCAGGGCTGCTCTCCTGTAAATCATGAGGGGGACTCCTCTGCTGCTCTGAGGCTGCTGAGCACAGGACTAAGGCTAATTCATTTTCATGTGCTGCCTTCAAGATGCGAGGATGAAGCTGAAGCAAGGTATGCCTGTGGATTGTGAAGATGTTTAAGCAACATGGCAGGCCAGTCAGCTTGACGATTACCGTCTCTCTGTGTGCTCGTCTCTTGTTGTGTCTCTGATCTTGCCCTGGTGTGTGTGTGTTGGTCCTCTTAGGTGTGAAGGTGGAGTCTGCTGTGCTGCAT
Organism: Anarrhichthys ocellatus; assembly: GCF_004355925.1. Taxonomy (NCBI): domain Eukaryota; kingdom Metazoa; phylum Chordata; class Actinopteri; order Perciformes; family Anarhichadidae; genus Anarrhichthys; species Anarrhichthys ocellatus. The sequence continues at coordinate 14,660,812 of NW_022280033.1, read as the reverse complement.
GAGTTTGTGGCGGTGGGGGACGGGCCCAGGGGTGGCGTGCTGCTCTTCCCGGAGATCTGCACGATGGAGCTGAAGTTGCTGGCCACTGGCTCCCCAGACCTGGAGGTTCTGAGCCATGTGTTTCACAGCCTGCTGGGTGCGGTACGCGCAAACCACCGCAATGCTGCCCTGCTCTACGACCAGGTCAGACTGACCGCTCCTTCTTCTTGGTACTACTCTTGTTTGTCTCGCTTTTCTCCTCAACTGAGGAATATGACCGACACCTTGTTCTGTTCCTCACAGGGAGGAGTCAAAACCATCCTGTCTGGCTTTCACAACATCCTCAGCCAAACAGACCCCTCCTTTACAGGTTTGTTATTTATTCTGGCTTATTTTTATCTTGTATGACAGTGTAGGATATTATTCACGTGTGACATCTAAGGGAAAAAAACTGTGTCCACTCAGTTTGCTGTTTTTTCCCGTTTTTTTCCCTGCTGTTGACATTGCGACTGGGTCCTCAGGGTTCAAATGTCATATTCAATCTGAATAATTTGAGTAATTCTTGGGGAAATCGGTACCCATTGGATTGATTTCATATAGAGAATTTATGTTTATCTCATTTGGTGTTGTAAGATATTGTCACGTGTCCTTTTTGTTTTATTTGTTTTGCTGAGAGCAAAGAAGGCAGTGATGCTGTTTTGCTTTTTTTGCCTGTGGTCTTCTGGTGCATGCCCAAGTGAATGAAAACTGTTTACGTAATCTGCTCTTCATTGGTCTACATTCAGATTGCCAGACTGTGCTAGTGGAGCTGCTGGTTGCCATGGTGAGCCAGCGAATCACAGCGGAGGAACTGGCTCTGTTGATTCGCCTCTTCCTGGAGAAGACCCCACCTACTGTAAATAACTCCGTCAGTCACTCAGCAATGTACTGTTGGCTTACGTTCAGGGTGTTGACACTGATGGCTTATGATCACGCTGTCTGCCCATTCAATTTTTCAGAACTCATTTTTACAACACCCTTCCTGTCACGCTCTCTTCTTCTCACTTCCTGGTTCTTTAAGACTCATCAACACATAATGCTCCCTTGGGCCAAACTTCATTCTATATACGATAAACACCAACGTGTGCAGAACAGATGTGATGCTACAATTTATTACCACGTAGCGGCCGGTGTTTGATTGGAATCCGGCAGCAGACATCAATAATAACCTGTCTTTGAGAAGTAGGTTCCCAAAAGGGAAGACGGGGGTTTATTTTTAACCATGTGAACAAAATGACGTGTGACCTTTGTTTTCCGTCTATGAAAATGAGACATATCAGTGACTACAGTTGCCACTTATGATTGCCACTTTTTACTTGCTACTTTTTTTGTACTGCTTCACAGGATGTTCTATTTTAAAAAGTATGTTTTGCTGCATTTGATCAAGACTCTCAGGGTGACCACAGCCTTAATGCTGAGCTGTTTTAGATTGATCCCACTGTTATAACAAATATACTACTTAGTAATGTGTGTATCCGTTTGTTTCTTAATTTGCTTCACTTTTTTTAGGGATTAAAAAAAAAGAGTTGGCACAAATTGATCTAGTGTTTTCATTATCAAATCTAAAATGATAGACTGTCCTTCTCACTCCCCGTTTACTTTGTTACCTGCAGGAGATTTTACTGAAAGGCATCCTACAAATCGTTGAAGCCAACGTGAATATAGAACCTCTTCACTTCCTGTCCTTTCCTATAATGCTTGGGGCTTCGACCCCAGGAGGGGTGTCCACTGGCTCCAGACCAAACGGGGCTGCCGGAGGGAAAAGTGTTGGTTTGCTCTGGAAGGGCAAACTGTCCCCTGGGCGCAGGGAGGGTGATGCCGAGTACAGACCAAGCCACCTCCGTTCCTCTCCCTGGCACATTGCTCCCCTCCACTTGCCCCTCGTAGGGCAGAATTGCTGGCCCCACATGGCTAGCGGCTTCAGTGCCTCTATGTGGCTCAGAGTGGCAGAGCATGAGGAGAAGGATGGGGAGAAAGACAAGGGTGAGACACAGATCCTTCACCTAAACGTTTTTTATGCCTGAAGTCCATCAATAAATGAACTTATTTTGAGATTGTTTTATCATTGTTTTCCAGAGGAGAGTAACGTTCCTGCAGCTGAGTCCCACCATGGCTCCTCTCAGGCTGGGGCGAGATTACTAGAGGAAGGTCTCATTCATATCCTGTCAATGGGCTCCAAGGCACTGATGCTTCAAGTGTGGGCAGACTTCTCCACAGGCTCCCTCACATTCAGGTGAGCTCCAGCATAGACTACAGTCCCGAAGATGTGTGTGACGAATGGGCTGCTATTTCTCAAGTATTCATAGTTTATGGACCTTGAAGTACTGTAATGTGCTGTTCCCCCAGGATTTGTATAGACCCAAACGATGAGATAAAAGCAGGGCTGCTGGCGCAGGCCGACTCTGGTGAGGAACTACTGAGAGCGGGGCAATGGCAGCACCTCGGCCTCACTTACACCCAGCAGCCAGAGGGCAAGAAGAACATCCATGGCCGTGTGGTTGTCTGGGTGTGCGGCATCAGGTGAGGATCGTGTAACAGCAAGAGTAAGACTGTGGCAGTTTAGTTTAAAGTCTGGTGAATTAGTGAACATTAATCTTAACTTGTCATGCTCTCTGTTTCAGGAAATGCGAGGTGTCTTTGGACTACACCCTTCCAAAAAAGTCCAGTTTATCATCTGACAGCAACAAAACCTTCTGCATGTTGGGCCACTGTACGCCGTCCTCTGAGGATCCGTTGATGCAGAGTAGACGCTGGAGCATGGGCACCGTGCTTCTCTTCAACGGTAGGACCTCCTGTCTTCTTTATCTAACTGGAATCACGTGTCTATAAGCTCTTACACACTTAATGCCAGAACGGTCGCTCATCATATTTCTACATTCTTATGTGCAATCTGTCGTAATCATTTTGATCTGTTCCACCTCAGTGCTGCTCCCTGGTGGTGCATTACACTGATTACCAACATCTCTCTAATAAGCAGTATGTACTGTACATAAATGTACGGTAATGTTTTGTGGTGCAGTTATAATTTTAAAGCGTAACCGGTCTAGTGGCTGTAAAAGGCTGTTGCTGGTATGATGTGTTGCGTGCTGTAGATTCTCAGCATTCTCACGGGAGGCTAACTGAATACTTCTCTTGTTGCCTCTAATTGGCTGTGAACGGTTTGCCTCTCTGCGATCTCAGCCTGTGAACCTAACTGATGGCTTTGCACCAGCTTAGCCTCTGCTGTCGTAGGTAGCAGTTTCTTCTTGGAAGAGAAGGATCGTGAGATTCATCAAAGTTTCATGAAAACAAGAAATAAAACATCAAGGTGTACCATGGCTTCTCGCTTTGCGTCACGTCATATTTTATTACTGCTTTGGTTATTGATGGAATGATATGAATCATTTACTCGTGGGGTTGATTTTCCATGTTGGATTTTCCACAATTATGTTTTCGAGCTTCCGTAACAACAGATTTCCTGTTTTCCTCATTAGGAGATTACTTGTAATTGTAACTCTTCCTCCCCCCCCACCACCCCCCCCCCACCCCCCCCCCTCGGCTCCGCCACACCCGCTACC
>NW_022280033.1:14608259-14657137 GCF_004355925.1 Anarrhichthys ocellatus | reverse complement strand
TTTCTTTCTCTCTCGGTGGGGTTTTTTTTTTTTTTTTTCAGTCCCCCCCCCCCCCCCCCCCCCCATATTTCAGGATCTAGAATAGGAGCTGAGGAGGCCCTGTACCTCTACACCAGCGGGCCTGACCTCACCTCAATCATGCCCTGCAAGTATGGCAAGCCCAGTGGGACAGTCTCTAAGTTTGTCACTCTGGAAGGCCTGAAGTGTGAAGATGTACGGGAGCTTCTGATGAAGAATCAGGACGTGGACACAACAGCTTTGGTTGTAAGTCTTTGTTTATGTGAAGCATTGACTTAGCATCCAAATCACAACAGAACACACACTTAAAAATGCAATAGAAGTGTTTTATTGTCGCTGTTGTTTTCACCCAATTTCTGCATGATAAAATGCAGATCGACACTGCAGGTAAAGCCTGTGCATTCTGCATAGCAAATCCCTCCTATGTCTTATATATTGTTTCATTTCACGGTGTATGAATTGTGTGCGGTTCCAATTAGCTGTCATTACACTGCACGGTAAGAAGTAATTTTTCCCCCAATGGAAAAAAGCTGTTACAGTTAAGCTGCAGCTTTTTTTATTGAGACTGAAAATAGTTTCCCTCCCATTAATGCTAATGTCTTTGTTGATCATAACTCTGCTGAGTTAAAATAAGGGAGTAAGACAAGAAGAATGAATGACATCTTTATAATTTCTGTTATGCTCTAAAAAAGTCTAACAAAGTCCAAATCCGTGAAATTGTAGCTACCGAGATTTACTACCGTAAATACCTCAAAATTAATATTAAAAGTTACAGGATAAACGTTTTGCCTGAAAATAATGAGTGCGTGGATTGTGTTCCTGTATAGGAGAGCTTGGCAGTAGTGTTTGCTCCCAGCAGTCCTAGAGTCTACACCATCTATGAGCCTGTAATCAGACTTAAGGGTCAGGCCAAGACGGTGGTCACCCAGCGGCCCTTCAGCTCCAAGGAGGTGCAGAGTGTTTCCCTGGACCCGAACTTTCTCAGAGCTTTTCTCCCCACTGAAACACATGGCCTGCAGAGCGTCCTGCACAAGATCGGTGGAACAGGAAATTTTGTCTTCCTCTTCGCACAGGTAGGACGGTCCATATATTCAATGAGCTCATGATTCCCAGCTGTTGGGATATTTCTGGAACACTGTAGATTTAGATAGATGTATTCCAGAGAGCGGAAAGTGTTCGTTTGATTTAATAAACCAGAAACAATCAGTGAATTTTAAGAACAAGTCACCTCACAGCAATGTAGAAACATGTACATCATAACGTCACATATTGATTGCTTTAACAACTTTGCAACTTTTTTGAGACAACAAACAACACAAAGAAGGAAAGGATTACACTTCCGGGTCATAAACACACTGTAGTTTTACAGTTTAATAGTGCTAGATTAGTTGAACAATAGAAAATGTTAAGCCATTTCTTTTATATTGAATAAACATTGAACTAAAATTGAAGCAAAAATTCCAAACATTTAATAATTCCAGCTTCTCAAATCTGATAATTTTCTGCTTTTAAGTGTCTTAACATTATATTAGATTAAAGTCTTTGTTTTGGGGGATTTTGGTCGGGAAAAAAGGAAGACGATGTCACCTTGGGCTCTAGGAAATGATGGTTGGCATTTCTCACTGATTTATGATGTTTCATAGACTAAACAATTGATCAATTAATCAAATAAATGATTGGCAGATTCATTAATTATGAAAATAATCGTTGCAGTTCTACAGTTAAAAAAGTCATTTTATGAAGGTGCTCTATGCCATATGACCACCACTGCAAGGAAATGTATTTCTAAGATCAAAAGATTAATGACAAAGCTTTAATATTTTTTATAACTGTATATGTTGAGGCAATGAAATGGCTCATGTTTGAACTAATAAGCTGCATCTCTCATAATTGAACTCCACCTTCAGGCTGCATTGTTCACATTTATAATTATTTTTTCTTTTCTTTTCTGTATTCTTTTATTCTTCTGTTCCTCCGTCCCTCATCTCTGGGTCTGCGGTGTCCAGACGGTGGAGCTGAGTGACTGTGAGAAGACCCAAGCACTGGCTCTGCGGGTGCTGCTGTCTTTGTCCAAGTTTAACCAACACCGCATCCATGAAATGGACTGTTACCATGGTTACTCTATGATCCACCAGGTCCTCATCAAGTCCAAATGCATCGTGGGATATCACATGCTCAAAGTGAGTCACACCTTGAACTCTTTGCCGTCTCCAGCACCCACAACCTCTGCTGATCTGTGCAGTCAAACACATGCATCACCGGCGCTTGTTTTTTTGTTTTTTTGTAACATGAGTCTGATCCAGGCCGCCACACCGGTGCCTCTCTGAGCCGGTGTTGGTGACCCTGCTGTTACTTGACCCTCTGGCTGTGTCTGTAATTGAGCCGTGTGATGGCTGAGCACTGAAATGGATTCTGTCTGACTTGATGAAACACTGAGCTCCTGCAGAGTCACACAGCACCTCTGATTGCCTTTGACACTTTAGGCTTCCACACATGGTATTTTACAGCCCAGAACAGCACTGATTAGTCATATTAAACACTCATAATCATTATAATAAAAGGAACATGCTGTGTTACAGTTGTTGGATTTTGTTTCTTTTCTATTTGTGCTGCAAAAAGACTGCCAACTTCTATCTTAGCTCAGTCCACCAGAGACCCAAAGGACTGTAAGAACTATAACCACTGCAGTTAAGCCGGTCAAAACGACTCTGATCAATACTGACGGGGCTGCTCAGGGAGCAAACGGCAGTGGTTTTGACGGAGTGATGAGCCTTCCAAAAAATTTCATGGAGAATTTATTTGACTCTCTGGGATTCTGCTGTTTCTGGAGAGATAGTGATTATCAATATGTTGAGTTGTGTGTTGGATGAGAGTGACCAGCACTCTATTATAGCAGCGCTGTAGACGTGTTTCTGATGCGGTGGCCATATTCTGTCCTTCTAGACTTTACTGGATGGATGTTGCAGTGCACCCATCCTCATCCTGGGGGACGATGGCCACTTCCGTTTGGACACCGAGTCCATCGCTGTGGTGCAGGATATCAGACTGCTCTCAGACGTCCTGTTCGACTGGAAGATCTGGGCCAAGGCTGAGGTAAACTCATACGTCACAGGATCAATTATATATATTCCATAATAGCAGGAGATGTAACACAATGTGGAAACATGATAGAATATACTGTACATAAAGACAAGCAGTCATATTTCTAACTAGGTGATTATCATAAATTCAAATTAGACTTTATTTTTCTCCTCTTTTTTTATTATAGTCAAATGTGAAGTAACAGTAAGCCAAAAGCATTATGGTGCTCTCAACCCGACTATATAGATGATGAAGAACCAGTTCATGAGTCTTTCACTGTCTGTGTCGTTTTCTGTCAGTGTGGAGTGTGGGAAACACTACTTGCTGCCTTAGAGATCCTCATCAGGGTGCACCACCCTTATCAGGTCTTCAACATCCGTCAGTTCCTCAAGGCTGAGGTAGTGCACCGCTTCCTGCTCACCTGCCAGGTGTTACAGGTAGGTTCGCAGTCATAAAGGTGCTGTGATAACACGTTACCTCTTCAGAGACTGTTACTGCACTGACAACATTGTGTTTGTCTTAAGGAGCATCGGGACGAGCATCTGACTGCCATCCCGCAGGAAGTCTGTCTGTCGTTCGTCAAAATCATCCAGGAGGTTCTCGGGTCACCCCCGGACATGGACCTGCTAAAACTGATCTACAACTTCCTGCTGGCTGTTCACCCACCTACCAACACCTACGTCTGCCACACTCCATCCAGCTTCTACTTCTCACTACACATAGGTGAGGAGGCAGTGCAGTTGAGAGCAGCACCTCTGTATCAAAGTGCCATTAATTGAATGCACTGAGCTCATTTGGTGTCTCTTTATTTGTCAGATGGGAAGCTGTACCAGGAGAAGGTACAGTCCATTATGAATCTGAGACACTCTAACAGTGGAGGAAAGTCTGCCAGCAGCTCTGTGGTGTCACTCTCCCCAACTGTCTTCACTGACGCTCCCCATGAAGGTACAGCTGTTTCAACTAAATTACCCCAACCTTAAAGCACTCCAAGGCATCCAACACTGTGACAACGATTAAATCCAAACCTTCAGTGTGTCGCTGTGGAATTACAATATAAAAAGGAAGATTAGCGGTGCTTTTGTGGGTGTATGTGCCTCAACCAAAAAACAAAAATGCTTAACATGTTTAGAGCTGTATCAGCTCTGTTTTCTCTCCGATTAATTACAGTTACCAGAGTTTTATTTATAGTACCTAATATAAACACCATTACTTATTGCTTATTGTGGTCATAACATTGCTTTTTTAGTTTCTTATAGAGCACTTTAAGCCTTGGGAAAGGGCTTTATAAATGGAATACATTTGGCTGTGATACTTGCAACAATGCATTGTGATACACTGACCACAAACAACTCTACAGTTTTGTAAATGAATCTGTGATTCTGCTCTGTCACATCATGTTATTCATCACAGCCACAAGTCTAAAAATCACAATTTTCTCTGCATGTAAATGAGGCCCTTTGCAGCCTTCAGTTAGAAACTCTAATCATTCCTTAAGTGCTGAATCATTTTGTTCTCTTTTCCAGGCCATCTCCACGCTCCTTCCCCTGAGCATGGAGGTGATAATCAGTCGTTACGCCTTCCTAGTCTGGCACCGTCTCCGTACTACTCTCCTCTACTGACACCTCGACTCGGACACGGTATCTCAAACGAGGCAGGTGAAGGTGAGGGGGTCTCCCTCGCCACTCAGCAGGCTCTTGGCAGCACGGAGACGCTCAAGAAGGGCGGAGCGGACGAGCAGCTTCTGAGCAGCTGTGAATCAGCCAAGACAATCTGTGAGTCTAAGGACATAGGTGAGGGAGGAGCCCTGCGCACTCCTTCCATCAGCGTGGAGGAGGAGCGGGACGAGGCGGCAGAGGTGAACAGCCTAACAGAGGGCAGCGTTGGGGTGGCAGAGTCTGAGGACAGGTTTGACTTGGCCAGCGACGAGGCGCCGCGCCGCCCTGACAGCCTGAAAGGCATCCAATCGTTCCAGAGGAGCCACAGCAATCTGGCCAGTCTGGGCCTGGCCTTCCCAGCTCCAAATGGCTCCTTGCCAATCGGCCGCTGGCCCAATTCGGCTGACCGAAGCTCCATGCCTGAAGACTGGGAGAGCTACACATACTCTCCTGGCTACGAGAGGATGCACAGCAAGACCGAGTCCAATGACGGGTATGTTGCTATAACACATACAGTATTACAGTAATACTCTCAGGATGTTCCAACTGAATGCTCAGTATCGTTACAAATTATAATATTGATAAAGTCAGCCCATACCAAAATTTGACCAATCTATAAATGGCTTCTAGTGAGCACTGGCAGTCTCTTTCAACATTTGTTTTAATTGCATGTCCATGTGGGTTTTGTTCTGGTACATAACTCTAGAAACGATAAAGACATGGACCACTTTGCTCGATAAAGAGGAGCTGGGCATGGATTTGCATAATCTAAATACAGCATTTGGTTATGATAATAATCCTCCAACTTTGAAAATGATTTGTACTGCAGTGACAGCTTCAGTGTATTTCTACCTGCCAGCCAGCAACTCAAGCTGATAGCAAATTAAAAAAGATATATTTTTTTCTTGTAATCCTGTTTTCTCACCAATGTCACCTTTTTCTTTACATTAGACACAATGTGGGCTGTTGTAGATGAATTTCAAGTTATACAGGAAACCTTCGAGAGAGAGAGAAAATGTCTTACATCCAAAATTCATTTTTATATTCTGATGCTTTAACAATAATATACGAGTTCAACAACCAAACAGCTTTGTCAATTCTAGCAGTGCTGATTATGAAGATAATTAATTTGAACAGTCAGGCTCTCTTTACACAATACCCCTCACACTGCAGGACACTAACCTCCTTTAAATATTGTAAACAAATTCACATCCCGTGTAACCTGAAATTAGTGGAAATTCAGCGAGCTGTTGGTGCACAGTAATTCCGCGCTGAACTCTAAGCTGTGTTTCTCAGGTCCAGCACTGAGGACTGCCTGGTGCTGATCTGCTGCGGACTCTATGATCTTCTGAGGGGCATCCTGCTGCTGTTGCCTGACCTCATGCTTGAGGAGGTGATGGACAAACTCATCCAGCCAGAGGCCCTCATTGTCCTAGTCAACCACTCGTCGCCTCTCATCCAGCAAGGTGTCATGAAGGTTGGTTCAGTATCCTCTTTGATGATCGTTGAATACTGTGATGCAGGAGGATCTGATTTAGCTCCAGGAGTCAAAACTCTACTGCACTTCTGATGCTGGTAGATCACATAGTATCTCCCAATCACAATCATTTCACTTTTACACCTTAGAGGTGCTCTAAAGGCACCGGTAGTTAGATTTTGTTACCTTTGGACAGAGCCAGGCTCGCTGTTTCCCCTTGTTTTCAGTCTTTATGCTAAGCTAAGATAACTGCAGTATTTATCATACAGACACGAGAGACGTATCAATCTTCTAATACTCAGCATGTCAGCAAATAAGCACCAAAAAACATAAAGCTCTTCCACTAATTGCTTGTGCTAAACATTTGATTAAGAACAAATCTTTTACTCTGAAATCTTAAATCGGTGCCAGCGTGTTAGCAAAGTATCCCACTCTATTGCCAGTGTTGGGACTGTACCTTTATGTCATATTATTCTGCCCCTCTCTCCTAGCTGCTGGATGCATATTTCAGCAGAGCCCACAAGGAGCAGAAGGAGAAATTTCTGAAGGACCACGGCTTCTCACTGCTGGCCAACCAGCTGTACATCCACCAGGGCAGCCTGGGGCTCCTCGAATGCTTCCTGGAGATGCTGTTCGGACGGCCGGTGGGCCTGGAGGAAGAGTGAGTCCAGGGAAATTGCACAGTTCAAGCCATATCGCCCAGTGTTTTGTCTTGGATTGTCTACAGTATGAATATGTGTGTTTGACACTATTTTTCTCTTCTGTAATTCTTTCCAGTCTGGACCTGGAGGAAATGGAAAATATCTCACCTTTCAGAAAGCGCTGTATCATCCCAGTGTTGGGTCTTATTGAGAACTCCCTGTATGAAAACTCCTTGGTGCACAACATCCTGTGTATGCTGCTGCAGCTCCTCAACGCCTGCCCAAAGCTGGCAGACATCCTGCTAGACCACGGGCTGCTCTACGTCCTCTTTAACACCCTCTCCACCCTCAATGGCATGGAGAACGGGTACGGCTGCCAGAACAGAGCACTATTCATTCAAACACCTCCTTGGATTCATAGGTTTTGTCTTGAACCTTTTGAGCCATGAATTTAATCAATAATCCTCTCACTGTTCATTGATCTGGCGTATACGAGTGGTAGACTCACTTCGTGCGCTTCATATTTTCTTGTTCTTCCTCTGCAGTATTCCCCTGAATGACTACAAGCTCCTGGTGTGTGACATCCAGCAGCTGTTGGTAGCTGTGACGATCCACTCCTGCAGCTCTTCAGGGTCACAGTACTTCCGCATCATTGAAGACCTCATTACCTTGCTGGGTTTCATGCAGACCAGCAAGATGCGTCGCACACAGGGTGAGCGGCTGGATTTCTAAAAATCAATACACAGGCGAAACACATCAGTGTTGTCATCTACTGTGCTCGGTAGTTCTGGGTGATATCAAGCTGTCAATGTCTGCTGCAGTGAGAAAATTCATCATCTACAACTGCAGAGTGGAAAATCATTTGAGAAACAAAAATTGATTTGACAAATATCTCACATCTCCGTGTTCCAACTAAATCATTTTCTCATTTTTTCCATAAATTAGCTCTCTGAAACGTATCTCTCCCATCTCTTCCCCATTAGCACTTATTTATTTTGTGATATAATCATTCTGTGATCACAGAAACATTACAAAGACATTATGGCTCCGTACATGGCACATTTATAATATACTTGTAATTACACTCGACTGTATTACTGCCTGCCCTCATTGGGCCAACTTGATGAATGTCACCAGTTCGTGAGGAGGTGCGTGTTGTGAGATTTGATCATTAACATAATCAACTACCCCAAACTGTCATGGAAGGCTGCCTTTTCTGCTCCGTTTGTGGGGGAAGTTAAAAATGTTACCCAAGAGTAAAGATAATTTAAAATCAGCAGATTAAAACATAACACACTTAGCAGTGTCTGTAGTCACAGTAGGGGAGCTGGAAATATTACCACAGCCGTCAACCCTGTGTCATCGCAAGACCGTACCGAGACATGAATAAAGAAGAATGGTTTGAACCTCTTGTATATCCATGATGGACATGATTTACTTTGCCATGACCCAAGTTTCTTCAATTTATTTAAAAAAAAATTGGATTTGACTAGCAGAAACGGTAGAAGTGGGGTTTTTTTGTCTGTAGAGCAAGATAGACTTTCTGTACATGACTAGTACGACAGGCCTAGGCCTCTTGTGAATCATATAAACTGAAATCAGATTCTTTTTTTTCTTTTTTTTTTTGTTTTGTATGTGAAAGCATTCATCAATACAGTAGTATTGATGAATACCAGTTCAAAGTCCCCTTTATATTAAATGACTTGTACGTGCCACAAATCAATTTATATGTATGTTTCTTGCATGAAGCTCTTCGCCAGTGCGTCAGGTAAACATCTAACATGTTAAAGTTCCTCGTCTCTTTGTTTGTTTTTTCCCCAGAGATGGCTGTGGCTTTGCAGTTCCGCGTCCTTCAGTCAGCGATTGAGTTCATAAAGACGACAGCCAATCAGGAACCTCAGAAGCTGAGCAGCTCTGTTAATACACCGAGCTCTCCACATATCGCCATCCATCAGAAGCGCAAGAGCATTGCGGGTGAGTGTTTCGTACTGATGCAGCAGCAGAAATCTGGTGTGCAGTCTTTCTGTGTCGAGTTAGAATTGACCATCATGCGTTTCCACCCCTGTGTCCACCCTCACCTGTCTGTTTATTGATCCTCTCCTCGTCCTGGTCTGAAGGTTCCATTGCCATGAAAGACTCCATTATTCCCCGCATCCCCAGACAGCACTACTGCTCCTATGGCCAGATACCCCTCTCCCCTCCCTTCAGCTTCCTGTCTCAGGACTCCCCCCTCCCCTCCCCCTCTGGAGCTCCATCCTACATGCTCCACTGTGACGCAGGTAGCTCGGACTGTAGTCCACAGCGGAGATCATCCTCCCCTGTCATGGAGCATGTCTCCCGTTTTTGCTGTGAACTCACCCTTTGCCCTCCACTCACCCCGGGTTTTAACTTGCCCAGTACCCTCGTGCGCTACTGGTGCCTTTGTGTGTGCATGGTTGAATGCTTAACTAAATCAGTGTTAAGTATTTTAACACAGATGGCACTTTGATTAGTGAATCATTAGAATCTTTTCTGTGTTCAATGATTCATGGGATATTTGCAAAACCTTACGCTGAACTTGAAAGGAGAAACCAATGCGTGCTTATACTTACAAAGAAGCGACCTACATGTGTGCTTTTAGGCCGGCGCCGGTTCTCTCTGGCCCAGACGGACTCTCTCCTGATGCGGATGCGCTCCGTAGCCAGTGATGAGCTCAACCAGATGATGCAGAGGAGGATGAGCCAGGAAAACCCCATTCGTGCCAGCGAGACTGAGTTCGTCCAACGGCTGCAGAGGCTTGTGGTTCTTGCTGTCAACAGACTCATTTACCATGGTAAAAAAACTCCTCCCACTTATCTATTCTAATCTTGTCTATTTTCTCCTTCACCTCACATGAGCGTGAACTGAAGTCCCTGTCTAATCCTGGATCTGTTCTCCCACTGCAGATGTAAGTCAGGACCTGTTTGACCTGCTGAATATCCCCGACTCTCCAGACCAACCGTTTTTAACCCCAGATCCAGCTGATCAGCCGCAGGACGAGAGTGGCTCCGCCTCTCTCTCACACTCTCCCATTCCCTTCACCCTGCCGCCTGCCAGCAAGAAGAGCTTTCAGAAAGACATCCTCATGCTCATGATGGACGGGATCAAAATAAGCCTGGTATGATGGCACTGAGAACCCTTTTTCTTTTCTTTTTTTTAGCTGTGAAGTTTTAATTGCTATATTGTGAGACCTTGTGTTACTGGTTGTGATCTCACAGGGCAGCTCGGGTCGAGGAGGAGCCCCACATCAGCAGTGGCGAAGGATCCTATGGTCGTGTCGGGACACTTTTCGGGTCCAAATCGGCCGCCTCCTTGTGCACACGCTCAGCCCTGCGCTTCCCCTCTCTGACAGGAAGGAGTCGCTGGAGTTTGTGTTTGATCCCAGACATTTGGATATCCTCAAGGAGAGCCTCAGCCCGGGTCTAGAGGTGAGTGCGAAGGAAATGCTTCATTAAATTCAAATCTATCACTAGTCTATTTGTCACCTTACACGTCAATTTGGCCTTTGCTCACTGACAAATATTGAACCCAAAATGATATATATTACCTTCCCATTTCAGACATTGTGTTGGGTCCAGGGGGAAGGTATGAGTGAGAGTTCAGTATATTAGCTTTGCTTGTCAGTTTCACTCCTACAGGAGCTGTCGGGCTTTGGCTCTAAAAGTACTCTGATAGATGTTTTCATGCTGTTCAGCAACCCCCTTGTCTCCCCATGGGAGTCTTTCACTTGTCCTCCTCTCAGGCTTTTCTGAGGGTTAACTAGCCGGATCAGGCTCGTTTCCTGTCCATCACTGTATGCGACCTGATTCAGACACAAACAAACAATGCATCTGTGCTCGCTCTGTCTTTCAGCATGGACCAAAGTTGTCACTGTACCTGTACGAGATGCTGCACGATCACAAGGACAGCCTCACCAAAGACGAGCAGAACGCCGTGGGTGTCTTCATGACCTCGCTCAAGCTTTGTGGCCATCGCTGCATCCCACCCAACACTCCACACAAACAAGACTTGCTCAAGGCCATAAAAGAGGTTAAGTCCTACAAAGACAAACATTCATTGTTAACAGTTTCTGAGCCTTACTAGCCAAACTCAATCAGCCCGTTTGGTAGTTCAGCAGTGTGACTACTTGTGTGCAGGTGGAAAAACTTCGTTGTCCATGAAGTGCAGCATGTCAGGTTTCTTTTTAGCTAGAAAATTAAGCTAATGCATCTTTCTTACTTCATTTTATTCATACAGGAAAAATTCAAGTATGAAGCAGAAGAGAAAACAAGCAAAGTGGCGTGGGAAAAGAAAATGACCAACACTCAGAGGAAGTGAGTAGGGGCTGTTTTTTTTTGTTTTTTTTCCTGGTGTGAGATTGATGTTCAGTACAAGAACATATTGGTTAAGAATCATTTCACACTTCTATTCACTCCATTCTTTCTTATTTCTCTGAAGTCTTCTCCAACGACTGGATGGAAAGTCCAAGGACATTTCAAAGATTGCGGCTGACATCACTCAGAATGTGTCTCTGCGACAAGGCATGGAGAGAAAGAAAGTCATCCAGCACATCAGGGGACTCTATAAGACTGACCTCAGCGCCAGCCGACACTGGCAGGAGCTGGTGCAGCAACTCACGCATGACCGGTAGGCATCCGCGTTTATCTCTCACAGGGGCTTACGCAAATTGCCGAGCTTTACTGATTCACAGCTTAGAGCTAAATGCTAATATCAGCACGCTAACATGTTCATAAGCGACAATACTAACATGCTGATGTTTAGAATGTTCACCTTTTAGTTTCGTATATTAGAATTCAAACTTTTGCTAATTAGAATAAACTATTTGACTTGCTGGTAGCAATACATGATAAGGTAACAGATCACTAAAGTTATTATTATTGATTCTGAGGAGCACATGGCAGTCCCTACAGCAGTTGTTGAGAAACTATATTGAGGGCATGATCTTGGTGTCCTCAGTGATAGCTACGGCTTTGTAATGAGGTTACCTTTGTATTGATATGATAAGACAAACCGTTTGAGAGGACTTTAATGGTCTGTTTCAGTGCGGTTTGGTACGACCAGACATCCTACCCAACGTCGTGGCAGCTGGACCCCACCGAAGGGCCGAACCGGGAGCGAAGGCGGTTACAGAGATGCTACCTCACCATTCCTAACAAATACCTGCTCAAAGACAGACGCAAGTTTGAAGGTAAATAAACGTTTTTACTTCCAGCAGTATGGCAAGATTCTGTCTTGTGCTAGTGTGTCTGTCTCCTTCAGCGTTCTTATTTTGACCTCCACGTCTTTTTAAGACACAGTGAAGCCCCCGTTGTCCTTCCTGGTTGAGGATAAGACCCACTCCTCCTTCTCCTCCACTGTCAAAGACAAAGCCACCAGCGAGCCCATCAGGTACATTTTTTTTTTAAACCTCTCTCACTCTTCCTGCCTGTAAGCCTTCAGTGAGCATCAAATCCCTCTCAGAAGGACAGGGTGATCTCAGGAAGTCACATAAATGTCTCATCAACTTGTGCTACGTTGATGATTGTCTATGCTTTATTCAGATGGTGTGTTTCTTGTATGATAAATGTCTCTTTGGCCTTAGGTTCACCAGACGGTGCATCAGCGTCGCCCCCTCCAGAGAGACAGCAGGGGAGTTACTTCTGGGTAAGACACTGACCATCTCTCACAGCTGCTCCATGCATAATAGACTCAGCCGGTCACAAGGCACAGAGAGTAATGTGCTCTCTCTGAGGCACTACAGATTATTGCTCTCCCCTGTTTGTTAGTTATTCAGCAGGGGAAGCTTTAGTTTGTTTTGTTCTCAGTTCCCCAAATCTCACTCACCCTGTTGTTGTGTCACAGGAAAGTCTGGGATGTACTTTGTGGAGGACAACGCTGCCGATGCTCATGACAACCAGGTAAAGCCAGAGGACTGTTCAGGATTATTCTCTGCCAAAAGGGGTTACCGCCTGGCGTCTCAAGACCGGATGTGTTTGTGTTTGGATAGAGCCTTCATGGGGAGACTGAGGCACCCTCTTTCTCCTGGACGTACGAGGAGATTAAGGAGGTGCACAAGCGCTGGTGGCAGCTAAGAGACAACGCTGTGGAGATATTCCTCACCAATGGCAGGACCCTGCTGTTAGCCTTTGACAACAATAAGGTGAGGCAAAAACACAGGTCGCTTAGAATGAAAATGAAGGATGCCATGCTGTGACTGGAAAGTTGACATTTTTTTTTTATTAATGACATACAGTAGATGGTCTAGTGTTTTTCCTTAAGTTGTTTCATTTCATTATTGCAAAGAATTGAGTTGGCTTATCATCCTAAGAGAGAAATTCAGCCTATGTTTTATTTGGATATAAAAATGAAGCTACACAGATTGGACTGGGATGAAAAGACGAAAGAGCCGACTGATGCTCAAATAAATAGTTTTTTATGAAAAGACAAAATCACGCAGCTTGAAAAAATATAATTGTTAAAATGCCTTTTTGGTATTCCGCCCCTGATAACTGCAGAGCTCTGTAGTGTTCTATGCCATCAGTCATGAGGATAAGATACAGTACTGTCATACTCTACAGGAAAAACACTTCTGTAAATTACTCGAATAGAGAAGATAAAGATGAGATTTACTTTATTGTCCCGCAGAGAAATTTGTCTGCGGCTCCAAGCCGCTGCGTCACACAATACACTTGCACATAGAGAACATAGATCAAAACATGAACATGAACATAAACATGCTTAAATACACATGTCGACAATAGTTACAAATAGTAAAATAATATAACCAGGTGTGATCAACATAGATAATAAATAATCAAGTCACAATATATTATTCCCCAATAAAATCATATCATATTATACTACTTGTTGCTATTTAGTAATTTGATGGAAGATGTAATAAATGAAATCGTGTTATGATATGGTTGGAAAACAGACATTTAAGCAAGTCTACGTTTTACAGCAGGTATTTCCAATCCAGAAGCATCAAAGGAAGTAAAGACGTGCTCAGCACGTGGAGGCCAAACTGATTATCTGTCCTCTGATTGTCTGTGGACTCGCAAAAACCTTTCCTGGATGAACGGGCACAATCATTTTTTCCTGTGCATTCATTTCTATTTTAGACTGATATGTAATATTTCTAATTCTAATGTTTCAACTACCGTTGGATGGTTGTGAGGTTGTGCTCAGTATGTTATGCATTTATTGATAGTCGACAGAGGAGACATGACAGGAAACAAAGGTGTGACTTTACATTACATTTGTCAGTTAGTACTTTCTACATGTTTAGCTTCAGTCGTGACTCTAGAGATGGAAACATCCCGTGGTTCTCTCTTTTCTCGCCTTAGTTCCGTGACGACGTCTACCACAACATCCTGACCTCTGACCTGCCCAACCTGCTGGAGCACGGAAACATCACGGCGCTCACTCAGCTGTGGGGCTCGGGTCAGATCTCTAACTTCGAGTACCTGACGCATCTCAACAAGCACGCAGGCCGCTCCTTCAACGACCTCATGCAGTACCCGGTGTTTCCCTTTATTTTGCGAGATTACACCAGCGAGACGATCGACCTGCAGGACACAAACATCTACAGGTCAGTGGTTGATGGCAGCTTTGTTAATGTGTTTGGAAAGGCATTTGAGGTATTTCATTCGGTTTTAAAAATAAATAAGATTTTATATGTTATTGAGATTATTCTTGGGCACTGTATAAAATATATGTAAATGCACCTCCTTGATGTACATACTGTAGGTCCTAAAATAAGTATAGCTTTCAAACATTTTTAAGTTTGTCCAGTTTATGCCAGAGCCATTCCGTACCATGATTTTAAATCAAGACAAATTTATTTTTTGATAAGCTAAACTAAAGGTCAAGACTCATGACACAGGAATCATTAATAATAGGTTAATTTTCATTTGTCACAGTTGAACACCATGGTTCATTACAGCTTTGCTTGTATTTTGTTGTCATGCAGGAATTTAATCAAACCCATCGCAGTCCAATCAAAAGAGAAAGAAGATCGCTACGTGGATAACTACAGGGTATGGCCTGTTGTACATTTTAGCATGTGATTCTTGAGTGTAGTGAATGTTCTGATAAGAAAACGTTTGTGTGTTGTGCAGTACCTTGAGGAGGAGTACAAGAAGGGCATTCGGGAAGACGACCCCATGCCTCCTGTCCAGCCTTACCACTACGGCTCACATTACTCCAACAGCGGCACTGTGCTGCACTTCCTGGTTCGAATGCCTCCGTTCACCAAGATGTTCCTCGCATACCAGGGTAGGTCACGCATTATGTTTTACTAACCGTTAAGGAAGAAAAATGATTCAGCTGCGTTGTCTTTTACAGTATCTTTAGTTTCCAAAAGTAAGTGTGAACTGACTGACAGGCCAGTGCTTTTTAACAGTAGGTCATTTTCATGCACCTCCAAAAAGCTTTTAGCGTCACAGAGTGCCGCCTGTCTACATTACATTGACTGCTCCATCTTGGTTGATGCTGAGGCTTTTAGTACTGAAAAGTTGGAACGTCCTGATCTCGGATCTGACTGAGCAGCATGTTGCCATAGTCGCGTGTCATCTCATGTATCAGCCATAAAAGGTTACTTCATTTCTATACTTTTCTCTGATCGACTCCTCGCCCTTCCCTTCCTTTTTTTTCTATGTCCTCCTTTCTTGTTAATTATTTTTTCATTTTTCCGTCGCTCTCCTCTGATCCTCTGAGGCATCTTTTCATGTGATTGTAAATGTATTCAGCAAGCGTGGTGTCTGAGGTCATGAAAGGGGATCTTTTCAATCAGTGAGTAGAATCTGTAATTAGATTGTCTTTTTTGCCTTAATCAGACCAGAGCTTTGATATTCCGGACCGGACGTTTCACTCTATGAACACCACGTGGCGCCTGTCCTCCTACGAGTCCATGACTGACGTTAAGGAGCTCATCCCTGAGTTTTTCTACCTCCCAGAATTCCTGGTCAACAGAGAGGGTAATTATTTTCCACTACAATGTATACCTTTAATTAATCTATATACCTATCATTTACACCAGCATACATTTTTCATATCTACTCATTAATTAAAAAAGTGGTAAAAAGAATAAATAGAAATGTCCTTCACAGGTTTTGATTTTGGTGTTCGTCAAAATGGTGAGAGAGTGAATCATGTGAATTTGCCGCCCTGGGCCCGCAACGACCCACGTCTGTTCATCCTGATCCACCGGCAAGCGCTCGAGTCGGACCAGGTCTCCCAGACACTGTGCCAGTGGATCGACCTGGTGTTTGGGCTCAAGCAGAAAGGCAAAGCAGCCGTCCACGCCATCAATGTCTTCCACCCAGCTGTAAGTAGCTGCTTGTTTCCCGTTTGATAGAAATTATTGGGAAAGTTGTTGTTGTTGTTGTTGTTGCTTACAAAAGCCTTCATATCATTTTTCGCAGACTTATTTTGGCATGGACGTTTCGTCTGTAGAAGACCCAGTGCAGCGACGGGCCCTGGAGACGATGATCAAAACATACGGACAGACACCCAGGCAGCTCTTCAACGCCTCTCATGTCAGCAGGGCCGGCCCCAAACTCATAATGGAGGGGGAGCTGCCGGCAGCCATGGGTCTCCTAGTTCAGCTGGCCTTCAGAGAAACACGAGAACAGGCCAAAGAAATAGTCTGCCCGGTAATCTGCTCTGTGATGATAGTGACTCTGGCAGCCCGCTGTGCGCTGAGGAATGACATAATGCATCGTCGCATGAAATGATCCGCTGCTCACCTGCCAATTTCCTCTTCCTCCCCAACAGAGCCCACTGCCGTGGATCAAAGGTCTGAAGTGGGGCGAGTATGTGGGCTCGCCCTCTGCTCCAGACCCAGTGGTGTGCTTCAGTCAGCCACACGGGGAGAGGTTCGGATCCCTGCTGGCTCTACCAACGCGAGCCATCTGCGGGCTGTCTCGCAAGTTCTGCCTCATGATGATTTACAGCAAGGAGCAGGGTAGGACGCCCACCAGTCGCTCAGCCTGGATGTACTGTACTGGTTTGCACAATGTCCTGCTGACTCAATTAACTTAATGCTCTCTACTCCGTAGGTGTTCGGAGCATGCACAACACAGACATCCAGTGGTCGGCCATCTTGAGCTGGGGCTATGCAGACAACATATTGAGGCTGAAAAGCAAGCAGAGTGAACCGCCTATCAACTTCATTCAGTGTTCACAACTGCACCAGGTAGACACGAGTTAAACTCAGGCTTAAAAATAAAATTAAAAACAGAGCACCTGAAAGTGAAAGGGTTCACTGGTCTCCTCTCAGTGTTACGCAACTCTACACTGAGGATCGACCAATAAGATGTCAGGGTTCTCGTTTCCTCTGTCCCAACCGTCTGTCTCTCTCTCCTCCAGGTGACCAGCTGCGCCTGGGTGCCTGATGGCTGCCAGCTATTCACAGGCAGCAAGTGTGGAGTCATCACCGCCTACAGCAACCGCTTCACCAGCACCACGGTGGGTTTCCATGGCGACCTCCCCCTCTAACCTTCCGCCTCCACATCAACACCCAATCCACCCACCCACCTCCCATTACCCACCCCTACCCCTCTGTAGACCGCCTCACCGTGCTCAAACGCTCGGCTTCATTAGTCACATCACAGTTGCCCTTGAAACACATTTCCACTGAGCCTACAAGTGGGCTTAGAGGTCCCGGAGTTCAGTCATCAGAGAGGCTTTCTGACTTTCATCGGTCCCTACCAATAGGCATCTAGATTTCCAGTTTTTTTTTTTTTTTTCTGTCTCTGAAGTGTGTTCCAAAAGCAATTGATTTGTGCTGTTCAGAAAATCCTGGTTGGAGATTCATTAATGTAGTGTTTTTAGGAAACGGTAAACGCCGACGTACCTCATCCAATGCTATTCAGGTGTGCATGTCCTCTGTATACAGTCTCTGATATGTGTCTTTCCACAGCCGTCGGAGATGGAGGTGGAATCTAAGGTTCATCTTTACGGACACACGGGGGAAGTAACCAGCCTGTTTGTCTGCAAACCTTACAGCATCCTCATCAGTGTCAGCCAAGACGGCACCTGTATCCTCTGGGACCTGAACAGGTCAGTGTGTGAGGGATACGAAGAAAAAGCTTTAATGATATCCTTTATTGTGTGACGAGGAATCTAAAGTAAAGTGATGCTCTGTGTTTCTTCAGGCTCTGTTACGTACAAAGCCTCACAGGCCACAAAAGCCCCGTGACTGCAGTGTCTGCCAGCGAGACCACGGGGGACATTGCAACAGTTTGTGACTCAGGTGAAGACCGCTCTGCTCCAGCTCCTGTCCGAGTTCACCGTGCCACTTTTCCAGACTGACACAATGTTGACGTGACTTATGACACTTATGATTCTGTGTATCCAGTGGGCGGAGGCAGCGACCTGCGTCTGTGGACAGTGAACGGCGACCTCATCGGTCACGTCCACTGCAGAGAGATCATCTGCTCCGTGGCCTTCTCCAACCAGCCGGAGGGAGTGTCTGTCAACGTCATCGCCGGCGGGCTGGAGAATGGCGTCGTCAGGTGAGCAGGCACCCGTTTGCTTCCTTTCTCAAGACAATGAATTATTCACACTAGTGTGTTTTTTTTTAATGTGTGAAATATTTCCAGGTTGTGGAGCACCTGGGATTTAAAACCAGTGAGAGAGATCACCTTTTCCAAGTCAAGCAAACCCATCATCAGGTATTTCATCAGCGCTCCAAAGATTGTTGTTCTTTGCTTTTATGTAATGCCACTTATCACCATTCAAAATATATGTGTGATTCTGTTGGAAATACTGATGATGATGATGTCCCCTCAGCCTGACGTACTCGTGTGACGGCCACCACCTCTACACAGCCAATAGCGAGGGCACAGTGATGGCGTGGTGTCGGCGGGACCAGCAGCGCATGAAGCTGCCCATGTTCTACTCCTTCCTCAGCAGCTACGCTGCAGGCTGACTGTGTTTCTGATGTTTACTACTGTCCAGTTCTCAGCAAGAGGAGCCCCCCTCCTCCTCCTCCCCCTCCTCCCCCTCCTCTCTGCACTAACAGGGAGGAGGATGTGTCAGCATGGCCTCAATCTCCCTGAACCCTCCCTATCTTTTAACTAAAGCCATCCCCAGCTGAGCAAACTCTACCACAGCCGCTCTCAGCATCATAAAATAATTATGAAAATATATGTATATAGATATATATTTATAAACATACTGAAGTGGAATGTTGGGGAGAATGGATGAATATTTGGCTGAGGCTGCAACAGACACTTTATATACAAAATGCATTTCTGAGGGTGTGTTTGATTTGTTAAGTCTTATATTATTTTGTTAATTGCCGTTATTGTTGTGCAGATCTTTGCCTGATTGCCTGTTGATTTTCCTGTTTCCTGGTAAGCTGCTATCTTCTGGCCAAAGCCGGACCCAAAGTGTTAAGACCCCCGTCTCTCGCCTCGTGGATGAGCTCGTATTTCCCGTGGCGCGTCGTCCTCTGACAGATTGCTGCCGGAGCTCGGCGAAGGCGTCCTGCTGACGCTGCAGTAGCCAGGAGAGAGAGGGAGCCCCTCCTCGCGTCTGTCGCCAGGAGATGGCCCCGCTCTGTGGGAGTGAGACGCCGCTCTGCTGGGCTGTCTGCTCCACTCAAGTCTGCACACGAGTGTCACGGCCCTGCATCACTGAGCTGCATTCGAGCTCAGTGGAGGGACGGGGGGGACGTTGGGATGAATTGTTCCTTGTGTTGCCTGTTGTTCTGTCCTACTTTTGCATGCTAGAATGATGCTGACCTTGACAGTATGTATGTGGTTGTGACATTTACTGTCATGGTACTCCTTTATTAAGGCCTGCCTTGGTTGCGCCTGTCCTCTTGCATTGAGAGATGTTGATATTCATTTATTTATTAGAAGCACCTCGGAGGCTCATCTTTCCTTTCCTTTTTCTTGTGTTTTACTGACTTAATAAACTGTCCGCTGCTCAAATGCACTAAAACCTTTTCACTAACCTAATATAGTTTGCTGAAATTCTGAGAAATTACCAAACAGCATTAGATGCCTGAAAGCTGCAGAAGAAGCCAAGAGGAATCTCCTGAATGCCCCCGTCGCTGAGCTACCAAAAAGGGTGTAGTAGGTGGGTGGGCGTAGTGAGGAGCATCATGTCCAGCCGACTGAGGTTAGAACAGTTAGCGTTTCCTGCACTAATGAGGTTTACAGCTTGTTTCTTAATCTTATACATTACACTAATCAGTCCAGGAAATACTCAACCAAACATTAATTTCCTTAACCCATCCATGGGTCCGTGCAGCTATTCTTTACATTCCCTCTTTGCCTACGATACTTTCAGTTTGTCTGTATAATATGTGTGAAATGATGGGCAAAGCACTTTTTTTTTGTTTATAAGCTACCATTTAATTGAAGGAGAGCTAATGATCTGTGGTCTTAACATGAACTAAGCTTTGATTTCATTCCATTAATAAGTCTACTTAAGAAAGCAATATCAGACACGCAATAGGTCATTTTTGTCATGTTTCATATGGAGTTTGTTTTAACACAGCTGTGAAGATGACGTTTGGCTTTTGTTTTGACTGCAGTGAGCCTTCTGTGATGAGAAATGTCTTAAATTTCACACCTGGTGTTTCACTTGTTTACAAGAAAGGGAATATTGCTTCTTATATCATGACGTCATTCCTTTTGTGGTGTTATCTTGGTATTTTTTTTTCCTTCTCAGCCCATCAGGACCCTTGTGTGCAGCACCAGGCCTGTACAGGACATGATGTTGGCGTTTGTTTACTGCGTCTCCTGCTTTCTTGTGTACATGCATTTCCTCCTTGACATTTATAAAGGTGTATGTCTATGAGATCCGCAACCTTTTCTTTTCTCTCGAACATCCTCGTGTGAGATTGTATGAATGTTTTCCCCCCTTTTATTGAGAAAGTGGCAAAAAGACGAGAGGAAAATGTTATTATTGGCAAAGTGTTTTTTTTGTGCTATCTGACACGGAAGGAAATATATTTTTTCTGTTAATTTAAGAATTTAAGATCATTGAGTTGCTGAAATTGTGTCATTTAATTGACCTCTCCGGGCTCGTTTCTGCAGTTTGGCATCATGGATTGAGGTTCTGAAAGGACGTGTTTTGTTTATTTTTGTTTGTATATATATATATGTGTGTGTGTGTGTGTATGGACAAGCAAAGTGATGAGTATATTATAAATATATATAAATATTTGAAGAGATATGACAACATCTTGTGGTTTGTGTCTATTTGTGTGGTGCTTTCAGGGGCACAAGAAACCAAGGTGAAACTGCAAAAATGACTTAGATCAGAAGCACGACAAGGAGGAAAAATTGATTATGATTCAAATTGATGGAATCGAGCTATTTAATCTGGATGCAAATTCCCCCAAAGAGCAGTGCTGTTATGGATGAGGCCCGGCAGTTACTATGGGGGGAACCCGGTGATGTCAAAGCTGATGTAAAAAATGAAATGGGGAAGCCTGCAGATCTCCGGTGCCTTCTGCAGCAATAAAGAAAAATTAGAAAAAACAGCGGACGCTTATTCGACTAATGGGCTGTCTCGGTGCGTTTAGGGCCAGTTCGTACAGCAGAAACGCATCCGGGCTTGTTGCTGCTGCAGCTACGGGTCCTCTGATCGAGTGCTCCCTGCCCTACAGCCTGTATCTCATCGTCATACAGAGGTTTCCCCCCCTGCTGCATGCGTAACATCTCTCCAAGTCCAGCCGTGGTGCTCACCAAGACCTCACCGCTTGGCTCTCATCTTCCTACACGGAATACGCACGACTCGCATTGAGCGAACCGCTGAGGCGAAATTAAAACGCCAGGATTTACCTCCTCGGGTTCAGTCCAGACCGAAACGAGGCTGGGATTTCCTCTTATCATTTGATATTTGACAGATCCTCTTTTTTTTTTTTGTGTGTGTGTGTGTGTTGGGTGGAGTCAACCCGGAAT
The DNA here is from genome assembly GCF_004355925.1 of Anarrhichthys ocellatus. Lineage (NCBI taxonomy): Eukaryota > Metazoa > Chordata > Actinopteri > Perciformes > Anarhichadidae > Anarrhichthys > Anarrhichthys ocellatus. The sequence goes on along the minus strand of NW_022280033.1, from coordinate 14,635,341 downwards.
TCTCCAAATTGGAAAACCATTGGCACATTTCAGGTAGGTCGGCGGCAGTAGCCTACATTAATCTGCTCCTAGCCGAGCAATGCAGCGAAGCATCAAGATGTTTTTTTTTTTTAATGTAATGTCTTCATGCAAAATATTTTGTTTTGTTTTCGTGATGTGTGGTTCGCTGTCTTCTGCTCTGACCAGGGCCGCAGCTCGCACGGCGTGTGTGCACAATTTAATCCCTTTTAGAAATAAGAGTCGCCCATGTTTGACAGATCTGCATCAACAATTAGCATCGTTACATTCGGATAAAACGGTGTAGACCCCGTTAAAGCCCCTGATGTAGCCGTGTGAGCTTAAGGATGGGCGACTCGAAGGGAAACCTAAATGGAAAAGGCCTGATAGCGTCCTACGAGGGTGTGAATAAAAGCTATAAATTGGCTTTAGAGCCATGAAGGGTGGGATTGGAAAATGAATTCACCGTCTGCATCCCCCTTTACAAAACATCTGCCCGATAATATCCGTTTGAAAACACTTAAATTCGACTTGATGCGATGAAGATGAAATAAATAAGCAAATCGATGCCAAAAAAAAAAAAATCCACAGTCAGTGAATTGATCCAACTGCACCCCTCCTCAGTCAAATGCTTCATATTTTACATGTACATTATTATAAAACATCTGTGGTCAGGTGTCATCTCTCACTGCTGTGGCTGTCATACTGGGACATTTCAGAAGTGAGGGGGGTCAAGGGGCCTCAAATGAGAGCAGGATTTAGTCATTAGGCTACATATTGATAGATGCACAGAAAGGCTGATTACAATGGGGCAGATTAAATCGCTGCAGTTGCATTGATGCCCACTGTGGAGAAAGTTGAGAGGATGAAGGCAAAGAGTGGAGCTTTCTTCTCCAATCTGTAGGTGCAGGGGCAGAGGAAGCAAAGTTGCAGGTCCGATTCCCTTGGAAAGGTCCTAGAACTGACAATTAAAAGGACATACGGCGACATAAACCCCAAAATGTGTGCTTAAGTACCCTTGAGCAAATAAGAACAACTTGACCAAAAATCAAAAAATAATCATGCATGAGCACTGACTGTAAAATGACAAATCGCTGTCCAGCTGCTGCCTTTTTGAGCTCTTTCTTCAGATAAAATGGAGCTTGGCTGCTGTAAAACAGATTCCCCCAGACAAAATGGGTCCTTTGAATAAAAAGGTTGTGGCAGAGAATGGCTGCTCCAAGGGGGGGTAGAGACATCGCCAGGGGTGATGCTGCTTTGTGGATTTAATGTGATGTTCATTGACTCTACGTGTCCCCCTTTTGTGCCTGTGTTTGGTGTCACAGGAGCACCATGAAGGACGGTATCGCCAACAACAGCACGGCCAGCATCTCCCAAGCCAGGAAAGCTGTGGAGCAGCTGAAGATGGAGGCCTGCATGGATAGGATAAAGGTACTTTTTTTTTCTATTTGTGTCTGTGAGCAAATATTTGCATGGGTTTCTATTTGCTCAAACATGCAGTGTGTGGATTTAGAAATAAATCTGGCTGGTGTACATTATTCTAAACACTTTATCGGTCATTATACTTGTTGGAAGCTTTGCTTATTGGCACTTTATGCAGCTACACGCTTTGTTAGGTCTGTATATTAATGTGAATAATGTGATACAAATCTGTGTGTTTATCTAACCCCCACTGATTTAGACACATTAAGTGTTTGGAGCAATACAATATCCTCTTCTTGATGAGTGACCGACTTCAGCTCCCAGCAAACATTTCATTTTTTATTAATTGAATGTCCAAACAAGAAAATGCCTCGCTTAGAATTGGCAACGTTATCCAACTTGCCTCTCACGGCTTAAAATATGCACACAATAAATTCTGTCAATGCTAGTTTTCATTTAGCTAACTCAATAGCCAGGCTTACACACAGATGCTAATAATTATAAAACACCTCTGGCTGCATGTTCCTTCATCACGATGAATCCTGTTGTTTATTTTGACTCAATCCCACGTACTGTTCACTGATCTGCTGCTAGATATACTCGCTAGTGCACCAAATGTGTATTAATCCGCTTCTCAAATGAGTCCCCTTTTGATACACTATGTAGTCCTGATTGAGTAACATTTGATAAAAGCTTACTGTGCCAAACTGTTTTGGGAAATTCCTGAGCTGCTACTACTACTACTGTTTTTGTTTTTTGAAATGAAAGTATGTATTGACACATTTTGGGTTTTGGTCATTTTAATGGGCTTTGACAGCGTTATGCTTTAAACCCTAAACAGGGAGAATGTTGAGAGGACCAAGCCATCATCTCCTCTGTGACGAACTATACCTTCTGCCATTTTGCCATTTTAAACCTTCAAACACAAAATTAAAATAAAATGTTTGACATTTTGTGAAATAGCCTGGTTTGCGAGAGTCAGATGAAAAAATGAAAGAACCGTGTTGATTAGGGAACTTTAGAGGGCTTGGAAGAGGAATTTTGTTATCTTCAGTGTCAGCCAGGCTAGCTGTTTCCCCCTCGTTTAGTCTTTATGCTAAGCTAAGCTAACTGCTGCTCTCTCGAAGCGCATATTTACTGAAGAGTGAGACGTGAGACGGATATTGTCCTTCTCATCTAACTCTCCATCAGAAAGCGAATCAGTGTATTTCCCAAAATAGTACTACGTCTTAAATTTAAATGCAGAAACAGACAGTGTATCAACTTGTCACTAGATACAGCCCTCATGTTGATACTTACGTCCACTATTGCGCGCTATTTGCCATCTCAGTGCATAATGACTGAATTAACCCATATATTGGGCTGGTACAGTAGCAGTGAATCATCACAATCATCTTGTATCAGTCCTTCATGAAGTTTATGTTCTTTAAGGTACTTTTTCACAAAAAAAGGATCAAAACTGATGAAGCAGAACCAGATATATATCATATCTTATATTCCACACATTCATCTTCCTTGTCAAAGGGAAGCCTCTAGCGTCGACCAGAGACAAGCAGCTGGCTACAGAGGTCTGGCAAGCTTAGTCTAGAGCAGTTTCTTCTGACGGTCGTCACATGAAGCATCAGTTCACCTTGTCAGCACCGGCGTTGCCACCTCTCTGTCAGAGTTCATCCACTGTGAACAGCTGGGAGACCCGAGTAGCACCATTGTGGTAACTGTGAGGAACAAACCCAGAGGCATGCTGGGCTTCGGTGACTGTTGACCGCTGCTGACATTAGTTTTCCACCAATTTGGGTCATCTTCTCTGAGTGTGATCACAGGGATTGTCCTTTGTTAGCACTCATGTAGGCTTCTTCTCAACTTGCATTGCCAGTGAGGTCTCTGGTTCAAATTCCCAGTTGCAGCAAAGAAAATGTGGACATTCAAATTAGTTTGCTTGCTCTATAATCATATTCCTGATACCCATCACCCCCTGCAGCTCCATCAGGCCTCATAAAGAGTATGTGTCCTTATCAAACAACACAACATTGACTTTTGAGCCCTTTATGGTTGAGTTCAGTCACCATGCTTTAAAATGTAATAATATTCTAACTGTATATAGAGATTTCTATTATCCATTCATTAGATCGAACCATTTAAGGTGGAGGCTGTCCATGAGCTACTTCTTGTGCAACTTAAAAGGCTGTGTCACCATCTCATTCGGTATGCTCCTCATGTGCTGAGGGAATGATTGCCCCACAGCCCAGAGGCTGTTCACTCAGCATTATAGCCAGGGCCTGGAAGCCTGCCATACACCATCATCCCTACTCAGCACAACAAAGGCTGCTTACAAGAAAAACCTCCTCTTCTTCAAAAAACCAAGTGATTATCCCCAACGTGTAATCAGGGTTTGAAAGATGTGTCAGGAAGAACCCTAATTTAACCTACAAGTTGACTTTTTGGCACAACGTCTCATTTAAATCCTTTGCAGATATTTACATGTTTTTTAATGAGAAGAGTTGGATTTAAAGCGCCAGTGTGTTGGTTTAGGGGAATCTATTGTCAGAAATTGGAATAAAGTATTCATTGTTGTGTTTTCATCAGTGTATAATCACCTGAAACTAAGAATTGTTGTGTTTTCATTCGAATAAGCCTTTCATTTCTACAGAGCAGGTCCTGTTTCACAGAGTCTGCCATGTTTCTACGGTAGCCCAGAATGGACATACCAAACACGGCCTTAAGAGCAATTACATCCTACACACTGGTCCTTTATTATACTCCTACTCTTATTCAGATATAATCATGTCAGTCAAGAAGTCATTTTCATTTTGATTGTTAAAGCAACTTTACCATCATGTTTAAAAAAAAAACGAAAAATACTATTTACTTTTAGTGGATACAGAAATGTACAAAAGAAATATAAATAACCTTAAACACAAAACATACAATATTACAACCAACTTTTCCAGTAAATGTTTAAACAATACAATATTTTCATTCTAGCAATTAATAGAAAGGTTTAATCCTCGAGTGTTTCACCTCAAAACAGTAAATTGAGTGAAACCACATCAATATTGCCATTAAACTGCAAATCAGAATATGTATCTTGAAGCATGAACGTGTTCAGTTGTATTTGTTTATGATTGAATGGCAATTCATTTTAATAGTAGCAGTCTGTGACATTATTATATTAGTACTCTTTTGAATATGGTAGTAAAGATGTATCCTTTAATGTACTTTATTGGATACAGTGATAAGACATACTGTCGCATCCGGCAGCCATATGAGGTCTTCTCTTTTTGGGGGTATTGGGCAACAGTGGCTTCTAGTTCTTCCAGTTTTTAGACGGAGCCTTTAACTTTAGCTGTTTCAGCAGAATATAAATCATTTGAGTCGATAGTAGTTAGTAGTTAAAGTTGTTGATTCATGTGCTGCTCGTGGTTCTTCTCTGGCTGACTTGAGACACTGAAAACACAGGGACTGATGCCACGTTCACATCATTGTTACGGAATGAAAAGAAAATGAACCAGAAATACGCGTTTCGCACTACTAGTTTGTTTTGAGTGAAAGTAATAAATGCAATACAATTAGTGGTGATAGCCATTATGATTGACAATAGAAAAACTGAATATCCAAGAATATCAGTATGGGTCATTGAGCAAGAATAATAGCACAAGCATCAAACATAACAAAGTCTTTAAAGGTGTTTATTAGCATTCATAATAACTTGCTGTCATGCCTACAATTGTGTGCAAGGCAAACAAGCTTTCTCTCTGTATAGTGCTGCTGAAAATGAAGTGTAAATGATAAAAAGTGTAAAATGATGCTCTGTTAAATGAGCTGAGAAGTGTTCAGATAACATTGTGTCTGAGTAGATTTGACTTGTCAGTTTTATTGTCACCTTAGCATTTTATGGAAAAAGACATGGCAGACTTGAATGTAACCGAATCTTAAATGTCACATCTGATCTCTATTCACTCAGCTCCATAGTGGGTCTGACAAATATCTAAGCTTTCTGAATAATTGACCTCTGCCGTCTTATTTGGGTCATCTTTGCTCTCATGTGAAAACCTTTTCAGCAAGATTAACCACAGCTTCGACTTATAAGAGACAAAGCTGTGTTAGTTTATTTTTACAGGAAGACGAACAACCTTGTTCCTTTGCTTGATCGGCACATTTGAGTTCATTTAATGAGTTTTGTTTGTGTTTAATCTGACCAGAACTTCTCAACTCCTAAAAAAACACAACATCTGTAATCAAGTAAAACATGACATTAATATAGTTTGGTTTTCAGCCAACCATGAGGACATTAATCTGAAACATTTGGCAAGAGGCGCTGGGTTCACATACGGTTGTATTCTTTGTTTCAGTGCTGACATTTCTTCACAAATGATTAGCCATAATAATGTCCCAAGAAAAACGGAATGAATGCATTAAGGAAGGAAAAGGTTTCCACTGAACAAGACAGCAGACCACATTAGGCCTTAGGCAGTTCTAAATATTATATTAAGTTTTTTAAATAACGTTTTTTCTAATTTGAAAGTGAGAAAATAACTTAAGATGAGAGAGTTGGTGTGTCCCTCTAAAAATGTATTTTAGCGTGATCAGCATAATTTCACATCTGTATTATTTTCTGAGCAGCAGCTGTTTGTGCTTTAACAACTACTTCCACATCAGATGTGGAGATCCAAGTCATTCTTCAACTCTTCTCAACGTCCTCAAAAAAGAGCCACTGAAGTAGAACGTGGCTGCAAAGGAAAGCAGAGAAGAGTTCAAAGAAAGAGGAGGAAACAGACAGTTGGCCACGTCAGGCGATCCCTTAAATTGAATTAAGGGATCTGATGAAGGAGAGAGTGTATCAGTGACAAGAGGAGTCTCTGTGCTGCTGATTGAGGGATCACCACGTTCTCATTAATTGCTCAATCAGCCAAAGGAATGTGATCTGTGCTAATTAGAAGGACTCTCCTTCCATCACGGGGCTGCAGTGTAATTACAGTCAGTCTGGGCTATAATGACACACTGTGCAATACCACTTTTTGTCCTGTGGGGCTCTCGTTGTCTGCAGAAACTCTGGCTGCAGTTACACAATAGTATAATTATTGCATTTTCTTTGATTATAAGAGTAATTAAGCTGTTTGGGTGCATCGCAAGTGCCAGCTTTAGTAATGTTCCCACTTTGTGCAAACTCCAATTAGTGCCGGAGAAAGGTCCAATAGAGACAGAAATTTGACATAAAAATGCAGAAAAAACATAGTTTACTGTTAAATATATGTATTGTGTCCTCTGAGTGAGCAGAATTTGACTATGACTGTCTTCTAATGTGACTAATGTAACTGCTCTGAGAGTATGACCTTAATACAATAGCCCAGTTAGATCAGAATAGGTGTAGGTCTAACTCACCAAATACCTGTTAAACTATTGACATTCTGATCGTCTGCTTTTCATTTTGTCTAAGTGCAGCCCCACAGAGCAGCGAGCACGGCTGTGAACCCTTCATCTTGTTTCAAAGTTACTGGTACAGCATGAGATACTCAGTGGTTCCCAAACTTTTGACTTTATTTGACCCCTTAAAATGAAGCAATGACCTCTTTTGAAGGATCTCTAGATGCCCTGTTGTGCTAAAAGTATCCAGTGTCCTGAACCCTTGGTGGGGGACCACTGAGGTAAAGACACGGCACGAAAACCTTCGGGATTTTCCTTCAAAGATGCAAAAAATCTACCTTTATTTTCTGGTATTTATTCTTAGATAGCTGTCTATTTTAATGTGAAAGGCGTCTAACAAGTTGACAGGATACGACCAAATGTGTATTAATCCATGGCTAAAAATAGTCCCAATGCACAATCATTCACCACTGTTTGAGTAACATTTGTTAGAAACTACAATGCCCGGCTGTTTGAGGAGATTTCAGAGCCCTTTTTAAAAGGGAATGTATATATTTGAGAGCTGTTTTAGTAGATTTACATCTTCAGTAGGAACAGAAGAAGTCAGAAAGAACTGAGAGACTGACTAACGCGTAGTTGGTTACGGTCTTTTCATGGGATTTGTTGACGATAAGAAAAATGTAGAATAACCCAAGCCTTATTGTTCCTTTTAAAATACAGAAACAACCCTTGAGACATCTTATTTTATGCTGTGAGACTGTAAAAATGGTAATGTAATATTCCACATTGAAGGCTAAAGCTGAATGATGGATTTTGTGCGTTTAATTCTCTTGTGAGAGCAGCAGTGAGTGAGGTGAAATGGCACACAGGAGATCAGATGGCTCTGTCCTCGACGTGGATCCCTGAGCCATCGACGTGGATCCCTGAGCCCTCGCCGTCCCTCCGATGCAGCTGCTCCTCTGCTCTCCATTTGCGGCCTCCCCCCTCCCATAACCTCCCACTTGGCTCCCGAGTAGAAACCTACATTCACATGCAGTCTGGCCGTACTGTAAAAATGTAAAGTCACTGTTTGACTTTGAAAAATGCACTACACGAGGCAGAAAGTGTGTTGTTTGCCCCGTCCTCCTTTCCCCTCAGCTATTTCAAGGTCCCGTCTTACCACCTGTCAGTCATGAGCTGTCTCTTCTTATTGCCTGAGGCCGACCTAAGCCAACGGGCATCAGTGCAGTCGCCACAGGCACTGACGAATCAGAAACACAGGCAATATGCAATTTCCAAGATTTTGGACATCTTTCGAAGTTTAGCTCCAAAAACGTTTTCTCTGAGAACGAACACACAGTGAGTTGCAGACCGGCGTGAACTTTAGTGCAAATCTATCAAAACACACACTAGAAGAGTCGCACAATTGTTCTCCAGTACTCCATGCTTCATTCACCTCGCAAAATTCATGACCATGAATACAAAATAGCAATACAAACCAACTTTTCAAAATGCTCCTCACAAAATACAATAATTCATCAGTGGTGGTGGTGTGGCTAAATGGATGGTAATGGCGGTCGTTCTGTCTGCAACTTTGCCACGACTATTTGATGTTTTTAGAAAAGCCGTTCATGGTCCCCACTGGATGAATCCTGATAACTTTGGTGATCCCTGGACATTTCTTCTTGTGCAACCATCAGGACAAAATTTCATCTGGTCCAATACAAGGGTTCAAGGATCACTAATTGTCATTCTGCAACAAAGAGTTGCACAACCAAATGCAGTTGTAGCCTAGTCCAATAATGCTACACAAGAAAACCATGTCAAAACAAAAACACCAGTGTATTCCTGTTGTGTATTAGTTTTGAATTTTCAGCTGGGGGAACAGCAGCAACATCAGAAATAAACATTGTCCATCAACTTTGACTATGTTTGAGCAGCATTAATGTAAACACAGAGTCCACCACCTCTCGTCCCACTGGAGTCCTGCGGTCTGCCCGTCAAGTGCAGCTTGATGCCACGAGGTCTCTTTAAAGATGTGGGCACAACAGTCACCGATCTCCCGTTGCTATGTTTGCCTGAAATCATATCTCATCCATCTTATTATCCTGCAGCCTGACATGATCCAGCCAGTAGCAGGCTGGGTAGTGACGTCGCCTTACATCCCAGCTGGGGACGCTTAGCTCCCAATCCCGTCCATCTCCTCTCTCCTCCTGGGGCAGTCAACTCCACTTTCTGTGGCGTTTGGTCCGGCAGGTCCAAAGGGGTCGGAGGATGATGATTGGCTTCTGGTCTGCTGCAGCTTATCCGATCCCGAAGCATCCTTCTCTGACGTTGATGAGTTTATCCTGTCAAATGCCATACCAACAAATTAAAACCAAAATAGTTTGTGTTATGACTAAATATATGCAAAACTAATGACGTTCCCATCAGCCTCGCCGTTTCTTTGGGTTGTACTTTAACACTTAACTCAATAAACTAAAATTCATATCAGTCAAAATAAATCCGCATCTGCATTGTGTAGTGTTCCAACTATTTGTGGGGTATTTTCTGCCTTTATTAGATAGCAACAGGGAGGAAATAAGAGTAAAGGATGGAGAGAGAAAGATGCAGCAACGGTCCCCGGCAAAGGTTACCTTAAGATTCAGGTAAAGAGATGGAGTCATGTGAAGGAGACATCTATGTGATCCAATGGTAGACACGCATCTTGAATTTATATAGCAGTTATTATGTAATAGTCAGAGAGACATCTAATCACCTATGCATGTCCTTTTCCTTTGTCTCAACATTTCAGGTCTCCAAAGCGGCTGCAGACCTGATGGCGTACTGCGACGCCCACATACGCGAGGACCCCCTCATCATGCCCGTCCCCGCCTCCGAGAACCCTTTCCGGGAGAAGAAGTTCTTCTGCAGCATCCTCTGATGACCTGCCGGTCGAGCTGTATGGGTGCAGGCATGGCGTTGCCTGTCTTCTCTGTCTTCACCACACCTGAAGCTACTGGCCATAGGCGTTGAGTTGAGTTTTGCCAGGTGGACACTCTGTTGTTGGTCAGCTCTGTCCTGGTGGCTGAAGGTTTTGGGGGAGTCAACTACCAAACTGGCGACCCAATGAGCGTATCATGTCTTGTTAAATAGGTTTGTTATTGCTTTGTTATTAGAGAACAGCCTTGCTCAGTGCTTAATGAGATGAGAGATGTTTTTTTTCTTTAATTGTGCTAGATCTTAACATGCCTCAGGAAACAGAAATTTGCCCAGTGTCTCTGACTTTTTTTAAATATTTATTTCCCTTCCCTTTACCTGAATAAAAAAGCATTCATCTTTTTGTTATCTTGAACATAACGAGTTAGTTTTTATTGCTTTCAGTGCACAGGTTTGACTATTCGTAGCAAAACATTACTGAAAGTACTGCTGAAATTTGACACTTTCCTCACTAGTGGTTTCTCTTTCAATTTGCCTCGAGACACAAATAATTAATCTGCTAGTTGTAGTGCCGCAGTACAGTCAGATTCAGATTAGAGCCCAGAAACAGAAACCTTATCTTGCTTAGTAAATGATTTGTTTGTGCCAACTGCTCTGGTAATACGGAGGTGGCTGCACATCAGTTCTGCTGCAAATAAATAAATAGACCCTGTGTTTATTGGAAGATGCAGAGCTAATGTTTCAACAGCGAGATGAGTTCCTCAGGGCTATCAGTGTGCAAACAACCCTTAGGTCAAGAATTATTTATGAATCTGCCACCTCCTTCTCAGGCCCACTCTAATGCATTCTTCCCTTGCTGCTCCTTTAATTTACTCATCATATACTTCATCCACGTCAAATCAGAGACACTATCGGTTAATCCTGCAGCCCCTGACTGGAATATTTGTACAAGTTGCAGGAGACATCTTTTCCCCTTGTTTCCTTAACGGTCTCATTTGTTTTCTGGGCATGTTTCTTGAGCCTGATTCTTTTTGCCTGTCCTAGAGTGAATGGCAAGGCCTTTGACATTAATGCCAAACCAGAGGCCTGCATGTTCCTCCGCTCCTTTTTGGCAGCCTCCTCTGTTTCCGAGGGGCTGTCAGTCTTTTAGAGTGTACAGTATGTTACAGTGCCAATTTCTGTGAGAGCAGTGTGATCTTCACACTGTGCTCCCACAGCCTTTTTTCCCCCCGTTTTTGTTTGTTTTCGGAAGAAAAGGCACACTGTCGAAACATTTCCTTTACATGGTAGTTGAATAGCATTTGCTAATTTTTACGATGAATTGTTATGATCGTTATTAATATTGTTATTATCGGTAGTATTATTGAATATTTGTTGCACAGCACTGACAGCTACATGACGTGTAGTGCTACTAAGCTTGTATGATACTTAGGAGAAAAAACATTTATAAATCATGCAATTATTGATACTATCTGACTATTTTTTAAGAATAACGGTTAAGGGTCGGTTTACATAATATAATATGATCCCTTCGGTGGTTGAGGCTTTTTGCATTATCGTTTCTGTAAAATTAAAATAAATTTCCTCTTGGTACTTGGTAAGAGCCATCGCATTAGGAATCAAACTGAAACTGGACTGTCACAAACTATCGGACTCAAATTGTTTTCAGGATAATTATTGTCTTTATTTCCTAAATCAAAAACACCTGAGACTGACCTCAGGGCGCTCCCACTGACCTCATCTTAAGGATGGTGCCAAATCTGAAACAAGAAATATAACGGTTAGAGATGAATATTGCATGGATTTATTTCTATCTTTAACAGAGAGAACTATTATGATATGAAATATTGCCTCTTCGTTGACTTTCTGGGTGCTACTTTGCACATAATAATCTCCTTGGAGTACGGATATGTCGACAATGTGCAGCTGTATTCATGAATGGTATTATCGTTTTGGTAAAAAAAAAATAGCATTTAAATAGTAGGCTTTGTAAATCCTTTGATGGATCAAATGAATTAAAGGAAAACGGCAACCCCAATGTGCTGTGTCTTCAATAATTCTGCCTCGTGTCTCTCACTGACGTTTGGAGCTACAGTCTGTCTGATCACACTGATAACATGAAAGGCCACTGCAAATGGTTGTGGGTCTCACAGATGAACATGATATTCTGGTGTGTAGTGGAGACCTCCTGTGGCTGAGCTGAACCATAGGCCATCTGGATGCACTGTTCATGCTCCATGGCTTCTTTTTTTTTTTTTTTTTTTTCATAGGACCGTGATTCAATTCAGCCTCAGCCAGTTTGTCTTTTACATTGCAGATAGAAAAAAAAAGTGTCTTCCGACACCGCAGGGCGCATGAAGAATATCCATTATAATGATTCGGGGTATCTGCCACTGACTCACTTTCTGTTGCAGCTATTTCATGTTTCCATCATGCATGCATTTATAGCCTCACTTTTTACACGTTTGGTTGATATTGGTTACTATTTCACTGCACTTTAAGGTCTGGTGATCACATCGGAGTCAGAATTGCTTGTTTTGGCCTAATGCATCATGGCCAGATGAGGAAAACAACCTGTTTTTTCTTATTATAGGTCAAGTTATAAAAACTTGCAACAACTGAAGGGATTGTTCAAAACACTATTTGATGACTTTTGATGAATGACATTGATAAGGCAAATCAGGTATCCCTTATTGATTTTCCAATCCCAAAGGACCAGGATGTAATTAAAGAGAAGCAGAGGTTGTTTTTTTTCAACCTCGGCAAAGCTGTGGTGAAAATCGATCAGCTTTGTATTGTGACTGATGGAGTCCTACATGAACACAGCATTGTCTCGTAAAGTTAGGACAGTTTTTCTTTTTTTCTGAGCTGTTTTCACAGAAGTGAGCAGGGTGTATTTCAGAAAAAAAAGATGTCACAAACTTCAGTACACCAATTTTTAGCAACATTTGGATAAGTATATGATCACCAATGGATGGTTGTTTGGTCACTGTCAATAACATCTAATCCAACCACACAGTCCCAATCAAGTGTCTCAGCTGAATTCTTTAGTGTTTGTAAGTTTATTTTCCTAAAGTTAAATTGAAATGTCGGTCATTTAGCCATGGCTAATTGAGATTGTAGAAAATAAGTAAAATATTTAGAATTGTACACCAAGCTTTCAGGGGCTGTAAGTGAGTTTTACTATTACAGCTCCTTTCCTGTCCTTGAACCCTCAATTTGGATAGGACAACAACTTTTATGTACCAAAAACTAAAATTAGAAATTCAAGAAGTCTTAATATTATGTGGTATGATTCTCAGATGGGACCTGACTAGATAAAAATAAATCTATACAGATCCCAAAACAAGTTCAGTGAGTGCTGTGTGTTCTGAACCCTGCAAAAGAAAAGAGGAAAAACAAAAATGACTTGAATTGGAATAACATGAATAGAGAATAAATAAACAAGTTTTGACAAATAAATAAAAAGTTAATTCAGAGTTGAGAGCATATCAACAACAAACTAGAAAAAGACAAAGGTTAGATTTCTGCAGCAGAGCAGGATGTTAGTTTGTGTTTCAAGCAATCCTAACGATGCTATGAATAGTCTTTTTCTTTCAAATGAATAATGTGTTGCAGAGAGAGAGAAATAAATCATTGTAATGAGTGTGAGTATGACTCCAGAAAGAATGATATAATGCACAGGAAAGTAATTATCCCCAGGGCAGTAGATTATCTAATATGGAGAATCTGTGCTGCCCCCAAACTGTATGCAAAATATACATGAGAATAGTAATAATTCCTGATAAGATCTTTTATCTACACTCGCAGCATACTATTTCTACTCATAACATTGGCGTACAGTGCGTTGCATGCCAGTGTTTCCCATTAAATCATACTTTTTCCCTGAAAGAGGTGGTAAAGATTTCTTGAATAACATGTATGCAACATTGGAACTCCATTAAGATGAGTACAAATGACATTCTTACAAGCATGGAAGCAGGCGCTCTTTTGATGGCGTGGCCCCCTCTTCCTCTGCAGGAGAAACACTGGTGCTCTCAAAGTCAGAAGAAATCCTCCTCAAACACCCTCCTCCATGCACAATAGATTCCATTTAAATGATTCATGAGCAGCACAGGGTAACAGATTTAAAGTTGTGTTCTAATTTTAAAGCTGCAACGTGTCACCTGGGTGTTATTGGGTTCAAATGATTATGTTCATGTTTTACTCTGCTCTGTTTCCCCACTTAATTGGAAATTAACTGAAGTAGAATAAAACGACTCTTCATTATGTGATAAACATGGGAAGATGTGCCACAGAGATACTGTGTGTAGCTCTAATCAATGTTTTAATGTTTCATTTTAATTCTGAGGACACGTGATGAACTATTTATTGTGCTTACTAAAATATGCCGTTTACTTATATGCAGTTTGAGTGGAAAGTTAAACTGCGTGGCGTGATCTATTTTTCTATGGAGCTATATATGGAGAACGATTTTTAATAACAATAATAGCAACAAACTATTGCATCTGGAGTTCAATTATATCCTTACCAACTTTTATATTCATATTTTATTGCACCTTCTAACTCGCGAAACTGTTCTGATTGGCCAGAGAGCGTCAAACTCCATCTCCCAGAGTGCGCCACGGCAGGGCTCCACGTCTCCCATTGGCTGCTCTCTCCCAGCAGCGGAGGCAGACATGAGGTAGTGGTGAGAGCCCGGCGGAGAGCTGCGGAGCTGAAATCAAGCGCACACACGGAGCGGCTCACACCGTGCAGTGCCGTGCGGCTCAGGAAGAGGCTCCGCGCCGCTCAAGCTGAAGGCTGCTCCGGCTGAATGAAGGGCTCCGTCCATGCGGAGGCTAGCGCTCATTCTGCTGCCCTGTGCTGTCGCCGTCCTGGTGCACTTGTGGTTGGCACAACGACCCTCCTCCACGCCGCTGGACAACAACACACGCTCCGGTACTTTTCTTTTACCACAATCCCCGGGTTTCACCTCCTCAAAGCCTCGCAACTTTTAACATCCGACCGAGCGGCTGGCTAACTTTGCTTTTACCGCCCCGGTGTGTCTGTTGTTGTTTGTTAGTTTGTGTGGGAACAGGTAGTTTGTGCTTCGCTCGTGAGACTGTGTGACTGCACTGCAGTGTGTCTGTGTGTGTGTGTGTGTGTGTTCATGTGTGTGTGTGTTCATATGTGGTGTTTTGGGGAGGAATGATGTGACTGTAACACTTCAGTAGTGTTGGGCGTTGATGGGATAGTCTAACGTCTGGAAACAGACCGAAGCGAGCTGAGCATGTCTGTCCTGTTACTACTGCGGATCCCTGCGCTGCTTTCACACGGACCATCACTTATGATCAGGGAGGAATATAGTTTAATTATATAGTTTAACCACCTTTTGATGCATGAAGACAATTTTCATGATGTCAATTCTAGGATGCATCACAAAGTAAGTCAGCTCAAACTAAATATTAGAGGAATGGGAAGCACACATCAAGCATTCCTCAAAGTGTGATTTTTGTTTTGTATTATTTTGTTGATGTCTGATTGTTGCCCTATCATTGTCACCATCTGTGTGTCTTATTTTATCCTCCTCACTGAATAAGAAATGACGTCCTGTTGTTGTACCATTTCAATATTTCAGCATGTCTTTGTGTTTCCGATGCAGATGAATCGGTCCCTTTCTATGAAGTTTTGGTGGGAGTGTTGTCAGCGAGACACCACTACGAACTGCGACAAGCGATAAGGGAGACCTGGCTGGGCTACCTCCGAGATCACCCTCTCTACCAGAGCAGGTCTGTAGGGTGCAGCTCCAACTTCAACACTTGTTTTTCTCAAGGACAGATTCATACGGTAGAAATAAAGCCTGTCAGCAAATCACTGACTGGCCCCACCGACCCTTTTACCTTCACCTGACCAGCGGCCGATATTGTTCTCTCTTTCATTCCTTTTTTCCTCTTTTTTTTGGTCCATTTCCTTCTAATTTCAGCGATCGGAGCAAAGATACGGTGCGATGGCCTTTAAGCAACCCTCTGTAACCATGGCAACGGAGGGCGGATAAGATGGACAAGCGTTAGAAATCGTACAGACTAATAATGCAAATAAAATTGCTTATTTTTCAGAGTGGGGGTGAAGTTCATCGTGGGCGAACATGGGTGTCCCATTCCAGAGGAGGACAGAGAGGATCCGTACTCCTGCTCCCTCCTGAACTTCACGCAGCCAGGTAAAATATTAATATTAATATTAATAATAATAATAATAATAATAATGATCTGCCTCACCCACTGATGAGGGGGCAGCTGTAATATGGAAAGATACTCCGTGTGCAATCTGTTGCTTGGTTCTGCAGTCGTCAATAGTGGAGCGGAGGCAGAATAAGTTGAAAGAATGCATATTCAGAAAAGAAGTAAAACACCTTATTCATGTTCACCCACAGCTCAAGGACACCATTCTTTATCCTCTCCATGCCCAAGGCCAAAGCAGACATCTCTCCCAGCTGCTGCAGCTGTAACTAGAGCTGCGTATTAACACTTGTAAAGGAGAACTATACGAAGCACTGCCGCGCCATGTAGGAAATAATTGAACAGGCTTTCTGTCAGAAGGAACAACCACAGTCATTGTTATGTCTCTCACCCTTCACAGAGCCAGTTCAATGCAGCTATTTCACTACTTCCCCCCCGGCCGGTTCATTGTTAGCCGCCTTCATGAAAACACAATTACTGCTCATCAGAATGGGCTTTTTCAGGCGGCGGCCTTTAGGGTCATGGTGACGTTTTAGTCTCCGCTCTCCGCCGCGTTAATGGCTGTAAGTGTTGACGTGATTTGCTTCAGAATAGCGGGCGGGCGGCTTTGCAGCGAGATGCTCGTTGTGATCGGAAGAGAAAGAGACAGCGGCTGCTTTTAAACACCGTTGGGTACCTGATTTAGGATTCAGGTCAAAGCACACGTTAACCACACAATTTATTGTTGTTGAAATATGTTTGTGCTGCATTCATCACAAGGGATTTTTTTTGGGACTACGATAAGATGAATGCTAAGTTGTCTCTCAGACTCTGTTTTAATAATTCTTGTGTTTGTTTTGTATTTGAAAGACAAAAGTCAAAATCTTAATGATTTTGAGACTGAAAGGCTAATATAAAGCCTTTTTTTAACAATATTTGATTAATCGTTTTAGCTCTAGTCAAAACATTTCAACAAGTCGATCAGGATATCATCACACAACTTTGATATACGTTTCTTAGCAAAAAGGCTCCAAAAATCACAGGTTCCACTGTGAATATTAGCTGGTTTTCTGAGTCTCACTAAATTGAATACATTTGTGTTTTGAACTGTTTGTTGGACAAAACAAGTTCCAGAGGAGGACCGACTCTGTTGTGTGAGCAAGGTGGACTTGAGAATGACGTTCCCTTTTTGTTTTACTGTCTTGTCTACGAGGTCATAAGGGATGTACTTCGTAGTAAAGTGACCTCCATTTATGTTGATCTCTTTTGGCTGGAGGACTATAAAAAACACTTGAGTTGTGCGTCAGGAAAATAACTTTTTTTGTTTAGGAGAGAAGGCAGAATATTTTGTTATAGGCCAAGTGGTAAAATAACTGGTAACTTTGTAATGTAATGACATGTATGACACTGTCTTGTAAACCTATGGGGGGTTGGGTACTTTGTGTGCAATATAGAAAAAAAAATCAATCAAAGAGCAAATCAGTCAATCACAAGTAATTCGAGGGAGTCATTTTATAGACCAAATGTTAATTAATCAAGAAAATGATCTACAGATTAACCAATAATGTTAATATTTGTCAAACGCAGCCCTTATCGTGGCTTGATTTCTACATTGCATAATTAACTGTAAACAATGTAGAATATTATAGACCTTTTTAGTTGTTGCCTAATATTGAAAAAAAATCACCAATACAGTAAATAACTGTAAATTTACTGTTAATTATTTATGATTCATGCAAAGTTCTATTACTTTTCTCACCAGAATAAACCAGCAATCTCACACAGAGAGCACAAACTAATCATGTGGTGAGCACAGGAATATTTAATCATAGATGTCCTCACACACACACACTGGGAAAACCCTGAAGGTCAACTCCACTCAGTCACTGTGAGAAACATTTGGTTTGATAAAGTGCTGCTTTCTCTTTGTCCGTGTTCTTCACCTCTAATTTGTCTTCATTTGGAAGTGAGCAGCAGAACTTGTGTAGAATGCATAAAGTAAAAAAAAAAAAGGCCTGCTTCCCTTTAACAGCCTTGATCTTTTCATTGATCTCCTGGGTAATAAACTGCTCTTTTGTAATTAAGAAACCACACTCACGAGCACAGGCTCGCTTTGAAGACGGCGGTCCCAAGAACCGGCTTGTCAAAGTGCTGATGGTGTAGCTTTGACCAGAGTCTGCCTTCTTCTCTGAACGCCCGCCCTCTACCCGAATCACTCCGTCTTCATCATGGGAAAGAGACGGTCAGCATGTTGGGATTGTAATCAATGTAATGTGTGCTCGTGCGGTAACCTCTGCCATCCCCTCTGTGCCAGTGGCAGGCCGGGATGCGGAGATAGAGATCGTGAGGGTGTCCGACCCCTCGGCGCTCGCCCCCTCTGACGTGTCGGCCATCGCCTTGGATTTCAAGGTCCTCCACCCGGTGGTGATCACCAGGCTCGGGGTGTTTCCCAGCGGGAGCCAGCCAGAGCTTCAGAGCAATGTGACGGTGAAGCTTCTCCAGCTGGACCAGGAGGTAACAGAACCTCCACCTCTGAGCATATTGTGTCCCGTACGCTGTGCTTCTGGTGGATACACAGCCTGGGGGAAGCTGGAGGACTCTTTGCTCTCTGCCGGTGCTTTTTACTGCCTCAAACTGAAACTCTTTAATTGAACTGCGGTGTGGTATTCATTTAGGTGAAGGGAAATTTGCAACTCGTGATTTATTTATTTTTTTGCAGGAGGCTGTGGTCACTGCTCGCTTCAGTGCCATCAGCACAGGGACCATGGTGAGCGGGCTGTGGTACAAACCAGTGGAGCAGTTCATCTTGCCTAAGGTCAGTTTCTCACATGCATCTCTAATATCCTGCCGACAACCCCGAGATGATGAGTCAAATCCCCCCCGACCGACATCCACCCCTCCAAAGAAGAGTCTCCAAATGTTTAAATTATTTAGCTCTTTTACATTTAACTGTTTAAATATATTTTCTGCAAGTTCTATTTAAATAATGCAGTTCCTTCAAAGACCGTACGCTGAACACAACTATCTAAACTGTATCTAAAATCACTCCAGTGTCTCAGAATTGATCTCTTATTTTTTCCTAGAGTTGGTAACCGATAACTATGTGTAGTTCTCTCCCGGAAGCATCTCAGGAAAATAACTTCAATATTTCCCAGCAGAAAATAAAATGCTAAATGTTATTACAAAGCCTTCTCCGCGAGGAACACAAGGTTAAAATGCAGTGTTTTGCTGCCGTCTCTGGTTGAAAGTTTCAAGCTTATTTTGCACATCCATCATCAAAAATGTGCTTTGTTGCACCTGCAACCACACCCAGTAGTGATGTCACAGGGTCCCGGAGTACATCTGTACATCACTGCTGCAAAGTGAGAAGTTAAACCACAGCAAAAACAAGATCTTCAGGGTGTTAAGTTAATCTTATGACAATGAATAAGCAATAATGAAATTGTACAGAGGACATGATGTCACTGTCCTCCGCGGTAGCTATACTGCTCAGTGTACAGTATAATGTTGCTCAGTTTAAATAGGGCTTGACAGAACAACACCATGCTACATGTGCAAAGAATGAGACATCTGCTGTTTATCCAGGGTTTTGAGGGGACGCTGGTTTGGGAGAATATGGCCTCTGCTGGATTGACGACGGTCAACTCCTCTGTGCCGCTCAATGATGGTGGAGGAGTCCTCAAGATCTCATCTGTACGTACTGACAGGGAATCATCAATAAATGTATTCAGAATATTTCCTTTCAAGTTTCAAAGTGAATGAAATACATTTTCTTTTTTTTTTTTTTGCTGTTTTCTTGAATTGCAGATCGCAGAGGGCGTCTTGCCTCATAGAAGTGCGCTTGGATTTCCCGGTTTGGCTGGAGGGTTCACATTTACTATCTACGGTTGGTCCAGCAACAGAAATTAAGTCGGAGCTTTTAATGAAAACAGTGTGATCAAATGAGCCAACCTTTGTAAAATGAGTCTCTGTGTAAAAATAAAATAAAACCATTGTTCTCTCCTACAGGTTATGAGATTAGCTACTTTTTCACCTCCTTTTCCTATTTCATGCCTGCCAAATCGAAACCACATTTCTTTTTCTCCTCTCTACCCTGTTGTGTTGCATTATTGATAGACCTGCATGCGTTTGCATTTGAGTTTATCTGGGAACGGATTTGTAGCCATTTTTGGGGGAAACAAATAGCATCCAATACCTCTGAAAACAGAACCAACGGTCCATTCTGTAAAATGTTACAATTGTATTTGATTGTTTTGGCAGCCAGTCATTTAAGTTATCATCCTTCAAAAGTGCCTTAATGTATCCAAACACAAGTGAATGTGACTTTTTAAAATCTCATTCTGGAAGAAAACTCTTTGCCTAATTTGTCCTGTTTCCTCTCCCTATGTCCACCCCCCCACCCCCCACACCTGTGTCAGATGAAGACGGCCTGTCGGGGCTCCTGCGGGGCCGCCCGGCCAGGATGGAGCGCCACGCCTCCAGGCTGAGGCAGGAGGACGCCGCCTTGCAGCAGGAGAGCCTCAGGCACGGCGACATGGTGTTCGTGGACGTGGTCGACACCTACAGGAACGTGCCTTCCAAACTGCTTCAGTTCTATAAATGGTATGGCAAGTGCTAATGACTCCATTCCCTGTCTCCAAATTGCCCGGGCCCTCTGAGGAAATCAGCAGCCTGAAACGAAAGTGTGTCGTCGCCTCAAAATGTCTCGCTGTTAGAAACACGATTGCAATCACTCAGTCGGAAAAAGTACAGTTGTGAGTCATCAGGTAGCGAAATAGACAGAGGGGTCTTAAGCTTTGGCAAGTATTTTTATTTCGTTGCAAGACCTGCTGCCCTTCACTCTCGGTGATATTTGAATGTAAATCCACTTTGGGATATTGCCAAAAATCAGAAGGTGGGCTTTAATAAAGGTTGCAAATTCCATCTCCGGCAGGTCTGTGGGAAACGCTGACTTTAACCTGCTGCTGAAGACTGATGATGATTGTTACATCGACGTGGACTCGGTATTAATGAAAATTGACCATAAGGGTCTCAAGCGCAGCAATTTCTGGTGGGGGAAGTAAGTACAAACTGATCCTGTTGACGACGTATATTTTGCTGTTGTTTTTAGTCCACTTGTGTTTGCAACTTAACTTCAGTGCACCGTGTCAGCTAAACTCGAGATGAAAGACTCAAAACAAATGATGGGTCCGTTGAAAGGGAGACGGGATGTGATGATAATGTATCTCCCGTCCTGACCCAGTTTCAGGCAGAGCTGGGCAGTGGACCGCATTGGGAAGTGGCAGGAGCTGGAGTACGCTAGTCCAGCGTACCCGGCGTTTGCCTGCGGCTCGGGCTACGTGGTCTCTCATGACCTGGTCCAGTGGCTCGCCAGCAATGCAGATAAACTGAAGGCCTATCAGGTAAGAGTACCCAAGGACAAGAGACTGTGGGGGTATGGTGGCAGATAGTCGTGAATATAATGAGAGGAGTGTCCTGGCTGTCTTGTTTTCAGGGAGAAGATGTGAGCATGGGGATATGGATGGCAGCTGTTGGACCACAGAAATATCAGGTAATTGCATATCCAATGAAGCACCATGATCACAGATGATTTGGTTTGGTACATATTTATGTGTATTTGTGGAATACAATTTATCAGACTGTCAGGGATAGAAAGATGAAGTCCTACGCGCTCCAGCGTTGTCCCCGGTGTTTTCACGGTCCGCTATCTATCTGCATTCAATGTCTGACATTAGGAATTGTTGGGAAAAGAAGAGGAGTCATAGTGGAAAATGTAACCATGTATACAATATGTTTCTCGAGGAAGGAGACGCACATCTACGATTTTATGACGTAGTTTAAGATGCAACATCAACTGAAAGGGAAAACATTAAAAAAAACTGTTAAGATGTTTCTCTGAATTGTAATATTGGCCTCTAAAGTCAATTTTACGAGCGTGGTGGTTTTTACAATGTTGTGGTTTTAGTTTGTTAAATCAAAGTTCATATTGTGAACGATAACTTTAGTGTGGGTTATCGACCCAGCTCTCTTGCATTGCTTCTTTTACACAAGTTGGTGCAGTTCAAAGTGCTCTATAAGTGACTGACACACAAGATTAATTGGACCGGAGAAAGCTAAATTGTAGAACTATGGGAGACTAAACTAGAGGCCATCTTTTGATGACAGCGTATCAAAGGTGCATGTTAACAATTGAACCTAAAAAGACCATGACGAGTGTGAGGCTAATAACCAAATCAGCCTGTGCATGTTAACACAGCCACTGTCCTGCCCCCCTTTTGCTATTGCTAGGACCCCGGCTGGCTGTGTGAGAAAGAGTGCTACCTGGACATGCTGTCGTCACCCCAACACACCGCCGAGGAGCTGCTCACCCTCTGGGACAGGAAGAGGGCCTGTGGAGACCCCTGTGGTTGTCCCTGGGGCCACTAAATGTGACTCACAATCACCACACGGCACTGTGGGTAAAATGCAAACTGAGTAGTTTCAGAGTTTTATCAGTTACAATTTTATGATGAAACAATTCGAGTTTTGAAATGTGGGCACTTCTTGTGGGGAAATAATCTTAAAAGCTTTTAGATTTCATTGCAGGTTCTTAATATTCACATCAACGTCATAAAACAGTTGCAGCTGTAGCATTGCGTCAGCATTTGTATCATGAACTCAGTTCTTATATTTGAGATTGTCTGTTCCACTGAAGACGTTTTTAATGTGCACAACGTCTGGATTAAAAGAAGCTTTAGTTATGTGATAAGGACAAGAACCATCTGCAGTACCAGCATGTGCTGGTCCTCATGTAAACAATCACTGCTGTAAGACTTGAGTACTCTGTAATATTGTAATTATTGGCACCCTGATACTTGACTTAAACCTTGTGGTTTAAAGGGGATGTTTGATGGAGTGACTGCTTTACATTGCTATGTTTTGTAAATTCTTGTCTCGAGCTTTTCACCCTCTTCACCTTTTTGTAGATTCACGACAAGCGTTCTCACAAACACAGTTCAAACTGTGTGTGTGTGTGTGTGTGTGTGTGTGTGTGTGTGTGCGCAAATAGTGATCTGGCCTTACTGTATTTGTTAGGCGTCACACTGTATGTATGTTAACACTTGTGATATCCACACATATTTGAATAAGCGTGTTTGCAACAAAATATTTTGGAGCTTGAGCAAGCAGTCGGAGTGACTGTGAAAAAGACTCACTTGTTTAACACTGCTTTTATGAAACCCTTCTCACAGGTAATAAAGTACACTGAAGAGAGATGAATGACTTCCTCGTTTGTTTTTTTTGGGGACGTGGCGCACGGTAAAGTCACGGGGGTTGCTGATTCTGTGTTGGATCCATGTTGTGCCTGAAGCATTGTTTTAGCCATTAGTGCTGCTCAGTCAGCAAACGGACTTTGCTCGTGCTGTTACAGAAGTCGGCTTCTTCGACTTGAAAGGAATATGAAATCACTTTGATGTCTATTGGGGATTGTTTTCCTGAGACAGTGGCTCAGACGCCGCTGGAATGATGAACAGGGAAACCCGTGGAGTGTTGTTGGCCCCAAATTGATCCGCGCCTTCATGTCGAATCATCAGCACTGAACACATCCAGCCGTCAACTCGTACTCATTGTACCTCTTTAAAAAGCTTGGAATTAAGTAAATGTGGTGATTTCTATGAGCCTGCAGTGATTTGTTTGTCTGTTAAAGTTTAGCCATGTTATGATTGAGTCACTAGAGTTAGATTAGCCTTTCTCTGTGTGGTAAATAGTGAAAGATGATGCTGAGTATTTTACTAATGGGGGATAATACAAGTCGTTTGTTTTATTTAGGCCTGCCATTCCTCTTTCTCCTCAGCCTCCCGATCTTATCCTTTTCGCCGCCACTCCTTCAGTGAGCTGCATTATAACAAAAATCATATCTGCATCTGTTCCGATCTCCTACGTCGATAAGGACGGGGGTGGGGGGAGCGCCCTCATCTCAGCTCAAGTGCTCCTGAAGACGAAGTTATTGAAGTGGTCTGAAGTTTGATGAGCGCTGTGGGGATATTGTCACTCACCTATGTAGAATTTATATATTATCAGCATTGTTTATTTCCAGAGATGTGCTTCAAATCTTCTGCCTCCTTGGTTCTGTTGGTGTGTATGAGTTCTGTTCTCTCATTCATACCCATCCAAGCAGGCAATCAAATCAACCACATCATAATAACTTGAGACAAATTGTTCAATGTTTGCAGCCTCTGTCTAGGCATGTAAATTTAGCTGTTTGCGACTTTTTAAGACTTCAACTCACCTCATTTGCTGCCAATATACAATGACTGTACATCATGTGGAGAGTACTATTCTGCGGATTAGTGCCTCATATTTTCAAGGAATAAAAATGCTGTGAAATAATGCGTCAAAGGGGAACACCACTCAATAATTCCTTTGTTCTGTGTGAGATCAATATTTGTGAGCATGAAGTCTCCCAAAGCTGGATGTTTAAAGATTGATCACAACAAAAAAAGTATTTTGACTACACAAGTACTTAGTGAGTATTCTTACTCACTAAGATCTCAGCTTAGTGAGGAAGAATATCTGATTCATCCGTATGTTTGATATAAATAAACCCCACACATTTTGAATCATCTGCCCTTAAGCAAGTGTGTAATCTTTTCCAAGAGACATCGAGAGTACAATTCCCTGAACCACTGACTTATTTTCACTCTATTAATATTTTGCCAGGAAAGTGCAATCATCCGTTTAGCCTCTGACGAGCACTGCTCTGAGAAAACAGAAATAACTTGAGCGCTTGAGTTAATTGTATTTATAAAATCCTTTTCATCTCGAGTCTCACCTCTTCCTAAAACTCATTGCTCTGCAGATTGAACACAAGAACATGTTGACATTACAAATTTGAGTCCTATATTCTTCATGTCTGGTTTCAATGGTAGACAATTACGTGTCTACCATTGAGTGTTGTAGAATCTTTTTTGGTCTATAGTTTCCCATCGTCTCCTCAAATGAGTTTAAATACAATGAACAGCACTCAGCATGTTCCAAACATGCTCTTACGAATGGATTATAAACTGGATGCTGTTAGACACGATAAAAGTGTGTATTGTTATATTTGTTCATGCAATTGTTTGCCAATGTTTACAGTTAATTCTTTACTTTCAGCTAACTATTTCATCTATTGATCATTTACTTAGTTAACTACTTCAACTATTTACCCATTATTTTAAGTTAACTATTGAAACTACTTATCCATTACCTTTGGTTAATTATTTCAACTATTAATCCATTACTTTTAGTTGATTATGTTAACCAAAAAAGTCAAAGTATAGTATGTCGAAAAAAGTGAAAACAGTCATAGTATAGTAAGTCGAAAAAAGTCATAGTATAGCATGTCGAAAAAAGTCATAGTATAGCATGTCGAAAAAAGTCATAGTATAGTATGTCAAAAAAATACAAAACTGATGTATAGTTATAGTATAGTATGTTGAAAAAAGTACAAAAGTTATAGTATAGTATGTCGAAAAGAATTTAAAAAGTCATAGTATAGTATGTCGAAAAAAGTAGAAAAGTCATAGTATAGCATGTCGAAAAAAGTAGAAAAGTCATAGTATAGCATGTCGAAAAAAGTGAAAAAAGTCGTAGTATAGTATGTCGAAAAAAGTCATACTAATATGTCTACATTTTTTTTAAGTCATAATATAGCTTAGCATGTCGAAAAAAGTAGAAAAGTCATAGTATAGCATGTCGAAAAAAGTACAAAAGTCATAGTATAGCATGTCTTAAAAAGTCGAAAAAAGGTCATAGCTTAGTATGTCGAAAAAAGTGAAAAAAGTTGTAGTATAGTATGTCGAAAAAAGTCATAGTATAGTATGTCGAAAAAAGTCATACTATATGTCTACATTTTTTTTAAGTCATAGTATAGCTTAGCATGTCGGAAAAAAGTAGAAAAGTCATAGTATAGTATGTCGAAAAAAGTCATAGTATAGCATGTCGAAAAAAGTCATAGTATGGTATGTCAAAAAAATACAAAACTGATGTATAGTTATAGTATAGTATGTTGAAAAAAGTACAAAAGTTATAGTATAGTATGTCGAAAAGAATTTAAAAAGTCATAGTATAGTATGTCGAAAAAAGTAGAAAAGTCGTAGTATAGTATGTCGAAAAAAGTCATAGTATATTATGTCGAAAAAAGTCATACTATATGTCTACATTTTTTTTAAGTCATAATATAGCTTAGCATGTCGAAAAAAGTAGAAAAGTCATAGTATAGCATGTCGAAAAAAGTAGAAAAGTCATAGTATAGCATGTCTTAAAAAGTCGAAAAAAGGTCATAGCTTAGTATGTCGAAAAAAGTGACAAAAGTTGTAGTATAGTATGTCGAAAAAAGTCATACTATATGTCTACATTTTTTTTAAGTCATAGTATAGCTTAGCATGTCGAAAAAAGTAGAAAAGTCATAGTATAGCATGTTGAAAAAAGTACAAAAGTCATAGTATAGCATGTCTTCAAAAGTCGAAAAAAGGTCATAGCATAGTATGTCGAAAAAAGTAGAAAAAAGTCGTAGTATAGTATGTCGAAAAAAGTCAAAGTATAGTATGTCGAAAAAAGTCATACTATATGTCTACATTTTTTTTAAGTCATAGTATAGCTTAGCATGTCGGAAAAAAGTAGAAAAGTCATAGAATAGTATGTCGAAAAAAGTCACAGTATAGTATGTCGAAAAAAGTCATACTATATGTCTACATTTTTTTTAAGTCATAGTATAGCTTAGCATGTCAAAAAAAGTAGAAAAGTCATAGTATAGCATGTCGAAAAAAGTCGAAAAAAGGTCATAGCATAGTATGTCGAAAAAAGTAGAAAAGTCATAGTATAGTATGTCGAAAAAAGTGAAAAAAGTCGTAGTATAGTATGTCGAAAAAAGTAGAAAAGTCATAGTATAGCATGTCGAAAAAAGTGAAAAAAGTCATAGTATATGTCTACATTTTTTTTAAGTCTTTTTTTAAAGTCATAGTATAGCTTAGCATGTCGGAAAAAAGTAGAAAAGTCATAGTATAGTATGTTGAAAAAAGTACAAAAGTCATAGTATAGCATGTCTTCAAAAGTCGAAAAAAGGTCATAGCATAGTATGTCGAAAAAAGTAGAAAAAAGTCGTAGTATAGTATGTCGAAAAAAGTCAAAGTATAGTATGTCGAAAAAAGTCATACTATATGTCTACATTTTTTTTAAGTCATAGTATA
>NW_022280033.1:14574927-14608249 GCF_004355925.1 Anarrhichthys ocellatus | reverse complement strand
AAAAAAGTAGAAAAGTCATAGTATAGTATGTCGAAAAAAGTAGAAAAAAGTCGTAGTATAGTATGTCGAAAAAAGTCAAAGTATAGTATGTCGAAAAAAGTCATACTATATGTCTACATTTTTTTTAAGTCATAGTATAGCTTAGCATGTCGGAAAAAAGTAGAAAAGTCATAGTATAGTATGTCGAAAAAAGTCACAGTATAGTATGTCGAAAAAAGTCATACTATATGTCTACATTTTTTTTAAGTCATAGTATAGCTTAGCATGTCGAAAAAAGTAGAAAAGTCATAGTATAGCATGTCGAAAAAAGTGAAAAAAGTCGTAGTATAGTATGTCGAAAAAAGTAGAAAAGTCATAGTATAGCATGTCGAAAAAAGTCATAGTATATGTCTACATTTTTTTTAAGTCTTTTTTTTAAGTCATAGTATAGCTTAGCATGTCGGAAAAAAGTAGAAAAGTCATAGTATAGTATGTCGAAAAAAGTAGAAAAGTCATAGTATAGTATGTCGAAAAAAGTACAAAAGTCATAGTATAGCATGTCTTCAAAAGTCGAAAAAAGGTCATAGCATAGTATGTCGAAAAAAGTAGAAAAGTCATAGTATAGTATGTCGAAAAAAGTAGAAAAGTCATAGTATAGCATGTCGAAAAAAGTGAAAAAAGTCGTAGTATAGTATGTCGAAAAAAGTCATACTATATGTCTACATTTTTTTTAAGTCATAGTATAGCTTAGCATGTCGGAAAAAAGTAGAAAAGTCATAGTATAGTATGTCGAAAAAAGTCACAGTATAGTATGTCGAAAAAAGTCATACTATATGTCTACATTTTTTTTAAGTCATAGTATAGCTTAGCATGTCGAAAAAAGTAGAAAAGTCATAGTATAGCATGTCGAAAAAAGGTCATAGCATAGTATGTCGAAAAAAGTAGAAAAGTCATAGTATAGCATGTCGAAAAAAGTGAAAAAAGTCGTAGTATAGTATGTCGAAAAAAGTAGAAAAGTCATACTATAGCATGTCGAAAAAAGTCATAGTATATGTCTACATTTTTTTTAAGTCTTTTTTTTAAGTCATAGTATAGCTTAGCATGTCGGAAAAAAGTAGAAAAGTCATAGTATAGTATGTCGAAAAAAGTAGAAAAGTCATAGTATAGTATGTCGAAAAAAAGTAGAAAAGTCATAGTATAGCATGTCGAAAAAAGTGAAAAAAGTCGTAGTATAGTATGTCGAAAAAAGTAGAAAAGTCATAGTATAGCATGTCGAAAAAAGTGAAAAAAGTCATACTATATGTCTACATTTTTTTTAAGTCATAGTATAGCTTAGCATGTCGGAAAAAAGTAGAAAAGTCATAGTATAGTATGTCGAAAAAAGTAGAAAAGTCATAGTGTAGTATGTCGAAAAAAGTAGAAAAGTCATAGTATAGCATGTCGAAAAAAGTGAAAAAAGTCATAGTATAGTATGTCGAAAAAAGTCATACTATATGTCTACATTTTTTTTAAGTCATAGTATAGTAAGTGGACAAAAACTAGCATCAGAGTTCCTTTAGAAAACCTCATATTATACTGCAGCAGGCTCCGGCAGTCTGCCCGTGCAGTCATGATTCCAATATGTCTCCTGTGTCCACTAAATTACGCTGTTATTGCCAGTATCCCAGGTAGGGACTCTCTGTTGCAGACCATTCGGAATATCATTAACTATTTAAGCAAAAGTCCAAACTATAGATTATGTGCTACTACCAGTGAGGGCATGTGTGGTACATAATGTGTCTTATTTGACAGCACTGTGGAAACATACAGTACATTTATGGATTAAACTACTTAAAGAAGAGCATACAGTCTGCTGAGTGTTGTGCATCTGCATACTTATTGAAACAACTACAAGTTCTTAGACTTTTCTTGTTGAGCATAACACATTTCTGTCAATCAGCCTCCTCGTTTTCCAACACCCCCCCCCTCCCCTCCTCCTCCTCCTCCTCCTCTGTGTGCACTAAAGCGAGGAGGAAATAATTTATTCATGACGCCCGGCATCTAAAACCAGTAGTTCTGACAGATTCTGATTCACAGGAATGAGGCGATATTATTAGACAACTATGCCCTGATGGGGCGACATTTTCAAAATCTCTCTCTCTCTCTCTCTCTCTCTCTCTCTCTCTCTCTCTCTCTCTCTCTCTCTCTCCATAGCAGCTACAGTGGCTCAGCCTGCTAAGGTTACGGCTGTCACTTTTTGCAAACATTTGCAGAACACAGCTGTGTGACATTGTGGATCTGGCAGATGACACATTCAGTAGAAGGTTGGCTATTCGAGAGTACACATAATTACACACGTCGTTAGTGATGGAAATATACTGGGTGAATCGTGGAGTTTCATAAGCCCTTTCGAGCCCTGCTGCAGTAACATGGCAGATTTACTCTGATAGTGTTTGTGAAAGATAATTAGTCATTCAGTTATTACTGAACCATTACTGACAGTCATTCTGGTCTAAGAGGATCATGAATTAGCTCACTGGTCTGATGATGAGATTCTTGGAAACCACTCAATCATCTGATGTAACCTGATGCAACACCATATATGGGAGAAGTGTCATAATGTCAGCTAAGTAATCCATTTGCTCCCAGTTCAGCATTTGACTTCAGCCATTTGGCATTGCACTTGCACAAGGTTGGGAGAGCGATTTTTAAAAAGAATGGTAACAATTGATGCATCAGAGGCAGAGATATCCTGACTTTCATTCCCTGCTATGGGTCAAGTTAGAAAAACGTCTCATAATGCAACTCAAAAGCATCTTTTGTTAGAATCTCGTAAATGTCTGCATATTGTAAACCCCATGTCCCAGTTTGTATTACAGGAGTTCTGTTATTCATTTGGAATAACTAAACCTAAGCCGAGATAACCCTGCTGACATCATCCCGGTTTCTCATGCTTTACAAAGTTCCTTCAGCGGGATGACGCCTAGAGGTAGAGCTCCTCTATGTACTGGGTCCTGGCGGCGGCTCTGGTTCGATTCTGAAACGCTGCTCTTTGCTGCATGATATCCCCCCTCAAAACCTCCTTGTTCCTCTCATCCTCCAGCTGGACTAATAAAGGCCTAAATATAATCCCTAACAATATCATACAACTGTAGTCACTGGCTTAGTACTCCGGATAAAGCCTAAACTGAATTTAATGGGTAAATTAGCTGGTGTTCCCCTTTAATCAGGGGTTTTAAACTCAAAGAACACAGTTTCATGCAGCCAACGGTGATTGCAGGTGGAAACAAGTGCGTACTTTGTTGTTCCTCTTTATCCCCAATGGAACATGAGGGCTCACTGAGGTTTATACAAACAAGTGAGTGCTGGCAGAATTATGCATGAGAACATGTTATTCTGGGAAAAGTTACATGAATATGATAACCCACACGGCATGAATATTGTAAACTGAAGGAAGCTTTTTAATAAGCCAGTGGATCAAGTGATATTAAAGGACAAGTGTGTCGATATTCTATATTTTTCTTTTTGTCAACAAATGAAGACCAAACCAACAATGAATTGAATCTGATTTAGCTTATTTTTCCAGACTATAGAGCTATAGAGGTATTTATTAAACATTGCTGTGCCACACTGTTGCAATGGGTGACATTTTTGCTTCATTACCAAGAGCATTGTGTTTTATTTCATATGAATTACTTGCACATCATCCTCACTACTCACTAGCATGAATCCACAGCTGAAAACAGTAAAACAAGTATCCAGCAGTTTTCTCGGCCTTGTTAAACATGAAAGTGTATATTTATGAGTTGCAATAGTGGGTTTTGGTCTTTTCATGAGAATAATATAAAAAAACATCCAACTTTTTTTTTTAATGTAGCTGGGAGCAAATGATTGATCCTTTAAAACATCTGGTACCATCACGGAGCATCATCGGTTCAATGTGTAGACCAGTTTAAGTCAGCAGTCCTCTTCATGGTTTACTTCAGAGGTTATTGTAGAAGGATACAATGTACTCGTTGGGGTATTTCCAATATGTGGGACTGACAAGCAAGGTGCAGTAATCTAAGACAACTCTACCCAAATACATATTAAAAACAAAAGAAAATAGAATAAACTCAAATAAGTAATATTTCAATTCAGCAGAATCCCCCCCCCCCGAAAAAAAACTGAAATCTGTTAAGCCGCATCCATTTCCATTCTCAGCAACGAGGATTTCAAAATGTTGTTGTTGCCACAAGAATATTTATGAAATATCTGTACGAGCGCTCCCAAACAAAACAAATGCGTAAAGCGCATCCCCGTGATAAATAATCCAAAGCTCGCAGACGATGAGGGAGACAGCCGTGTCGCTCTTCACACAAAAGAGATTCTGTTTAACTCTCAAGCAGAACTCAGACACTGTGGGCGGAGACAAATCAATCGAGTCAACCTAGAGATGGAAGCAATGAGAACCGCGAGAGGCTTTGATTATTGTAATAGACTTAAGTCAGCTCTGCGAAAGCCACTTCATACGTCGTGTTTATCAAATCCAAAATGCATTTGCACCACATTCTCCTGCACTTGTAGCTGAAAAATTAGTAGAGGCACCGGTTCCACAGATTTTTCAAGAAATTTGACATTTTGATAAATAGATGCATTTTCAGAAAGCCACAATTCAATCTGAGCGACACACAATTCATTGAATTGCAGATGTCAAGAGCTTCAGTGAGTCAACAAAGCTGTCTGGGACCGATTAGCCTTCGTCCACTTTTTCCGCAGCTGAGGAACAGCTAACAGGAGCGGCTGATAATACAGGATTTAGATAGCGCCCTGTGTTTCAGTCCATAGCAACCTGCATGTGTGAGCGCTCAGTCAGGGCTTCTCAAAAGGAGGGCTGTGCAATAACTTGCATCGGCAGTTGCGCCTCACAGCCTGAACTATTCAGCATGGAGTTGCAAAAGTATCAGTTGTGTTGCAAAATAAACACATGCAACAAGGGAAAGGCTTACGATTACACACACTGCAGATAATGATGGCTCATGTTTTGCAATGGTGGAGCCATGTGTGTCAGGTGTGTGTGTGTGTACATAGAGTCAATGTTTGGGAGCCTGACCAGAAATACAGACATCAGGTCCAGTGGGGGAAGAAGCGTAGAACTACCGTAACATGATTTACAAGTACACCCATGAGCTCAGTAGATGGTGCTGCTCATCTCTGGAGAAGGCCGCCCCCCCCTCCTCAAATATAAAATGTCAAGTTCAATCAATCATCTTTAACCGCTTTTTGCCTAGAAGTTAGACAAGTCCACAGGTTATCTTTTTAAGGGTTTTTTATTCAATAGATGAAAAAAGGTCTTTACAGCATCCTACTCACACATATAACTAAGTCACCCTGATGATATGCATGTGACAAGCTGTGTTGGATCTGAAGCAGGCAGAAACGCAGTCTGCAATGAACCAGTATTCATATAAAGCCGAGCATCAACAGCGTTAGCACTGCTTTGCATATAATGCCGCCACGTTACATAACAAGCAGGCAATCGAGTTGCAGAGGTCTCTTCTACGGGATTGGCACTCTGGAGGCTTAATGACTGAAGGTCTCCAAATCACTCATCATACACTGGAGACATCTTATGTTAAACAGGGACTTCAGATAAAAGATAAAATAAAACACCCAGCATTCACTCGGCTCTAGATAAACAGTTTTCATTTGGTGGCAAAACATAAAGAATACATTTATATTCACTGCAGTGAACATCAAAAGGAAGGCTTTTAAGCTTTGTTGCCATCTTGTTAATCTTTTTCAGAATAGCAGACATAAAACCAACGTAGGAAGTGAGTTTCTTTTTTTATTATTATTTATTTTACAGACTGAACAGCTACAATTCAGATACAAAAATTTGGAGATGTGTACTTTATTAAGTACAAATAACAAATAACACTTGAAGGACGCCATCGAGCACAAAAAAAGAGAGAAAGGCAACATTTGTTTTTGTGGTCTCGTAGCTGCTGAATGCGGCCAACGTTGTCAATCAGGATTAAACAGCTCAAGTTTGATTATTAATTGTGACTCATTAAGTAGTTTGTGAATGTAACATACATGCATGTGTGTTGAGCTTTTTGGG
This sequence comes from Anarrhichthys ocellatus, assembly GCF_004355925.1. NCBI lineage: Eukaryota > Metazoa > Chordata > Actinopteri > Perciformes > Anarhichadidae > Anarrhichthys > Anarrhichthys ocellatus. The sequence continues at coordinate 14,602,188 of NW_022280033.1, read as the reverse complement.
GAATATGTATATCTGCATCTGTGTATTAGCAAAGCTTCTGTGATAGTAGAGTGTGCAAGGCTAGCATGTGAGTCGTGTAGCAGTGAAAGGTGGAGGAGGTCAGTGGATTTGGCCAGACTGTGGCTCAACACTGGACTCTGCCGTGGCTTCAGCCTCACGGTACATTTTGCTGAGGTGCTTGACGAGGCTCTCCAGTTGAGGGTTTCCCCCAAACTCCCGGATGAGGCGGTAGACCTCTGCCTCCAGGTCCCGCAGAGTCTGACGGGTGTAGGCAAACGAGCCCACCTTCTCCAGGTAGTCCACGCAGTATCGCTTGATGTCCATGTTCTCCGTGCGCTGCCTCAGGATGTTCTGCACCTGGGTGCTCTCCGGATGAGACGTTATGGCATGAATGGTGGGGAAAGAGAACTTGCCCTCGGTCAGGTCCTCACAGAAGCTCTTGTTCTCGCTGTATTCGAGGGAGATCAGGTTCGCGTAGTCGTCGCGGATCTGGAAGAACAGGCCTAGTGCGTCCAGGAGCGGTTTCAGTTCCTGTTTCCAATCCGAGAAGAGCTGCATCAAGCCCACGGCCAGGCCAAACAGCCCGCCGGTTTTCTGCAGCACCATGTTGCGGTACTGCTGCTCGGTGGGACAGGTGTAGGTGTCCCTCCAGTGGATGTCCAGGCCCTGACCACGGTGCAGCTCCAGCAGCTGCCGGGTAAACATTCCGACGGCCTCGGGGTGCTCCAGGGTCAGCACCTTCTCCAACCCCAAGAAGTAGACGTAGTTGGCGGAGTTGATGACGGAGGGGATGCCGTAGATGCTGTGGGCCACGGGGAAGCCCCGCCGCAGCTTGGAGCTGTCCTCGATGTCGTCTATGAGCAAGCTGGCGTTGTGCAGCATTTCAGTCACCTGGATGATCACCTGAAAAACAAATGTGATCATTACACGAGAAATTAACAATGTGTATTTTGAGAATTATTGTGCAGTCGCCTCCGCTTTTCCATTTCATAGTAAGTCATGCCTTCATGTTGTGCTGTGCAAACTTTTAGGAACTGTAACAACGATGCTTATGCTGATAAAAACTTCCTTCTCCTACTCCCGACTCGTAAGACAGACAGGAACAGGTTATCTGGGAGCTCTGAGTAAATTATGCATTACAACTGGTATACAGCAGAGGGTGCCATGTGTACACTCCTGTCAGCAGAAAAAAATTGTTGAAACAAAGCAGGCAGTCAATCGGAGAGAATGAAGAGTTCAGCAAAGATAAACTCTGGACTAGAGCCCTTTCACATTCACAGATAGACAGGACCGCGGATTTTATCTGGTCTGCTCTGAGAACTCGGATGTCGTGCCCAAGAGAGAGCAACACTTTTCACTATTCACATAGTTAGGAAATTACAGGTGACAATACTAAGCTTAGCGCACGTTCACCTCCTCCAAAGAGAGACTGATGTGGGCTGTGTACTCTTCCGTAGCCATATATGACGAGTGTATTGACAAGCTCCAAAAGCTTTATTACAGTAGGACAATCAAAGGCTACGCTGACAATGAACAGATTGGTGAACAGCCATGGTTAGTGTCCTCTGTCCACCAGCAGGAAGCCATTTTCAATATCCAAAAATGGCTTCGTTTCAGGCCTACGTCTGACACTAAACAGCCAGGGTCTGCTGTCTTAAGCTGGCCGTGCAGCCTGCTGTAGTGTGCCGCTGATTTAAAAGACAAGTGGTGTGGCCTGGTAATGAAAGCTGTTTGTATGGGGCCGGGGAGCACAAAGAGAGACTCAGTGAGTCCGGCAGATGGCCAAGGCCGGGCCAGTTGAGCAGTTTATCCGCCAAACGCAACCTTTTCTTCGGCAGGGTCCCGACACTTGCTCACCCTGCAACCTCAGTGAGCCACTTACAAGAGAGGGGGGGGGGGGGTAAAGCTACAATGAATGCACACATGAAGGGGAAAATGGAATATTGCCAAAAACTTACTCAAGGATTCAACGGCTCATTGCAAAAAGTGGTCTCTATGAATTAAAACTCCCTGCCAGGAAAAAAAGGACGAAGGGCACAATCATCAGATAAATACAGCAGTTATCAAACCGAAAGACAAGCGGCAGCATTTCTTTAAGTTCTGGACTTTGAGTGTCTCCAAGTAAAGAAACGAGTCAGACTGTCGCTGTATAATGCCGCCATTTAAGTGCTGATTGCCTTCACAGCTCCGCAAGACCTCATTGATTATCACCAGCGGTAACTGATGCAGAAACTCACTTTGTTTGCCGAAGCTACAATCAGTGATTCATTAGGAAAGCTTCACAACAAACAAGTGCACCGAGTCCAATATATTGAGGGGGAACAACTCTGAAACAGACAAGTCAGTAATGTGCATGAACCTGTCTCTCTCACACATACACTGGCAGTGGTTAGTGCCGACAGTCGTCCCTCTTAGTCAGCCTGCAGGGCTGTTGATGATGTCTGGCCAAGGTTTTGACATGGCCATCCCACACGATACACCACCACGTCTACTGGGTTGTGTCATTCAAAAATGCTTTCTTATTCATCAAGAACACATACAGCTAAATATGGCAGATGTCCGACCAGTTTGATTTAGGATTTATGGTTATTTAAAATCTTGTTTGTTGATGCTGTGTCCCCATTTGTCTTCATCAATTGACTTGTATTGTTTTTGATGGTGTGTGGGGAAACCAGGATAATCATAGTCATCATAAAACTAAAACATACATTCATACATACATACATACACACACACATATATGCTCTTTTAATGAAATAAAACAGGAGGAGCTATTTCAACAAGGTCCTATATTTAATGAGTGTGGTTGTTGTTTATAATTTCATATACTAACTAAATTAATCACGAGATGATGCGTCAGGACCTGTCTTGCTAACTACTGCAGCTAAACCATTTCCTGGGGAAACCCCTGTGATAGAAATGTATTAAGAATGTAGCGTCTAGCCTGGTCCAGGTTTTACTGCTGTACAATCTGCTGTTGTCACAACTTCTAATCTGCTTTGTGTAATAATAACCGTCACATTACAGGCTGTATCCAGATGTTTGACCGGTTTAAAAAGGGATAACTTGTATTATTATACTATCCAGCAGTTATGAGTTGCTCCATTTCATATTTGAAGTGCCAACCCTACAATCCAGTTTCTCATTATTTTCTGATGGAGGCAGCTACATTAGAGTCACATTCAAACCTCTAAGTATGCTCTGTCCATTTCAGATACCAAAGTCCACATTTGATGAATGAGACCAATTGTTTTCTAGATTCATTTGGCAAGGGAAATGTCCAATAGTCAAATTAAACTTTGCCTCTTTCTAAAAACGGCAGGAGGACGAGGACTCCCCTGATTCTGAGATATTGCTAAAGGCCAGCGCAGACACAAGCTCTGACAGCACGGATCTGTGAACCGACAGATACACGATGGCTTAACGTTGACATAAAGCCAATGACAGCAACCTCTAGCTTCCCGCTCAAGATGGTCCTCTTGACAATACAGGACGGCATTTGCTCAAAAACAGAAATGTACCGGTTAGCCTAGTATTGACACATTTAACTCCAGGTTTATTCCGCCGTCTTTAAAATGATGCAGGGTTCATGATGAAGTATCTCAGCTCCATTACAGGTGGAGTCTCCACCCATCACTGCTGACGGTACAATAACGTCACCTGGTCTCTTCTTGTTAGACATCATTAGCACTGCTATGTTTCTTTAACTCACAGACCCCCTCTACAAATAAACTCCTTCTTAGTGTTATGTGTGACACACGTGTAATTCAAGTACGTTTACTTAAGTTGTGGCAGTTACAATGCTCACTAAAAACACTCTTATATGAATATGCTCTACCTCTGGAACAATTTCAAAATAATAAAATAAATTAAATAATAAACTAAACCAGAAAAAAAGTTTCCTCCGACAAGCATAGGTTCAATTGGAAACTTCACATCCTCCCAACCAGAGACACGTAAAGTAACAATAATGTCAGGAAGTAAAGTGACTTTTTTTATCAACCTGACAAAATTACGTTCTTGTGGGAAGAAAAGAAAAGAAAAGGCAACACTGTAGCTTCTTTACATTCTAATAGAATGTAAAGAAGCTACAGTGTATAGAATGATTCTATTGAAGTTATTCCTTTTTTAAATGTTTTAGACGAGTCACTAATCACTTTAAAAGAGTGATTATAGCTGATTTAACTTACAGACATGAGATTGATCTTCTCATGTCACTCTCTTTATACAATGATATAAATTCATCCCCGTTTTATTGACATCTTACGAAATATTACTCCTCATTTTTCGTGCGTTTTTCCTGCAAAAGTCCAGCAACACGAGTCTGTCTTTTCAAAATAAACTTCCATCTTCACAGGAAACAACTAAGGTTTATAAGATTCAAAAGATGGTCCGAATATGAACTCGATTATCTTCACCTATTGTGCGATTGGAATAATTGAAAGACATTTGAACAATTAAGAGAATGATTTATCCTCCCTAAAACTAAAAGTATTTACAATTGAGATATTTTTAACAAAACACAAAAGACGTATTCACTGCAGATCTTAATAACTACAGCAATGACTGTGAGCAACTATTCTATCGATTGGTGAAATCGTGTGAGCCACGCGCACACAATGTGTGGACCCAAAAAATGGAGATAACTTACTCTCTAAGGTAACAAAAGATTAAATGTGTTAAGAGATGGAGTCCTCGTATGATCTGACCTCATGGCCTGACCGAAGCATTTAGAACTACTATACTCTACTATCCAGACGGGCTTGTTCATGTAGTGATAACACCAACTTACCCATCCTATCTATTTGTATTTGCTATGAATCCAATTGGTAAGTATTTCTGTATTTCTTTTAGGTCACTTTTATTGTCATTTATTAGAAATGTTTTTTTCTAACACCTTATTTTTCTATTTAACTTACTGTCTATTTATGTTTCACTTACTCGTATGTTATGTATTTATGCAAACTGTAATGAAAAATGTGATTTATGTGAGAATAAAAACAAACTGAGGCAGCAGACGCTGTCACGAGTGACTAGTGCTTTCACGGTAAAAGACAGAAGACATAATATAAAAGTATATCAAAGCTAAGCTTTCCACATCGTCACAGAGAACAGAAGGAAGCCAGTCCGCTGAAGGTCGCAAGGCCGCTGAATTCCCCAAACCTCCACCAACAGTTCTGTAGTGAAGTGCATATGTGGGGTTTGATTTAAAAGAATAATAATAATTGTCAACTGAATGAGACAGCGTGGCACTGCTACTGCCTCCATCTATCTGAAGGCACGGTTGTTTCCATGGCGGAGACTTCTTGGCAGCAGTGTGCTAATGATGACAAGAGGAGTGCTCTCAGTCTGAGAGGGGTTCAGCGGGAGTTTACAGAGCTGCTACATGGAGGGAGACAGAGGGGGAGACAGAGGGGGAGAAAGCTCTTTGATATGCCAAACAAGGAAATTCTGTCTGAAGATGAATTTGTTTTTTTGGGGGATTTGGTTACAATCTGCATATTAGTGTCGGCCATACGAACTGCCAACTTATCAGAAACTGATCAGTCAAACCCAAAACTCTCAGGAGTCTTCTCTAGCCTCCAGGAGCACATGTGCTCCTGAAATGATAATGTCAGCACTTCACAGACAAGAAACGTAGCAAAAATAATCAAAAATGAATGCTGAGTCGCTCCTTTTATTCCTTTCGTAAATTGAATGAATTCATTTGAAGACGCGCAGCTCACTGTATTGGTAGCAGAGTGAAGGCTGTGATTAAATATGTGACGTGACAGAACTGATTACCAATATTAAATAATTCGTCAGACGAGACTGACAACTTCATTACTCACCTAGTCTGTTTTTTACTGAGGACTGACACCAGTCGTCTCAGAGGGGGAGGACTGTTATTGTGCACTGGGAGGTGAATCGACCACAGGAGACAGAGTATGACCTCTGAGCTCTGCTGCAGGACTATGAATCCTCTGCTCGGGGAGGGTTTATAAAACATTCAGGACAAAGGGAAACCTGTTGAACAGCAAACCTAATGAGACCTGACAGGCTCAGTACTTAGCATTCTGCACTGCAAAAGGCATGTCGATTCAGAAAATACAGTCTCCATCCTATCATTACTGGACAAGTATTCAGCCATTGAAACTGTAATGTTATCAGTATAATAAGGTCAATGGCCTGATCTCCCTAGAGTGACAGTGGCGAGGGTCCTGCTCAATAAAACCAATAAATCCTAAATGGCTCATTTGAAATTAATCTGACTGAGGAAACGCAGGAATGCCAATCAGTCCGCTATCTGTACATGCACTTCAATATGTCTGTTGGAATTGAATCAGGCAGCATCCAAGAATGTGTGACAACAACAACACTGTAATGGATGGATGAGAGGAGGCGTACGTCTGTTAATCCTTTGCTCACAGAGGTGATCAGGAGGAACACATGAAGTCTCAGTGGCTACGGTGGATTATGTTTTAACATACACAAATAAACAATCCCTAAATGCTGCTGAATATTCCCCTCTCACTACCATTCAGCCCACCATCTGGAATACACTGTACAGTAAAAGATGTGCTACCATGACCTACATGTTCTCATTCAACAAGCTAAACCTGAATACTGAATTCTTCAAAGCTAGACAGGTCATCATACTCACTGTAGCAGCAGCATCCCACTTCCCAAACACAGTGTTGAATGCATTTTATATCGTGTAACACAATGAACAAAATCTCCTGGTAACTAGCTCCATTATACTCATTGGATTAGAAACAACAGCGAATGCAACAGATGTCATTTTGTATGCAGTGATTAGCATCATGTTGGTGTTTTTCTTTTTCGATCAAACTTAAAAGTGCAAACCTAATGACATTCTGAGCACTCAGACAACAAATAGCAGTTGATATGAATGAAAATTAAAATAGTGTTTTTCAGTAAATTTGGCCACACACATTTTGGCAGTTAAGCTTTATACAAACGGATTTTTTAAAATAATTTTGCACCTGTCGCTAGGCAAGTCCCTAAAACCAAAACAAGTCATTATTTTAGTTACGGACACTATAATCTGTCAAAACATACCAATATTATAAACAATAAACAAAACAAACCACAGTTGAGGCAAAATCCATCATGATTAGAAGCAATCTGCAACTCTTTAAAAGCAGAAGTGGGAGAGGATGGAAAACCTATAATCTGGCAAATATTCTGTCTCCCATCTTCTTGGGTTCATGAAAACTTATTTTGAAAACCTTGATGCATGTATTGGCTAGCATTATTTTACTTTCCTTTCCTTTTGTTTTTTATTTCTTTTAAACAGTTTTGTAGAGATGCACCGATACTGATATCCCGCCGTTACAGACTCAACGGTATTTGTGACAATGACAATATATTCACTTCAATTCTGTTTATATACTAATATACTGAGTTGGACAAACTCCAAGGTGCAACTTTTTTAAATTTGAGCAAAAAAGACCAAAAAAAAAGTGTCTTCAAAACGACATGGATTGATCTTGTCTATGAGCTGAAGAAACAACGTTGGCCGAAAAAAACGACATCAGAAAAACTTCCCTCAACTAAATGTCTTAACCTCCTAAACAAACGTCTGATAGACGTCAAAAGGTTTGATGCGTATAAACGGCTATATCCCCCTAAAGTCTGGACCAATTAAAAAGGTTTACACTGTCTTGCACCATTATTTTTTAAAGATTTACCAAGTTTGCTGGTGGACCATTTATTACTTTGATAATAAAGATCCATACAGCAGCCGTGTACCCATGTATACAGTATATTTGTAGAATTTTGTGTTACAAAGTTAGGAAAGCGATGTCCAAGTCAAGCCTGATGTTGCCTTACATATAAAAGAATGAACCCAGTGACTTGCATAAAGTGAGGTATACAGCTTATTAATTAAACACTGGTATGGGATCGGTAGTCGGTATCGGCCAATACCCAAACCACGTATTGCTATCAGCACTGAAACACTGAAGAAGGCAACATCAGATGCCCCGATCTCACACAGCTTGGTATCGCATCAACTTTAGTCCAAACATGCAAAGCCTGTGAAGGACTTGGTTGTTCCTCCAGATGGCTAAAAAGCCAGAGCAACACCAGACCTTTTCTGATTGCTCTGCTTTACAAAATAAGTGATGTGGGCCGCTATTCAGAGGTCTGCAACAAGCTGATGGACCGTGCCTTTAAGCAGTCAAACCCCAGATTCATCTTTTAAAAACAGTTAATCGATTGACTACATGTAATGATAATGGGGTAACTAGTGCTGTAGTAACCTCCTGTAATACATCATGGATGCTCTAAGCTCTACATCCAGGCTTTACATTTACATTCAGTTAGAAACAACTCATCTGACACAAACTCTGGTTGCATTACAAAATAAATTGCCTGTGAGCACAGCATGATTCCACGTTTCTGGACCTGTCCACAACAACAAACATCAGACAACGCTGAATGTTAAGCGGCTTGAAATGACCGATTCCTCACCTGCAGTTTGTCGTCTGGAACATTCAACCAGTGGTTAAATGCTTGCGATAGTTTCGTCCTCACCTGCTTTCCTGAGAAGAGTGCGGAAAAACAAAAGTGTAAGTTTTAAGAGTCAAAGACATGTGCATGAGTATGAAAAGGAAAATGTAAGTGCATCCTTCACAATGATTATTGTTGCTTTTGTCACTGATATTTTAAAATGCACACTTTGTTGAAGTCTATATTAACACAGCTGGTGGGTGGTACCGAATTCCAAGAGAAGCCGAACCAAACAAACCAAAAAGAAAACTACGTTGTTTTAGAACCGGTGTTTTATGTCATAATTTCTGCCGCTATAACTACAGGTAATGATAGATCTGACTGTAAGTACAGGTGTGTATTCCGTTAAGTGAGTGTTGCTTGGATGTATTCTTATGGCGTGGACGACAATATTTTAGCTTTATTCTTTTGGTTGTAACCCCGGCGGTGTGAAACGGACTAAAAAAGAAATATAAAAACATAATTTTGAATCAAAGCGGTAAGAAGGTATCTTCCTCTAAGCAACACTTTCATTTAATAGATTACACACATGTAATTAAGTCAGATTTATCATTCTCTAGATGGGCAGTGATAGTTTAAATCTTCTGATTTATACAATCATAGTCTGCCATTTATAAACATTTGTTAGTTTAAACTGTGGCTTTTAGTCTAAATAATACTTTAAACTTCTTTGTCCTATAGATATGTTTGCCAAAACTGTAACAAAAACACAAAAGGTTTAAAAGACTGGAATTTTCCTTAAATAATCTTATGAGCCTGAATGGCACAGTGACACTGAAAAAGAGGAAACATCCAAACTTACGGAGACCCTAAGGACTTGTCCTATTTACCCAAAATGAAGCTCTCATGTTAGGTCAGTCACTTCTCCACTGACAAAAAGTGACCAATCAAAGCTGAAGAACCAAATAAAGAAGTCTCCTGAACAGCAGCGAGTGTGCACTCAGGACATATTACACAAAAAGGGATTTTAAACAATGATTCACAGCTTGCGGATTTCTGGGTATTAAAATTCTAAAACAGTTTCATTTTATTACCATGTTGCATCATGAATGTGTGAAATACCGCCTCATATATAAGAACACTAGATTACCAATATGACAAATCGATTACTAATATGCCGAATGTTTAAAAACATTGCCTACCAAATCTGCAATAAAATGGAAACCATATTATTTAGGCATGAACAACGTAGCCCAACATCTTTTAAAATTCTGTAGCTGCAAACAAATAGTTGCTATGTAAAGATATAGTGGAGTAATGTCTACCTGAGCAGAGAATAAAGTTGCTCTTCCTCTTTGTGTGTTGTAGTTCGAGCTTCTCTGTGCTTCGTTTACATAGAAGGACCGGCCGCGCATGCCTTTTAGTGCATGCGAGCGTGCCCCACTAGCTGCAGCTTTGCACTGAGCTCAAACAGTGGTTGCAGCCGATAACGTCGTCCCGACCGACACACTCGGTTCCCCGTCAGGTGAACACCGTTAGCTCCGTCAGCACTGTTAGCTCAGAGCTGCCGGCTCAGCCATCGCCATGTTGAAGCCGTGGGAGGCAATCCCTCGGCTCTGAATATCGAATTTTGCACCTTTAACATAGTGAGAACATATGCTGCTCCCAAATTAGAAATTTGTAATATAAGTATTACATTGCTCAGTTGTCGTGATCGTGTTCAAAATGCATCGTGTAAAACATAAAGTAGTTTGGTTAAAAACTGAACTGAATACATCAAAATGGAGGAATTTAATACCACAGAAGTAAATAACACCAGGTATTAGACTGGATCAACACAATGAAAAACTTTCATCTTGCATGCACTGCATGTCCGCTGTGTGTACACTGAAGCCTTTCACCATACTCATTATTTTAGGCATGTTGCTGATGCTGTGTGACTAGCAGTAATTGAGCAGGTCAGGGCTCAGTGTAGCTCTAGGACTCATCACCAGTATATTGCTTTCAATGACCTTTTAGCTGCATGTCTGCATGCCTCCACACATGTCTTGTCCACCTCTCTGCAGTCACTGACATGGAGAAAGACACACCTGGTAGTTGCAACAAGTACTTGTATGGTTCCAGCAGAATTCGCTCAGAAGCAGCTTCCGAGTTGCAATCCATTTCTTCTGGTTTACACAAATCTGTATTGGAGGAAAAAGAACATTAAAAAGTTAAACAATTGACATCGTCTCAACTGACAATATTGCAGAAAGGAGTGTTGACATGACGGGAACAATGTCAGACTTGAAGGGTATCTTAGTGTAAATGACATCAGAGACATAACTGCAAAATGCTGCTACACACTTAGCAGCTTAATACACATGGACTGTTTGGGTATTTATTAGTGCATTTGTAGTTTTACCCCTTTGTTAGACTTTTCCTTTAAATAAGCACCTAATTGAGACACAGGAAATGCAAAGAAAAATGCAAAAGGAATGCTAACTCAAACAAAACCAGGAAATAAAAAGTTTTGACAAATCTAAAAAAAATGGATTCATGATGTAATGCAATGTGTCAGATGCATGTGCTGAGCCACGAAATCCCCTTATGCATCGTTACACGCTGATCACATGATTGGATAAGTTAAAACAATCACATTCCTGGTGAATCACAGAAACGCGTGATGTAGCAATAAAAATAGAAAGGTTGGGTTGTCTGTGACAGCTAGTGATCATCATAAGAAATATCCCTCACAATCACTCAAATAAAAATCACTTATTCATTGCATAAGAGAGCAGTTGAGGTTTCATTTCATAAAAAGTCCTCGACAAGATCATTTAGATTTTGTCACATCAGAGACATCTATCAAAAAAGTGTAAAACCTCTACCGTGAGAAAATGATATATATAAAAAGTTACCATTCACTGTAGCTCTGCTTGTGAACAAATACTGACGTGAAGCCTCACATTATAATCAAATTATCAGACTGCAAAGATAGTTTCCATCATATAACACAATGCTGCAATCCATTTCAACCAAGAGACGGTACAATGGTATACGAGGAAGACCGTCACATATTATGTATCATCATGGCTTATAAACAGCTGACACCATAGTATGTGGATAGTTACTAGTTTAATGGCACTGTACCATCTAACACAGCCCTGCAACTGGTAATTGTGTGCAGTGTAATTACACCTTTTACATTATTTAATATAACAGATATATCAAATAAACACTTATTGTCATATTGTCTGCAACAAGTGCCTAACTAGAATTATCATAACCTAGGTTGTTTAAATGGAACCATTACTAAGTTAAATTATATGTATATTTCATACTTGCAATTCAAAATGTTGTGATATAGAAATTCAGCCAAAGAGGTAATGTAGAGTTAAAAGTTAAATTTAAAGGAGGGACAAGTTCTCCCATCATGTTGCCAATGTGCATACTTTTAATTCTGAATTTGAACGACAAAATTAAATAATTTAGATTTACACAGTGACCCAGATTACACATACATAGCGGAGCTTGAAAACTAAAATGCTGCTGTAACATTTAACACAACAAACCCTCCAGAGCTCTTAACTCCACCCACCTGGCTGCTGTCAGTCTGCTGATGCCGGTCCTGTTTTCCTGTTAGCCAGGCTGCTAGTTAGCTAGCATTAGCAGGCTAACATAAAGGCGACAATAAACCAGTTCAGCAATTTCTTTCTTTTTCAAAATAAAAAACTTCCACTTCAAAGTTGGACGACTAAGGCACACGATATGACTGTCAAATCCACACTTTCACATTATTGTTAGGTCCGTGTGTTACTGACCAATTCACAGGATGCTATGCTAAGCTAACGCCGCTATTATTACGCACTATACAGACACTTTTCAACACGAGCTAGTTGTAATGAGCTACCTATATATGCTTCGGTGTCGGAACAGAGCACGCGCAGAGTAGGTGGGGTGCCTCGCGCATTGTGTGTTGCAGTTGCATTTCTACATTGCCCGGTAAAAGCTTCCGGCCTGTGATGAAATTGGAGAAACACACATACGTCCTGCCGGGACGGCCTGTAATACATATCGAACACACACGTGTTATAAAGCTGGGGGTTGTAGTTTTTCTCTCTGTATTGTGAGACCAAACCAGTAGGACGAATTCGTACATTTTACCGTGGATATTTTCTCCTCGATCAGCCAATCATAAACTTCTAAGGTGTTTCCCCCTCGCTGAGCAATCCAATGGGCGAGTGTAGTTTGAGGAGAGGCGGGATTATACGACTGTCAATCATTATCAGGAGGCGGGGCATCACAGAAAGAGCTCGAGGAGCTACTCAACAACAGCAGCGCTCTGCGAAACCACTTTTACCATCAACATCCACCTACAGACGACGTTAAAACCTGTCAGATGTCTCTCATAAATGTTCATATGGATTACTAATACACCTTCGTCGAAAAACAGAGGTGTTTCTCAACTTGACAGCATAGGTAAGCCTGCTTTTGTTCGGCAAAACCATCGCTATTTTGAACATTTTCTTTACTAGCTTGCGTCTCTGCTGCCATCGAGCCAACCTTGACGTTAGCTAACTTGTTAACTAATGCTGTGATGTGTTTAGGGTTTTTTATGAAATTAATGAATTAGGAGACTCGACAGCACAAAACTGACGGCCGAGATTACTAAATAAACTTAATCAGATGCATAATAAAGTTATCGTCAGCCACATTAATCCGATGAGCACGGTGAAAGGCTGTGCTGCTCCGGGGCTGAATAGTTTCTCCGGAGTGTTGTGTTGTTGAGCGGAGGAATCCTCGACGAGCCTGTCATGGTGTTTCTTTATAGCCGTCTGAAGTGAGATTACACGAAACCATCAGAGACCCGTATATACGATCGACATCGCTGCAGGATGTGATTAGTCGATCAGCGACCAAACGGCGTAGTTTAACAGGTAAATTGCATCGTCAGGCGTTTCTTTTGTGCCACCAGTACCATTAGCTCCTCACTAAATACTCGTCCAGTGTAGGTTGGACCAGACGGGCTATATTGTATCTTGTACGGAGGAATTCACGCGTTTATCTGACCATATGCGATGTGGACTAGTTCCCCCCTGCTGGATAGGACGTTATTCTCAGTGTGTGTGTGCGTGACCAATATTTTGCACGTTTCCGTAACTGGCAACCCCATCGCTGACAAACTGTCTGGGCAGGACTCCGTACTGAAGAGGGTTTAAATGGACTCGATGCTGTAGTTAACTACGGCACCAGGGTTGAAGAGCAGCGGGGAAAGACGACCGAGGCTCAGGCGGTGTATGTGCATTTTTATTTAATTTGTGGTGGTCAATCATTCAGTTGCAGCGGCTGGTCTAGCAGCTCGTCTGGGCGGATGACATTATATCCTCCGCGATCATTCAGCCACAAACGAGGGCTGCGACCTTCTGCTTTAACGATGAAACCTACTCGGTGTTAACGCGATGTCGCTGTGTTACGAGTCCTCCTCGAGCCTTGACCTTGTTGCGAACCGTTTTTCATCGACTTGTTTCTTTGTCAGAAGCGACCCCACTCCTCGTCACTTAGTGAGCAGTCAGCGAAACGAGGAGAACATTGTGTGAGGATAGAAAGTGAGTTTTAGCCGCACGGCCCGATACTCACTTTGTTCAACTTGACGCTGTTATTAGCACCGTATGATATTTCTATAACGGTGTGGTTTAGCGGCTAAAAGATTAATTTTATTATCGCTCTCTCCTCGCTGTCGAGTGCGTGCTCCTCTCCGCAGAGAGAGACAAGGGGAGAGAAGCGAAAACGAAAATGAACGGTCTCGAGGGGCATTTTTTCTGTAAAAAAGACGACAGAGAGACGAGTCTCTCACGGGTTGCAGGTGAATGGCGACCACCGTTCTCGCAATTTCCACTGTTTGTTCGCTGAAGTGCTCTCTTGGTTTCCTTTTTTTTTTTTGCCGACTTGTCCGCTACAGAAATGGCGTCATCCTCTGCTGTGGTGTTGGGTTAGTCAGTGCAGCGCAGACAGACAGCGAGCACCACGCTGCCGTGCTCGAAAGAACCGAGGACATCACTGTATATCTATCACTTTATCCTAAACCACTTGGTCATGCGTGCATTTGAGGGACTGGTAACTAGTTACTTCAGTGTTTGCTCGCCCTGCGATGCCACAAGCAAACTGTGGCTGCTGACTACAGAGGCGTTACATAAACGGCTTTAAGGGCTCTGCGAATGAGAGTGATCAGCAGCCTGCCACGGTTTACTTTGCAACACAGATATCTTTGGGGGGGGGGGGGGCTCTGAAAGCTCGCGCACACACACCATCAACACAATGCATTAGCCAGGATTATTTAAGGAAATTATCTTTAAACTTTTCTTGAATCAATTTACAACCTAAATGAAAGCCCACGCTCCCTAAAAGGAGATCTAATGTGTGGAGACAATGTTAAAGTGTGAGGGTCTGCCACCCAGACTATTATTTTGTTTTCATGGCATCCAGCAATGAAGCAGAAGAAGTGATGTCATCATAACATAACCGTGCCTTGTTGTGGCAGACTGAAGTTAGCACCCTCTGTAATGTCTCAACAGCTTCTTCCACCTCTTGTTTCAGCCTCCGCTTCGTTCCACGGGTCACCTAGAGGACTCATCGAGAGATGAAGGTATGTTCTTTACCTTTTCTTGCATGTGTTTAACGCCACTGGAGCACTACACCCCTTCTGCACTCTTAGCCCAATTACATTTAACTCCTGCATAAGCAAGCTTTAACCAGGCACATCAAACATAAAATGACAAATGTAATATCGTTATTCATCCCTTTTGTTGTCATGAATAAGGCTGGTGTGGACTTCTACTAAATGTCAATGTTGGTCTTAATCAAACACAGTGAGGCAAGTGTTTTGGACACCGGCCAAAGTAAAACGTTTATTTCATAAGCATGACATTGAGGGTCTCTAGCTGTATTTGCAAACGCATATTTGGAGATTTAATGTTGATGTTGTGCTTTGTTATGCAATGTTATTGAATTACATGCTGAGATAGGGCCTGGGCATGTAGTGGCATATGTGATATTTATAAACTACGTTCATAGAGAGCTAAAAGTGTGGTGCGCAATTATATACGAATGACTGATGATATATGAAAAGCTGTGAAATTTACAAATCATCAAAAGCTCTGGCGGTGTTTTCTTCGGCCCTACTCAATTTAAAGAAGTCCCGGCTCTGTTCGTTTGGTAAATGTTCTGCGGTGCAAACTTTCTTATAGTTCCAATGGATCAACAAAGTTGTGTCTGTTGTTATGCCTGCAGGCTGCCGTGGTGTCGTTTGTTACCACATAAGCCAAACGTAGAGTCATAA
This sequence comes from Anarrhichthys ocellatus, assembly GCF_004355925.1. Lineage (NCBI taxonomy): Eukaryota > Metazoa > Chordata > Actinopteri > Perciformes > Anarhichadidae > Anarrhichthys > Anarrhichthys ocellatus. The sequence continues at coordinate 14,586,413 of NW_022280033.1, read as the reverse complement.
CACGCATGTGTGTGTGTCACTTTTTGATTAAATTTACGACCTACATAAAGTTTGACAAGAGTCTGTATGCAGTGTAACCGGATTATGGGGAAAGAATAAATCAAATACAAGATGAGAGCCACTTTGGGATGGGAGAGTTGGTGGTGGACGAATTAAAAGCTGGTCTGGTAATGATTTGTAGTCTGTCACTTTGGCCCTAATGATGCTGTGCTTATTGTGGTTAATCACTGTACCACCACCCACTACTAGCAGTCTACCAAAGCAGCCAAATAAAATGCAACCAAGAGCATCATTGGATGTAAAAAAAAATAGTTGCATGCTCTTTTTTTTTTTCATTTATTCAATTTGTTAAAAAAAAAAAAGAGAGATGAGGAAATCATTTTAGATCTGGTGCGAGGCTTTGTCTCTGCTTCTGAATCTGAATCTGAATTTCTGCTGCCTGCATTCCTGCTTGTCCGACTAGGAGCGCTGACTTGAACTGCATGATGATTTGCGGTTATGTAATAAATAGTTCGTGCCACAGGAAGACAATGGAGTTCTGATTGTCATGTTGAGAAATGCATTCCAGTGCACAGAGAGCATCCAGTCACGGATTAAATAGAAACCAATTCACACCGTAGGCTAGCTTTGCTGCTTAATTTCATACTGTCTACTTTAAATAAGCTAAATATGTGAAAGTTCATTAAACTGTTGCCGTTAGGGCCCGTGACCATTCTGCAGTTATTATTCTCTCCAGCTGGATAGCAGTAGCCCGTTATTAGGTGATGATTGTGTTTACACTTGCTTATTTTCATCATTCTGGTTTACTGTTGTAGCGTTTGTTGTTTTCATAGTGCTCAGATTCATCGTGATCTATCGGTGCTTGAGGACTGCCCATTTGTTTTACTGCTCTGTATATCAGGAGCATCTGCTCTGTAACTGGGACAACTTTTTCATTATGCTCGCTTAGCGTTTCATGTCACTCTGGCTTATGGTCCGCAGCCATCCTCCACCAACTGCACACACACACACACACACTGCTTTAACACTGTGTGCTGGATAAGACACTTCGATAAACATCCTAAGAGTCAACCAATGTGTTGGATAATTGTTTGAAATCATAATTATCATCTCGTTATTACCTTAAGATAATTGTTTGAATTCTTGATTAACTTAATATTTAAATACCATTGCTTGAAAGTGAATGAAGAAAGTCCTCGCTCAAGCAAAACAATCTGTTAGATGCACTCAGCTAATGCACGTTGTCCATGACCTCGGTAACCTGGACACGATTTAATAAATAAACTAAATATTTTACAACGTCAGATTTAAGCATAACGGTGTAGTCGACGTGCCTTTGACTTCTAAAACTTAACCGTGATAAGAAAAACGGTGACTTAACGTATGTATGACTATTCACTGCATAAGTTAAGTTAAAGGACCGCTCTCACACTATTGTAAAATGCAATATGATATATAGGTATATAACATAACGAATGTATGCGTTAAAAGACTGGAGGTGTGGGGTTTACAAGAAATGTGCATGTAGGAAGTCTGATGACATTTAGGTAAATGTAGGATTCAGCCTATCTAGGGACTACATGTCATGATTTATCTGCGCATGTTGCTTCAGTTTTGACCATTTTGTTTGAAATCAGTTTTTTTTGCAAGTTTATGGAAGTGTGTTACTAAATTGCTGTGGTGCTCTTTTAACTGTAATTGTCAGTCCAAAGTTGCTCTAATGTGTCAAAACAGGAACTGTTCAGCTGCAGGAGTGAAATGTGTTTAGTTAAGTTAATCCTGCATTTAGATGAGTTGACAGCCTGTGGTGATACGGTACTGTATGTACTTAAGCATTTAGGAAGAGACCCATTGCAGATCAGGTGCAGTCAGCTGCTGTAGATGGAGACCAAGTACTTTGTTAAGGGAGCTGTATTTAACATTCTAAACATTAACATAGCAGCAAACAACTATCTGCTATGTAAAGATATAGTGCAGTGATGTCTACCTGAGCGGAGGATGAAGTTGCTCTTCTTCTGTGTGTGTTGTTCTCAGAGCTTCTCCTTGCTGTGTTGACATAGCGCTTGCTTTTAGTGCACGTGAGCGTGCCCCACTGATTAGCTCACGGCTGCTCTGCACTGCTCTCGTACGGCGTCCTGACTGATGAGCGTGAGATGGGTAACGCGTAGAGTGTGTAAGCGTGACCATTTGTAGAGCTGTAAACATCTTTGTCAAGGAAGGAGGGCTTTGAATTGAATGTATGTGTCTCACATCAGCATTATATTCTACTAAAACCCCCACAGAGGCCATATTGAAAAGCTTAAGAGACGGCTACAAATCATTCAGCAGACATATGCAAACATTGGGAATTTGCACTTTGTAGCTGTCCGTACTTTGAAGTCCTGGTGTTTGGCGAGTGGTCAGGGCATTAGCTTCTGTGAAAATGTAAAATCTGAAGAGTGGTGTACTTGGTTTGAATTGTTTGTGATACTCTGGGGAGTGAATTTGCTGGACAGGCCTGCGTTTTTGGGAATAAGTGGGTAAAGAAAAGGTATAAAGATCTTTTTTTTTTTAGTTTAGTTTAAAGCTGCCATGGCATTGCCAAGGCAACTCGTGCCGAAGCACCAGTCACTGGAACTGTGGTGACTTTGGTTTGGACAAAGAGGTGATTCACAGCAGGATTATTGTATGTGTGAGCTCGGCTGGGAGGGAGCTTAATTCTTTCCTGCATGCCTCTTGCATGTTCCTTTGTTCGGCCTACAAGCCTGTTCATTATAGCACAATAAAATGGGTCAGAAACTATCGTTTATGATGTTACAGTCATGCGGATTAGTGCCTGAATTGTATTTTCTTAAAGGTGCGGTTTTGTGTATCTTGCATTGTAATTCCTAGACTGAAGATCATTGATTTGGTACACTTGATTTCATTCAGACATTTAACTGTTGCGTCACCCTGTGTTTACACCACCCTCACCTGGTACAGCTGAATATTTACCAGTTCATGTTCACAGCATAATTTTTCACTGTCGTGCAACTTGAAACATACAACAGTGACACGTCCATTCTAACAACTGCACATGTCATTTTAGTTTTAAGAGGGCACAACATGTGGATGAAATCCTGGACAATGGCAACAGTAGTGACCTCAGATTTCCTTTGAAAATTGTTAATACAGCGAGAGTGAGATAAATCATTGGTGTGAAAATACGACACAAAGTGAAACTCTGAAGGGAAGTCACACATGGTAATGTAGGTGGATCTCTGGTGCCAGAACAGGAAATTCACAAGACACAATAAGACGATGCACTCATACACACACGATGGGAAATAGTCAGAAAAAGTCCACAGTAAGTTGATGATAGTAGGTTGGCCTTTCATTTTAACAGTAGTAAGTAAAAAGCTGAATAACACAGAAACACTTCAGTAAATTGAACTGAAGTGTGGCGCGTGAGTAAATGTAGTTAGTTACATCACTACGGACAAATAACCCGCTGGTGGAATGTGAGTGGAGTAGTTGGCATCACTTCAACATTTCCAAAATGCTTGTATCACAAAGATGGGTGGGCCAGACTTGGATTGGGTCCAGTATAAAGTCCTGCACTTCACACCAGAATGGGACGATTTAACAGGTCTGATGGAGATTTTCTGGAAGTAATGATCTGAGCAATCATTGGTTGTCTACCGCAGTCTATTACGGTGGATTATGCGGAGCTAGAATAAATGACTGATCCACTCATACACTCTCCAAACCATAAGACTCATTACAACACATTGGCTGACTGTGCAGATTTTGTAGGTAACAGTTCAGAAAAGATGATGCTTTGACTGATGAATGTGCAGCATATCTGAATCTGAAACACATATATACGTAGACGTGAGCATCACTTTGGCTTTAGTTGTAGCTAATCAGCGAAGGGGGGGGGGGGGCTGGCTGGCTATTTGCAAAGACTGGTGCGTGTGTCTCAATAGATTAGTAATGGGTTTCTTCATGCTCCCATGGGATGGTCTCCCACAAACAGCCAGTGGTCTGTTGAGAGAATGACCAGGATCCCTTGAGCCCCTCCCTGATGACTGACATGAACACCATAGCAAATTATGTATCACCCCACAAATGTGCTGTCAGTATTCTTCTTTTTTTTTACCTACTGAGAGTATCTTTTTTACTGAGTTGTAGAATAAAATTGCTATAGTCCCTCAAGCTGTCCAAGAAATGCACTATAAGCAGCAGCAGCTTATTTTCAACTGGCGCTCGGCGGAGCTGGCTGTTAAATTTTTCATGACCTGAGAGTCTTTTATTGAGCCGAAACTGATCTCATTGTGCTGTTGACAGTGTCACCGCGGTATATTTAGTTTTGAATGATTTCAGAGCTGTGACTTGATGGAGCAGCGTTATCTGTTGCATTCCCCGACTAGAAAGACGTAAATACGGAGCAGGCTTCTCTAGTGATCAGTCAGCATTCAACAGCCAGGACGGACACTCCAGGGATTTACTTTAGGTCGTTCCTTTGTGGATGGGGGCGGGGGGGAGGATCTTTTAAAGCATGAACAAATAAAAGTTGTTCTCTAATGTGGTATCTGTGCGCGTCTGACTGATATCCAAGTCGATAATCCTTCAGTGGAGCTGCACTTCTGTGAACACTTTAGGTTTGTGTCTTTCCGTGCCAGCTGCAGTTGCGTTTTGTCGCCCCGTGCCAACTCCCATTTGTGTGTGTTTAATGAAGTACATGTGCCTGGAAAGCGCTTTCCGTATCAGTGGCACTAGGTGAATGGCCAGAGGGCCGGTTTTGATCGTACCCCTGTTATTACCATTACGGTGACTTTTGCATGCAGCAGCTGAAGCAGCGCTTGTGATGAATTCTGCTCTGCTCTTCATGTGGCAGCATCTTGGATGAGAGCCGCTCCTGTGAGGTGTGTGTGTGTGTGTGTGTGTGTGTGTGTGTGTGTGTGTGTGTGTGTGTGTGTGTGTGTGTGTGTGTGTGGCGGGTTTTTTTTTAGCTTATTTTTAGTCTGTGAAAGGATGTTACACCTCACAAAGGCACAGGAATTCCGCCTCCCTGAGCTTAGTCATCTTGATTGGTTGTTCTTCTGAGCGTGTCTGTCGATCAGTGCCTGCAGGAGTGATGGGGAGTGATGTGTTTTTCTCCAGATAGCTGTAGTGTGATCTAATCCATGGATAGATTTAGGAGGCGGGGCATTATCAGTGGACACGACAAACTGCTCTCTGTTTGTGTCGGCATGTGCGCATGACAAATGTAAATCTGGCCTCAGCAGTGTGTTATCACCCCTGTCGTGTTAAACTGGGGTGGTTTGGCAGCCGCAGCTGTCAAGATAACCCAAGCTGCCCCTCCATGAGTCGGTAGCATGACTCTTCCTCCAAGAAGAGGAGAAAGGAACAGGCTTAGAGCAGGGGGAAGCTAGAAGGAGACGTACTAGACGTATAGGAGAAGTATCGGTGTGAAGGAGGAGAGAAAGAAGTGGTGTACAGAGTAGCAGTTCAGCTTTGACGAGAGAGTTGGTTAGCTGGTGGGAATGTAAACCTGGCGTTGGCTGGGGCAGCTGGTGCTGAGGCCAGACCGCACTAGAGACTAATGAGGTGTTTATCTGAGAGTTGGGGAGGCTGAGATGCTCTGGACTCTGCCCCTGAATCCCATCCGTCACAATCCATGAGACACCGGAGAAGAGGCGCCCTGTCCTGGTTTGGCCGAGCCACGGCCTCCCTAACACAGAAGACGCAATTTGTCCATCCGTTAAAAATCTTGTTTCTTGTCTCATTTTGTATTTGCAGTCAGTTTGAGTTGAGGTTTCAAAAAAAAAAAATTTCTGGGTGTTTGATTTATTAAAAATTTTACATCTCAAAATGATTTGTTTTTTTTATTGCACTTTTATATCATAGATAATAAACACATTCACTATTTTGAAACACTACTTTTAAGTCAACAGAGGATCCTTACCAGTTTCTCACAAAGCTGGACCGGGTTGTTCCACTTGTTAAACCACCGTCCCTATCTGTAGTATAGAGTACACTGTACTTCTTCTTTAATATCAAGCATCCTATTTGCACAACAGCCAAACTCTGGTTATTCTGCATGAATACTTGGCTTGGAGTTCATTTAAATCCGGTTGGATTTAATTTATTTAAAGTGGGTCACGCTGAGGCGAGTCCCATAGTGACGAACCTCACTCTGTTATCAAAGAACCAGGGATTCAGAACCCAAAGTTTTCTAGTTTGCCGATCCAGATAATCTCTCCGTTAATGTCTCCTAAATACGTAAATAAATAAATCAATTATTTTTTTGGTCTTGTGGTTTGTGGCCCAAAATCATTACAAGTTGCCGGTGTCTGTCGGATAAGATAATGTAGGATTTAGCCTCCGGTAACAAATAAATTAAAGAGGGACATGAAACCATTTTTGTTCATTTGGATAATTGGACGGTGGGTATTTTTAATCTTATTTCTGTTTCACCTGCTACTCTTCTATCAGCGGGGCAACACGATGCTCATGCATATGCAGTGAATTTCACCGAGCATCATTAGCAGTTCAGGGACGACACAGATTCCAAATCATGTTTATGTGACCCTGATACTGATCTGAGACATTCAACATTGAATACCTGCCAGGTTCAAAATCCTGATTTAATATTTATATTGTACTACTTCTAATGTAGACGTGCATAAATACATCCAATACACTTGTGTCCTTAATGTTACAGTATGTATAGTATCCCTGCAGAGGGGAGTGTAGGTGTGAGATGGTTGTAGGACTGAGGTATGAGCAGCATTTAGAGTACACAAATACACAAGTTCAAACACAGTATTTAATCAGTTCTAGCATTTAGGAGTCAAATCAGCTGTTTTTCTCTGTTAACCGGAACTCCCCTTTTGAAACTGTTGGCTACTGTGTTGGCTACCATGTCATTCAAGGGTTCGTTCACGTGCCACACCTGAGGAACATGCTTAAGCGTTCACACAAAGGCAGTACTGTAAGTCATCTCTGTGTACACAGAGTCTAACGGGTTACAATAGACAAAGGAGCAGGATTGATGAAGATGATAAAACCAAAATCAGCATTAAGTTTACATCGCTGGTGTAGTCTGTAGTTGGAATGGCAACAATGAACAGCTGTTGTGTGCTTAGAAATAAAGATTTATCTATTTTATGTTTCGCTCTCAAAGTGTGTGGATAAGAAAACATATCTTACATAGTCTTACAAGTAATTAACTTGTAGTATGAAATTGAATATGCATAAAGTGTTTGGAGAAATGAGTGCTAAATGAACAGAGCCATCTTTAGGGATTTTTGTGGCTAGTTTAATGTTAAGTTGTTAGGGAGCTTGTTCAATCCACTGGGCATTAGTACATTTTATTCATCCATTCAGAAAATAAGATGTGTTTTCGTATTTAGTGCTGCTAAAAAAAGTCAGGGATGCACCGTAACCGATGTTAGGCCGACAATGACTCAATAGCTGGATGGGATATCTGTGACAATAGGGCCGATCTATTCAGTACAGTTCTATGTTTATATGCCTACATGAAAAAGGTTTACACTTCAATTGTAATTTGTGTAATTCCTTTGTTGCTGGTGTACCATTTATTATTTTAATGATAAATAACAATTCAGTAAATCTATATCCATGTATTTATGTTACAATTTGTTTTACAAAGTTGGTAAAGCAATTTAAGTCAAATCTGATGTCGCTCACTTCCACACAGTGAGGCAGACCGCTTATTAATCAAACCCTGGTATCACACCGGTACTCGGTATCAGCTCACACCCAAAGCCCGGGTGTCGGTATCCGGACTGAAAAAGTCGGATCGGTGCATCCTCCCAATTAAAAGGTACATTTGCAGTTTTGCTTATAGAAGAGGAGCTGATGTTTTCCTCAAGTAACACACAAAAGAGCAGTGCAATGTTGCATTTGGTCTTGATGTGTCCTGTCAACAGGAAGCGTGCCCACACATTGGGTCTTATTCTAGAAAGATGTCTAAATATACCTCCGCTAGGTTAATGGAGCCTTAGAGAAACAGTAAATCCATCTCCACACTACATGAACTACAAACATCTTCTGCCCTCATCCACACTCTGAAAGTCTGTCTTTCTCTGTGTACCCAACCCCTCCGCAAATCTGTTCTTGAGGGGGGGTGAACAAAAAAAAAGGTTTGATAAACATCCAATGATGACACAGGATGGTGCTATTTGTTTCGAATAGCTTCTTCTCTGTAGTCATCAAAGCAGTAGTGAAGTGGCCTTTTTGTCTGCTCCCTTAGAGGCTTGTTTTCCAATACCCAGAGCAGATGGTGTGTGTTTTCCGTGGATGAATCACTGAGGCAGGTGGGTTTTTGCATAGCTGGCCTACACTATGTGAAGCTTTAATGTGTGTCCTCCCGCCTTAGCTGTGAGAATACACCTGTGTCGGTAAAAAAAAAAGGCTTTGAACTCACTGGTTTCTTATTTTTATTTTCCTCAGACTCTGGAGGAGCCCCCCTACTTGACAGTAGGGACGGATGTTAGTGCCAAGTACCGAGGGGCTTTCTGTGAGGCCAAGATCAAGACGGCCAAGAGGCTAGTCAAGGCCAAGGTAAGTCACATTTCAAAGTGCTTATGATCCACAATTAAAAATGCATAATGTGTCTGTGTTGTGTGTGAAGTGGATCGCAGCAGGGCGAGGGGCTCTTGTCTTTGTGCGAAAGGATGAAGATCACGCAGCTCAGCTTTAATGTACAATCAGAGTGGATTGGATTGGAGATGGTCACATTTAAAAGATGTTCTTGTCTGTGATGTTGCACAAAATCCAGCTGTGTTGCTTACATGCTCGAGCTCTACCACCTGCTTTAGGTTGTTAGTACTGCTCAAGTAGCTGAAACACTGATCGGGGGCCCCAGATGTGACAGATGCAGAGTCTGGCCTGGCCCACCAGGTACCAGTCACATCCTCAGGCGCCCACCCTTTTGCTTTCTCGTTTTGTCGCGGGGACGGCGTGATTGCCGTTTCCCCGATGGTTTGATGCCTTTGCCGATGAAGGTGTTGCGTGATGCACGTAGTACAGTGTCTCATTTCCCAGTGGGGCTGAAGCATCTGGATAATACAATAGAGACGGCTCGCTCGTCGCTCGTTCTGCTGGAGTGTGTGGGAGGAGCAAAGATTAGATACTGGCTGTTTCTCACTGTGTCAATGCACCGTAGTTCCCCCTGTAGAGACAAAAGAGCAGTGATGTGCTGCCATCCTGGCGCTCCAGCTGAAACCATCAGAGGACTTTTTGTCTAACGGACGGAGACAAAACAACATGCCATGTTAGACCATGTGATTTTCTTAGTTTAGATATTGTGGACTAAAATGAAGCTAATAGGGTAGTCTCATCTCATCTCATAAATTAATTACCATGCTAATTGGCCCGAGTGTGGGTTTGTTTTTGGGTGGCTGTAATATGAATGTGAGGCTCTGTTACACAAACGGAGAACATGGCAATTATTCAGCAGTTGTTGTGAATCTGAATATCCCGCTGTAATGGATTCCTCTTTAGCTCTTTGGTTCATTAATCCCGGTCTGCTTGTTTAACAGAGTCGACGGTTGCAGCATATGGCGCTGTTGTGTTTTCAGTGATTTTTAAAGCCCAGTAAAAGATCCGTATGGCATTCTTATTTATGACGACGATCCGTACTGGAATTAGCACCATGTCGGCGTCACTCAGTGGGACATGTTCGGCACACGTTTAATCAGTCAAGACTGTGGTACAGTAACAAGTACTGTGTCGAGAGCGCTGCATGATATATTCAACGTTCACAGTACACGTTTAGCAGTTTTTATTCTAGATTTCACTGCAGAATGTAAATAAAGGAATCGCTTGAATGAAAACATCGCAACCATTTCAATCAAGTTTTAGAGTACTGTTTGTTGTTCACCACCGGACCACTTAAAAAAAAAAGAAGTGATATCCACACTCTGTTTTCTTGAAAGTAAATAAGGGGATTAATTCCCTTCAGCTGCATTATACATTGTGGCACAAAGCCCTAACTGGAGGCAGTATTAATGCAAACAAAGTCAGAGGAAATACAGAGTGCAGAGGTGAGGGGATGCACATTCAAAAGGGCACAAAGTGAAGGCGAATACGCTAAAGTTAGAAATGTTTTCAACTGGTGTCCCTCGGCCAAATGATTATTGAGGTGTGTTGTTAGCTGGAGATCATGTCCTTTCACCATTTGCATTTTCAAATTTTGGAGAATTTTTCGCTTCCCCCTTTTGAATTCAGTGCTTTGAAACTGCCTGCAGCCCAGTAACATTTTACTGGAAGAAAGGCTCTTTTAACGTGATGGACTGTGAGCTTCTGACAAACCTATTCACATCACATCATACATTTGCTCGAGGCTCTATTTTATCCGAAATATGGCTTCATATTCTAATATTTGATGTTGAGGCTAAGTGGCTGCACACTTTGTGTGTGTGGTTCCAGACTTTCTGTTGAACCGTGCGGCAACCAGGCTCACAGTTAGGAGGTTGTCAGGACGGCTCCTCCCTGGGAAGAAAGGGGAGTCCTTTATTCAGATGGGCGGGATTGTTATCATCTCCAGAACTGGTGAAATTCAGCCTCAGGAAGCGTTTTATTCCGTTCTCTGCCATCTAATTTTATGAGATGACAATTTAACAGCATCTTACACTATGTATTTCTTTCATTCATTGTCTTGATGCCGCCATCATAGCGAGACTTTGATTGCTGTTGTTCTGTTTGAAAAGCGACTGAATTTGTTACCGGCAGGCTTGTTTTTTCTGAGATGGGGTGCTTAACATCTCTCTCTGCCCACCATATGGCGGCTGATTCTAAACTAAATCAGCCGATAAAAGCGAAGCCAGTTTTCCATTAAAATTATGTTACTATTTTACTCGCACATGCTCTCGAAAATGACTGAAATTTCCCTCAGGAAACCGAGAAGGTAGCACACGAGCCTGTTGATATATCAAGCGGGGGGGCATTTTCTTTTCACGCTCCCTGGAAAATATGTGACGATTAAAAAGTGTGTGTGCGTCTGCCTGCCTCATGCTCTTTTCTGTCACTCAGCGTTGCCAGGTCGCCATGCAGATGCAAGATTACCACAGCATGATCAGATTATGATCTACTGTGGCTCACTTAGGGGAGGCTGCAGAGGGGGGGGGGGGAGTGTCGGTTAGTGTTGCCCTAACGATCGCAACAGGAACCCACTGCAGTTGGCTCCAACAGATGCGGCGCAGTTGCCAGTTTGGGTGGGTGGGTGGGTGGGTCCCCCCAGTCACTCAGCGATGCCAGAAATGAGCCGTTGCATTAAATATTCACACACTGCTGCTTGCCTAATGACACCAGGAAGTCTTTACTAGCATCTGAAATCACACCGATGTAAAGCAGCACACCTGCGTGAAAGAGTCCATCATTGTAATCAGTGCTGCCTCTGTGAACTGGAGGACGGTGGTGGTGGGGGCCCGGTCAGGCCCTTGGGGAATTGTTTGTTTATCCTCATTACTGATTCCCTCTTCTCTCTCTCTCCC
>NW_022280033.1:14568814-14574827 GCF_004355925.1 Anarrhichthys ocellatus | reverse complement strand
CCCCCCCCCCCCCCCCCCCCCCCCCCTGCAGGTGACCTTTAAACCAGATCTGACCACAGCTGAGGTTCATGATGAAAACATCAAAGGACCTCTAAAGGTAAGGCAGGAAAGATGGAGTAGCTGGAGCGTTGTCATCACACACATGTTGTCCTTAATTACCATTGATTACTGTAGTTTAGCTCAGACTATGAGACCATAATGAGTGTAGAAAGGCATTGCTTTGCACATTTATTTCAGTCAATCATGATTCTTGTGTCAGCGATGTTCTTGTCTCATTACTTAAAAAGCCATTCCGTTCATCATTAGTAGCACATTAGGATGCCACATAACAGCGGTGTGTCGGTCCCACAGGTGGGTGCTGTTGTAGAGGTGAAGAATCAGGATGGAGTTTACCAGGAGGCCACCATCAATAAGCTGACCGATGCTAGTATATATACTGTTGGTAAGTCAGGAGCAAGCGGCGTCTCCCCCCCCCTTGTAACACAAGATAACTGTTATTATTGATTCATTTTTCTTTCAAATAATTGATTGAGTGTTGAGTCCATAATGTGTGAAAAATAAAAAGGTAATTGCTGTTTTCCAAAGTCCAAGTTGACTTCCTTAAATTGCTTGTTTTGTCCAACCAACAGTCCAAACGTAATGTATTTACAAATACATAAAACATGTGAAAGCAGCAAATTTGTCATATTTTAGAAGCTGGACTTTTTTTATTTATTCTTCCAAATCATCCACAGTACACAGAGCACAGATTGCTGCTCAGATCTGTCGTCTCTCAGCGGTTGCTCGTCACTTAAGAGAGCCCGCGGAGTTTTCCCGGTCTCCAAACACTCAGCGTGCCACATTTTCATTCATCAACAAAAACATGAGTCACTGTTGAAGTTACCTCAAGTTTTCTTCTTTCATTGTTGTTCGCCAAGTATATTTGAGCGAGCAGTGCCTGATGGGATTTCCTGATTTAAACATGTGGATGATCTTTGGGAGCATTGTGACTTCTGCTTGATTGAGTTCTTTAATATGATATGTATTATGTCTCGGGGGATTTGATATCAGTTAATACTGTATATAAATAAATTAAATCAGTAAATCCTCAGACACTTCCCTTACGTCTCTTTTATTCTACCATGTGTACGCTCTGTGTCTGACAGAGAGTCCTTGAAGCTGTAATAAATCAGTGAGCTGCCTGCTGGAGGATCTATCTAAGCCTTAAAAAACACAAGCATAACTTAAAAAAACACAAGCATAATTTCACACATATCATAAATCAAGCAGACATTTTCTAACCGAGTTTATTTGTGCTTAAGTGTGTGTTTCTGTGGACTCCCGTCCCGCCGACAGCAGCCTAACAGTCTCTCATCTCTGCAGTGTTTGACGACGGCGACGAGAAGACCCTGAGGCGTTCCTCTCTCTGCCTGAAAGGAGCGCGGCACTTTGCAGAGAGCGAGGCGAGTATTGTGCAGTTTCATACCAGCCTCAGTCTCTCAGCTTTCTAGAGAAGCAACACTCATTTTACCTTTAATTTAATTTCATTAAATTTTGTCACCAACCATCTCACATCTTTACTCATGCTTCTCAAATTAAAACGCCGCTTACGAACGGTCCCACGTCGGCATTCAGAGATTTAGTTGTGAAAATAAAAATGTTGCTGAAAATATAAAGCGCTGGGTAAATCCCTCCGTTTGCAACTGATTAAATCCCACAAAGAGAATTTCTTCCAGGTATAAAAGATAAATATTTTTGTCTTACAATTTAGTGTCTGACAAAGCAGCGCTGAGACTCTCTGCTGTTGTTTGTCTCCCCTGCAGACACTCGACAGACTCCCTCTCACCAACCCTGAGCACTTCGGCACGCCTGTCATCGGCAAGAAGGGAAACCGCGGCAGACGATCGAACCCGATGTGAGTATCGCCCTCCGTCTCTGCACATCCCGCAGGGCTCACATCAAACTTAATATATCAGGAGGTCGGTGGTGCTGGAGGCGAGGGATTTCCTGTACCAATCCACAGTCGTCTGTAACGGGCTCCCCCATTCTGAGTATGCTGACAGCAGTTGAAATGAATCTCCATCCCGTCATAACCGGAGCCCCAGACCTGGAACTAGAGAGCCTATACTCTCCTCCTCCAGCTCCTTTATCACACCGGGATGCAGAGGCAACGTTAGCGCGGGACGGTCCTGCTGAATATTATCTTCTTTTTCTTTGACTCAAATGTTCCAGTGGGTGTTTTGTGCTCTGATGTTTCTGCTCCTGGGAGACCGCAGAGTTCTCATCAAGGAATAGGAACTGCTGAGGGCTTTTTCTTGGGCGCTAGATATAATTGTGGCTCCCCTCTGTTATAAAGCGGACACTCTGCTACGTAATCTCATTCTCTGACACCCCTTTGCTAATAGCACTCGGAGAAAAGTCTATATTTCTCAAAACATTGATGTAATATTGTCCCAGCTGCACTTTGACACCATGGACCTGTTATCTTCCTGCACGCTAACATTTCTTGTTGTACGAGATCATTTCTTCCTCTGTAAATGAGATGGTTCAACATTTTTGGAACATAGCGTCTACTTGCATTCTTGCTCGGGGTTAGATGAGATGATTGAAACCTCTCTTGTCCCCGTATGCTAAATATGAAGCTACAGCCAGCAGCTGATTAGCTTAGTTTAGCTTAAAAACTGGAAACAGGAAAAGAAAAGCTAGCCTGGCTTTGTTCAGAGGTAGAATGGTCAACTGACGGGTACCTCTAAATCTCACAATTAAGTTAGTTTCCAGGGAAGCAGCGAGAAGTTACTGCTCTCAGAACCCCAAAGCGCTGTTTTTACACTTTATGCTCTTTGTGAGCATTAAGCACATGCGTTTTAATGTGTATATATTGAGCAGTTACCATTTGACGTAGCTCGGCTAGCTGTCTCTGTGCTGTGCTAAGCTCAGCTAACCGGCTGTTGGCCCTATCTTCATATTCAGCGTACAAACGTGAGAGTGGTGTCGATCTTCTCATCTAACATCCAGAAAGAAAAGTAATTTTAAAGGAATAGTTTGACATTTTGGGAAATGCGCTTATTCACCGTCTTAAAAGTAAGGTTAACTGTCAAACAACCCCGCCTACAATATGTGAGGCAAACTTTATCCGACATGATTGAGTGGCTAAAGTGCTTTGTTTGTGACTTAGATTCACAGCTTAGTTGTTGTTGTCATAGTAGTAGTAACAGACCGGCTGATTTACTGTTCTTGAATGGTGCCAAACTCTGTGCGTGCGTGCACAGAGGATCCATCCGCCTGCTGCTGCTTTGCACGTTCACTCAGAGGCACGGCCGTCTATCTGCTGGCCGCGGTCAGAATGAGCCGGCTCGTCAATACACTGATCCGAATGAGGGAGCTCGTCAGTAAAGCTGGCTTTATGTTTTTGCTCCGCTGCATAACGGCACGACTAGAAAGGCTTTGTTGTGCTGCGGATTGTTAGTTGGAGGCTTTTTGATGTTAAATGGAAAGATGATTGGTCAGCAGGAATCCTCTGCCTGTATCGAGAGAGACCAGCGCACACAATGCTATTTCCCAAACCTCATTAAATATGAAATGCCGGCATCTTTCTGGCTCTATCAGCAACCAGAACCTATTGCTATTTTTTTAAACAGCAGTGCGACAAATTGACAGCACAACATGTTCTCAATCAAATGTCAACCAGACGCTATGAATGTTTTTATATGAACAGCCACGTGCTCACCGTGCCTTCCTTAAATTGCCTTGTCTGTTGAGTAAACTGCCCTTATCTCCCACAGCCAAGAAGAAGAATTGTCTTCATCCTCCAGCGAGGAAGAGGAGAGCAACCAGCGGCAGAATGAGGATCTGTTCGGCAAAGTGGTCTGTGTGGAGGGGGTCGCCACCGGGGACAAAAAGAAGACCACGTGGTATCCTGCTTTGGTGAGCTCATAGTCTGCCTTCATTCACTGCTCTCTGCTCCATCGCAGGAACCACTGCTGCTGGTCTTCCAGTACACTCGCAGCACTGTGCCATTTCATCTAAACAGTAACCTCAATGGGATTATGTTATTGCGTAACACCAATCGTCAAATATTGGAAATATGCACGATGCTGTGGTTAAATAGCTGATTCCTTTAGATGAGATGTTTTGTAGTAGCTGCCCGCCTTCTGTTGTTTAAAGAATTTCAGAAAGGAAAACAGTGCAGCTCCTATCTTGGAGGAAAGAATGTTATGGCTGATGTGTGCAACAATGCAGCACAAAACACTCGTTTGATGTTTTTCAGTCCTTTCCGATCCATTTGTTTCCGCCCACCCATAACTCTCAGGCAGCGTTGGCGCACAGTGAAATGGTGACAGGCCTTGTTTGTTTTTGTAAGTGTTGCAATTGGAACTGGGAGAATGGGAGAGAGGGTGGGGAAATCTGTCCCTTTAACTGTGTAGTCAGCGGGGCCCCGCCTCCAGGGTTTGTTGTTCTTGGCTTGCTGTCGACTGAGCTCAATGCTGCCTCCCTGTGACGGCCAGGAAAAGTGCATTACACGGTTGCATATCACTGTTTACACCGGCAGCGTATGGCAGAGGGGGGTGGAGCAGTACGCTGCTAGATGTTTCATGCAACAGATGACGCACGGCTGTAACAAACGATGTGCTCCTGAGAGGCACGGTAAAATGAAAGTCAAAAGAAACGTGTTTTCATTTGCACGTCTGCAGTGCAGCACATGTGTCACAGAGAGAAATGACACAGCAAACGGCACAGTGTTGAAGTAAAAAGCCTCCACCCTGCAGGCCTGTCTGTGTGTGCTGTACATGCAGAGAGAGCAGGAGCGAGCAGGCAGAGTCCTGATGGAAATCAAATCTCCATATCGGCAGTGCTGCCTCCTGTGGGTTAGACCTCGGCACTGGAACAACTCCCACTGTTGTGCTCCTCCACTCCAGTAAACAGCAGCAGCGCACCCCGTACACATCGCTGCTCATCCCACGCGCTTGTTTGTCTTCGTTTCGTAGACAGCATTTTCTGTCATCCATCAGCGTGGCCTTTTCCTGAAATCATTAACTCAAACTCTGACACCCCCCCTCCCTTCCTCCGCTTTACAGTCTCTCACACACACACACACACACATACATATAATACCACCTCCTCTGACCTCTTGACTGTCTCTTGTTTCTGTGCAACAAGGTCATCTCCCCGGACTGCCACGATGACGTGACTGTGAAGAAGGACAACATCTTCGTCCGCTCTTTCAAGGATGGGAAATTGTGAGTCACACCTGGTGTTGATGAGACCTGCAGCAATGATTATCAGTCTTCAGACATTCTCACTGTCATTTAATACATCAATTATGTTGAGAAGTAATTATTATGTCAACAAAAAGTCATTGGCATTGCACAACGTTTCTTAAGGGCCTTAGCATTGTTTACTGATTAATGACGTTAAACCAAGTATTCATTGGGGAAGTAAACAAGTAAGTGATTGGCATTTTCACTTGATAAATGATCTAAGTAAGTCAGTTAATCAACTAATCATCTAGTACCACTGTAAGACATCCTCATCAGGAGAAGAAAGTGTTTTAATTGGATATATGTGCAGTGAACCTTTGGAAAAAACGAGCACTAAATTGCAAGATGTGGCTGCACAATATAATCATAATATTTGCAAATATTTCAGTTACTTTTGTTCCTGCTTTTTTTTTCTTTTTCATGCCTTTTTGTTTATTTATTGCAATGTCCCTATCCCATTATTTGAGGGAGCTGTGCCAGAGGACATTTCTTACTCTCGACCAGTTAATTGTGCACGTTTTAAATGACCCATTTATTGTGTGGCCCAACAAGAGTTGAGATGCCGTGGGCCTTCCCTGGCTTTGTTATTTAATTTGTCCTAAGGCTGTAAGTTACCGGTCAAGCTGAGGTAGAGTAGCTTCCCTGCAGCCTTCCCCTCGGCGCGGAACCACACAGCACGGATTGTTTTGTCTGCGGAAATGAGAGGAAGAAGTTGTCAGGAGTTGGCACTCTGCTGGTGGTTTGAAAACGGGTGTGTGTGTGTGTGTGTGTGTGTG
>NW_022280033.1:14562437-14568804 GCF_004355925.1 Anarrhichthys ocellatus | reverse complement strand
TGTGTGTGTGTGTGTGTGTGTGTGTGTGTGTGTGTGTGTGTGTGTGTAGAAACACAGCCGACACTCGACATTAATTAATCCGGTCTTTGCTCGCCGTTCCAAAGTCGACTTTTCTGTCTGTCTGAGTTCCATTGATGAAGGAGCAGCCTCGAGTCTGCGTTCCTTAATGGATTCCCTGCGTAACTCATCAGCACGAACCTTAATCTGCAGCTGAAGACACATTTGCAGCAGACGCGTTGTGAGGAGTCCCTCTTATCGTTAATATTTTTGGCTAATAGTCAGGTGGAGCTGATGAGAGCGATAACATAACAGACGATAAATCAGAGGAGACCTGGAAGTCATATACTCATGAAGTATTTCCTTCCTGAACGCGGCTCCCTGTGATGGCTTTTTGTTGCAAATTACATTGAATACTGAATCAGCACAGTGTGTCCACGGGTACTCGCAACAAATATTAATGTAAGAAGTCGGAAAATCTATATCATCCTTAACGAGTTTTTCAGGTTTGTTTCCCTCCAATCCTTTCTGCTCTTTACGTGGATAGAATAGCAAAGATGAGAAGTGCATATCAACACTGCTAAGTATTGTTTTTTCACAGAGTTGACCACATTGCTGAGATCTTGCAGTGTGATGGAATTTTGAAAAGTGTCACATGCATCAACACCCGATTTCGACTGTACCCTCTTTTCAGTAACGCTGTGGCTGTTTCACTGCTGCACCGTTTCCTTTTCCACTCGTCATTTTTTGTCTTTGTACATTGCATCATTAATGGCAGCCTCTTTTCATCTGTTATTATAGCGAGTTTATTCTAACTTGCTGCTCCCTGTGTGATTTGTGTTTTGTGAAGAGTGGTCACATCCATAAGCCATGTGACCTTTTCCCGGCGTGTTCACACCCTCCACAGGCGTTGGTGTTGTTGGTCGTGATGACCATTCAACATGCCTTTCTAAAACAATGGCTCTCCAAAACATTTTTAGTGAAAGCAAGGTCACTTCCAAAAGGGGGGGGGGGGGTTTGACAAAACTAGTGTGTATACTTTAAAATAAGCTATATTCTAAAGTACTGTATATGACTCTTCTTTGATATACCGTAGTATTTTTTTTAAATGATCTTAATGGCTGATTTGACAAATGTTCTACAAATATTTTAAGAATAAACTGAGCTCGAGGTGCAAATTGTAAATATTGTATTCTGTAACATGTGTGGAACCTAAAATTCATTCAGTCATTTGCTTGCTTCACATCAGCCAGTAAGCAGTGATGTGGAGCAGTTTCAGATAGTATATCAATATATCTTCATTTATAATTGCGTCGTCTAAATTTATAATAACACGCATGCACACAAATGCTATACTAAGGTGGCGAACATGGTAAACATGCTACACATCAGCGCGTTAGCGTTGCCATAGTGTGCTGATGTTAGCATTTAGCTTAAAGCGGCACTGTGTTTAAGTAAAGCCTCACGGAGCTGCTAGGATGGCCGCAGACGTACGTGGGTGAACCAATGCTAGTGACATACCCAATACATTTTTTTTTAAACAAAAGATAAAGGAAATATCATTAAACCAATGCGTCTGTTTCTTATGAGCTCTTTTAGCTGCAGTATACTTTTTTTATTCCCTCCATGACAAATCTAGTCATTGGATCAGCTGCCTACAGATACCACAGCAAATTGTCTCTCTGGCACACTCGCCAAGCTGCTGACTGCTTTCAGCTTACAAGCTCCACTGATCCATACATCTGCCAAATCACCAGTACTTTGCCCAGCTGCTGCAGGGACGTTGTAAGGAAGTAGGCTGTGAATGCAGTCACGTCTGCTCAGATCTCGAGACATTTGTTGTTGCTGTGAGATGAAAATCTCCCCCTGCCAGTGGTTTAGTTAACAAGACCTTAGGGTTGTGTTTTTTTTTTTATAGTCCTAAATTGGTCTCGGGAAAACAAACATTTGCTTAGATTTTGGTTGTCTTACAACTTACTTGGTTGGCTTAACTTAGAGTCACACCGTGCGGCCG
This sequence comes from Anarrhichthys ocellatus, assembly GCF_004355925.1. NCBI lineage: Eukaryota > Metazoa > Chordata > Actinopteri > Perciformes > Anarhichadidae > Anarrhichthys > Anarrhichthys ocellatus. Next base: position 14,566,793 of record NW_022280033.1, on the reverse strand, counting down.
AACCTTGAAGTTGTCACACACACATTAATCAGATTTTTCCGTGTTTTGCAGTAACACGGTGCTGCGGAAGGACGTCCGCGAGATGAACGGTGACTGTCCTCCAAAGGCCGACGCAGGGCTCAAACCAGGTCAGTTGAAAGTAAAGCTTTGAGAGGTGACTCTCAAGGAACTGGTGCATAGCACGTAACCAGACCTCGACATCTGTGGGCTGGCCTGGATGTCGACACATTTGGCAGAAAGCGTTCGTAAAGTGAGTTGCAGCGAGACAGACTGAGGCGAGAGAGGTTTTGTTTTTTTGTCCTGGGGAATGTGGCGGCTGAGAGCTCCTGTCACTGTCGAGTCTATTTTTATTTGAAGTCCTCACCAGGCTCTTTATATAGTGCCCCCGATATTCTGCTGCAGAGCTCTCACTCTTTCATAATTACAGATAGGAAACAGCTTCGTATGATCCCAGTCTTAGTATTCACAGGTGGTTGACTCACAACTGTGATATTTTCTGCATTACAAACGCGTGAAACAAGCATCTGCCGAGGTGGTTAGATGCTACTTATAACATTGTGGCTGGATGCCTCTGCTGCTCTGTGTCGCTGTGAATGCGCCTGACAGATCCTCATTCTGCTTTTTTTCCATGGCTGCTTTTTGTCATGTTTATGTCAAATTCTATTTTTGTTCTGTCCTATTTTTGTATTCCGGTCTATTGTTTTAAGATGGTAAAAACATTTTTTTTAGCAAAGTAGTTTTTGTAAACCAAAAATCTGTTGTCAGTTAGTATTTTGTCTGAAGATGCTCTGGTTTCATGCAGTATAACACACTGATTGCCTCAGTACCAGGGCTGAACCCAATATTAGCTTCATTCATAACGTTGACGTTCAGATTCTAAATCAACATTTGAATGCTGTGCAGCTTCTTTTTGCATGTCTATTCATTCTGTTCAAACCCGGTGTTTCTGCAGAGTTGCAGATAAAGATCAGGCTGACCCTAACCCGAACATTTCCAATAACCCCAAAAAGTTAGATGTAATCATATCGAAAATTCACGACTTATTTTTATCTATTAAAATATCATTTTAATCCATATTTGTTAACGTTTAGCCTTTTTAAAAACAACATTTTCACTGCAGTCAAAAAATCTCTCCATTTGCCGTTCACTAAGGGAGTCACGCACCGAGAAGTTATATTCATTAAAGAAGTGATTTAATAAAGACCAACTCATTTAGTCCGATGAATCACTTTATTCAAACGCAGGATGCATGTATGTATGCAAGCACACGTACACATGCACACCAGCATCCTCATGCGCTCCAAACATCAAGTGACAGACGTTATGAGGTTAAAGAAGGATCCGTTTGAATTTAGATTATTTGCCTTGTTTCTATTGACTCCTGATATTCTTACCAGTTTAAGAATCACGTTGTTTTTATTCAATCTACAAGATTTAAAGAGCAATCTGATTGAAACATTTGTTCATTTCTTATCCCTGTTCATTTAGCGTGACCTGATACAACACGAGGCAGCGCTCGTTGGATGTGGTTATAATTGTGTAAATCGTGTTAATGTGATGTCACTTTGTGTGTTTGACAGCACTGGATGCAGCCTTGGAGTTCCTGCAGCAGTTTGTCGTGCCGAGCACCTGGAAGACGGAGGTGAAAGAAGAAAGTTCAAGCAGCGAGGACGAGGATGAGGAGGAAGAGGAAGGGCAGGGAGAAGATGCCAGTGGCGGAGATGAGGAGGTAAAGGGGGAACCCTGCATATTCTCTTATCCTCACAACCTCCCAAGTAAAAAAAAAACCCTCAAACTGTCTCGTTTCCTGTCTGCAGGAGGAAGTGGAGCCGTTCCCAGAGGAGCGGGAGAACTTTCTGCAGCAGCTCTACAAGTTCATGGAAGACAGAGGTGACGATACAATCGATGTTTTCAGGGTTTCCTCAAAACAAACATTTAGTTTTTATGGTTCAAGGTGCAGCTTTAGACTCAAGTACCGGTTGTGACAAAGTCTTCCCACTTTAAGGTCAATGGAGAGCTCAAATTTAGCTGGACAAAATAATAAGAAACACAATTTCAGTCATTTGTACTTTTTATTTGATCTCCCTCAATCCCAAACCTAGATTAATTCGCTCTCGCTCTCGCTCTTGCTCTCTCTCTCTCGCTCTCTCTCTATGACACCCGTACCTTTATCATATTAGCTCTACAGCCTTTAAGGCTGCCCCCCCTGAACATTTCATTTTCTAGTTTACAGTATAATATTGCTCATGTGTAGTTTCTTAACTTTGATTATCTTTTTACAACAATAGATATCTCTTTCAAGATTCAAGTTCTTTATTATCATATCTCTGTAGGCCCCCTTCAACAATGCTCATTAAATATGTACATAGAAAAAGAAAATCATGCAAATGGAACCAAAATGAGAATCTAAGAGGAGCTCGAGACACGGCAGCCGTCATCAGCACCACCTTGAGTCAAGATCTCTAAATGTGTGGCTGCTTTGATCCTTAAAATGTTCTGGAAACCAGTGACGGGATGTTTCTAAGTACAAGTACTGTACTTAGAAACGTAAAGTACAGTATGTGAGGTACTTTACTTGGATGTTTCCATGGTCCTCCATTTTCTACTCCAGTCCACCACAATTCAGAGGGCAATAGTTGCTCAACTACATTTATTTGACAGCTTTAGCTCCTATCAGATCAAGATTTTACACAAAACCATATGATTGGCTTATAAAGTACGATGTACTGTTATTAAAGTTATTAAAGAAAGTACAATTAAAAAAATCAGGACATATTTTACATAAACTGTATCTTCCTGTCTACCACCTCAACCGTGACGTGTTCCTCCTCCTCAGGAACTCCCATCAACAAACGGCCTGTTTTGGGCTACAGGAACCTGAACCTGTTCAAGCTCTACAGGCTGGTGCACAAGCTGGGAGGCTTTGAGAAGGTGAGTGCCACCTCGACAGCCGGCAATGTAGCGTGACTTCGGTCACACTTGCCTCGCGCGGAGACGTTGACTGACTCTGGAATCTGTCTTCCCTTGGTGTCCGTGTTTGAGCAGATTGAGAGCGGCTCCGTTTGGAAGCAAGTCTATCAGGACCTGGGAATCCCTGTGCTCAACTCAGCCGCTGGCTACAATGTCAAGTGTGCTTACCGCAAGTACGTACAGGCACTGAGGCACTGCCTCAGCTGCTCAGAGCTTTTACCTCTGTTGGGCAGATGCAGCTTTTGTTTCTTTAGTCGTTGTTTTTTAACAAGACTGATAAGCAGTTTGTAGTCTGTTCTACTCTTTTAATGTTCATCTGGATGTCTTTTGTCCTACTTTCACAGCCTCCTTTTTTTTTTCCCCCAAGAGTAAATTCAACTTTTATATTTTGCAAGATTAGGTTTTCGTAGTGCCTGATGTAATATGTACATCTCTGAGAGGAGCAGAGAAATAAGACTTTTCAGGATGTGTTGACGAGTAATGTTTTATCACCCAGGTACCTCAATGGATTTGAGGAATACTGCACCTCCACCGCCATCACCTTCAGGATGGACCTCCCTTTGAAGCAGGCTCCCAAGGGGGAGGTGAAGTCTGAGGGGGAGGCAGGAGGAGCACCTGTCACCTCCTCCGGCTCGGAGGAGCAGAAAGCCCAGGTGGATGGAGACCCTTGTGGCACACAGTCTATAGTCTGCAAGGTGCATTCTCCTAAATATCTCTTTGTCCTTTGTTTGATATTTATCCAAACTGCACGTTAGATTAATTACCTCCAGGCCTCCCTTGTTGATTATAATAATTATAATGAACTTGTCCCTCTCTCGAAGGAGGAGAAGCCTGACTTGGCAAGAAGCAAAACGGAGCCTGAACCATCACAAACGGAGGGAAATGACAGCGGGAAGGACAACGATGAGGAGGACGGCCCCCTCAATGGGGACGCAGACGAGGGCTCGTCGACGTCTCGCCTCGGAGCCGAGAGCATGAAAGAGGAGCGCGACGAGGAGCAGGAGAGCAAAGACAACTCTGGGTAGGTGGTCTGAAAGGATGGTCCCTCCACCAGGGTGGTAAAAATATCCTCATGGCACCAAACACAAGCTCTGTGCAGGGCCCCTGCATGGTGGAACTGTTAATATTCAATCGGACCTTAAACACCTAAAAGTTTCACCAGACTAAAGGACCTGAGGCATTCACTTTCCTTGGTGGCAGTAGAAATCTAAAAGACCATTAGCAGATGAGGAGCAGCGACCTTTCTGACCTTAACGACACTAATACCCAGTATACCCACAATCCACCTCTACCTGCTAACGAGAGAGAGGAAATCTCTTCTCTCTCTCTCTCTCTCTCCCTCTCTCTCTCTCTCTCTCTCTCTCTCTCTCTCTCTCTCTCTCTCTC
>NW_022280033.1:14534715-14562427 GCF_004355925.1 Anarrhichthys ocellatus | reverse complement strand
CTCTCTCTCTCTCTCTCTCTCTCTCTCTCTCTCTCTCTCTCTCTCTCCCTCTCTCTCTGGGATTGTTTGACAGCAGCCAGCCTCTCAGTGCACACAACATGGCTGCGCTCTTCTCGATTTCTACCCTTTCCTGATCTCTCTCTCTCTGTCTTTTCTCTCATTCTTTTTTGGCTTTTCGATGTTCAGCTTTATTAAATGTTCCATGTGTGTGAGTGTTGTCACTGATGCATTAGCACACTAGACGCAATAGAGTGCTTTCAGAGGCAGTAACCTTTTGAGAGGAAAACGTGACTTCAGTGTTGAAAAATGACAAATAGTTCTGGGAAGTTGTACGGTTTGGTCTCAGTTGGCTATTGTTTGCTGTCCAGAGCATTCGAGATCACACTCTCCTGTTTTGTTCACCTTCCACCACCCATCCTTGACTCGTGTGTTAGGGTTGTTTGAGCTACTGCGGACAGGCTAGAAACAACAGGTTTTTGTGTGTCTGGTTCGAAGGGATTGCACAACTTCTTATCCCCCTCTCTGCAGTTCTAATCAGCCGTGGGCTTGCGACAATGCGATCGTGCTGATTGCCATCACATGTGGATTTTCTGACGATTCGAGATGTTCCCCGATCCTTTAGCTCTGTCCGGATCAGTAGTCCTTGCAGATTACGTGGCAGCGTGAGGGTTTACAGATTCACACAGCAGACAACCTGCAGGCTGATCTCATCTTTCCTGATGATATCAGACCTGTTCACTGTTTACAGCCTGTAATCTGGACCTGCAGTGTGTGTGTGTGTGTGTGTGTGTGTGTGTGTGTGTGTGTGTGTGTGTGTGTGTGTGTGTGTGTGTGTGTGTGTGTGTGTGTGTGTGTGTGTGGAGCACATTTTCATTCCAGCAGCACCGACCGTGTGTAGTAGTAGTGTGGCTGGTTTACAATGAGCCTAAATGGGACATTTTGGGGGGTTAAAGCAAGTGATTAAACAGAAGGAAACCCAACAGTGATTGTTAAGTAACTGCCTAAGTACTATTTACCTTTTTTTCCCTTGATGAAGCCTAATCAACTGCTCTATTGAAACGTGTGCTCCAGGCTTTCTTTGCTGATGTTAGAGTGCATAATATCTAATATCATTGACTGAAGTTGAACTCTGCAGGTTTGAGGAAATTGCAAGTCCTGAAGCAAAGGGATGCTTTTGGATAATATAATTTGTTTCGGGCTGCAGCTAATTATTATTTTGATTTATTACTTTGCTGGCAGTTTTTTTGATTAATCGTTTGGTCTATAAAATATCATAAACAGTGACAAATGCCCACCACACAAAATGACGTCACAAAATGTCTTGTTTTGTTCAACCAACAGTGCAAACTATCATTTAAGACCAAGAAAAAACAGCAAATTTTCACATTTGAGGACCTGGAACCAACAAATGTTTGGCATTTTTCTTGAAAAATTACATGAACGATAAATCAATTTTCAAACTACTTGACTGACTATTCGACCAATTGTTGCAGCTCTTAATGTGTTGTATCTCAGTTTTTGACACCGTACCTGTGCTTGTTTTATTTTTTCCGTGAACATATTTATCACTGAGGAGGTGGAAATGGTCTGTGGAATTGATTTATGTGCGGCGTGGTTTTTTTCAAATCATTTGGCATTTTGAAGTCTAAGCGTGTCCCCCAGTCGGCGGCGGCGTCGTCTTCGGCTGTCACACTTGGACTGCTGCACAAAGAAGTGCATCTCTCTTCATTGTGGTGTGTTTGTGTAAATTAGCTGCCAGCAGAAGGCACATTGCTCCGAGCTGTTCGGTATGAGAGGGATTGTGTGGAGTACTGTGTCGTCGCCGTTGTTTTGTGGCGGCAGACCAAATTGGATCTGGTAGCCGTGCTTCCTCTCAGCGCTGTGGTCTTGCTTTAAGTTGCTGTGCTGCCTGCCAAGTTGTGCTTTGCTGTGCTAACCTGCCCCTGTGGCCCCTGCGCCCTAAACCACTTACTGGCATTCCTGCACCGCCTGTATACCCTCCAGCTTCGACATCTCCCAACTGTCTCCCACTAGCTCCTCCTTGTGGCTGCTTTGTTTCTTACAGCGTGTGTGTGAGTGTGAGTGAGAATCCCAAGTATGTTGCTGTGTGTGGACATAGGGTTAGATAGCCTTACAGTAGTGTTATTTCCCATGCAAGATGATTTGATTTTAGCCATGAAAGAATGATGTTTTATTCACTGTACACTCCCATGTACTGTTCTTTGACTGGCATACTGTAAATGAACAGTTGTTTATACTGCAGTTTGCTGTAGGTTACACTGGACTAGAGTTAAGGAAGGACAGAAATGGGAAGTTTATGTTTCTGTATAGGAGAGTTCCTAGTGTTGTAACGGGACAGGGAAGGCGAGGGTGGAGCAAATAGATTAGAACACAGGCTTCCTAGCTGCAGGTAGCAGAGTTTGGGCGGGCGGCTGTGGGCGGGGTTCTGTGGTGCTCATTGGGGCAGCCTAGGGCCAGGAAGTGCTGAACTGTTTTTCTTGCAGGGATGACAGCAGTCAGGAGGGGGAGGAAGGGGAGGAGTTTGAGTGTTACCCCCCGGGGATGAAGGTGCAGGTGAGGTATGGGCGAGCCCGCAATCTGAAGACGTACGAGGCCACTGTGAAAGAGGCAGACGTGGAGGGGGGAGAGGTGCTCTACCTGGTGCACTACTGTGGCTGGAACGTCAGGTAAGACAGGACCTGGGGAGAAATCACCTAACGTCTATATTCACCCGAAAAAAAAGAAAAGCAAAAAAAAAATACATCTTTTAACTTTCAATTCAGCGCAAAGGGATCACCGCTACATGGGTATCCCCTCAGCAATAACAGATACATCCCTTCTGCACAATTCTGCTTCACTTGATCCAGTCCCATGGTCAGTACTCTGATCATGGAGAACACTGGGCCCTCTAGTGGCAGAAACAGAATTGCGTGTCGGGTCGATGTGGATCACTCCTCAGCTTCCCTCACTCAGTTTAGACTGAATCCCCTGTCTGTCTGTCCCCCGGCTGTCTGTCTCTCCACTAAATCCACAGACAGGCTGAATTTGAACCAATTTGACTCTGGGCATAGCCAACAATTTTTTTTTTAGATCCTACAAGATGATATGATTTTTAATGTGAGCTCCCCTTTGGATCTCTGAAAGGCCAACCAAAGTGCTGCTACACTCACCTCTACCTCTCAACCCTCTCCCCCCCTCCCCAGCGGGTCAGGGTTAATGCAGTGTTAAGTAGAGTGTTAGGGTACCATGACACAGAGGTTAACTAGTGCAACTAGCATTTCATTGTCTCAATGTTGTTGTGTGGTCCTCTAGCACTCTATAAAAGACAGTGGGATGTTCTCTGCATTGTGTCTGTCGTGTGCGATGTCGTGAAACTTTTCATTTTCCTCATACAACCCAAGTAGCAACCTTGGTACTGTTGGAACTTTGTTGAATATTATTTGTGTGGTGGTCGGTGTTAATATTGTTTCTTTCTTCATCGTAAAGGTTTGTCTTTTTCCACTAAACACCATGGGGTTTCTTCCTTTTGCTGTCGAGGCTTATTGTGTCACAGCAACATGTTTGGGGTCAGACAGTAGAGGCGTCTGTGTGGTGGGTGGTGTGAGAGGAGGATTCTTTCGGCTCCTCTCAAAGATCTGAATGATGAAATTGTCCCTTTGTCTTTGCACTCGATTTTAGATATGATGAATGGATCAAAGCAGACAAGATTGTGCGCCCAGCCAATAAGAATGTACCAAAAATAAAGCACCGCAAAAAGATAAAGGTACGAGACTGGCGAGCGATCACTTTTCAACCTTAAGCCCGGTTTGATGTCATGAGCAGAATCACTGACTGTGTTAAATCCTGACAGAACAAAGCCGAGAGGGAGCGGGACCGGTTGGAGAGGCTCAATGAGAGAGACGTCCTCGGCCCTTCGCCCCATGCTCACCGCCTCCCGCGCTCCAAATGTGGCCTGAGTCAGGATGTCTTTTCCAAGATGGACGAGGGTGAGGACAAAGGGACTCAGCAGTCTCCAGTCAAGTCTATAGAAATTACTTCTATCCTCAATGGCCTGCAAGGTAGCAACACTCATTAGCCTGTAGTCCTCATGCACACTTACAGCAGCTTAGGACTGTGTTACTCTGAAGTGGTTTTAATTATGCTGTTGATATCCTGCTGAAACTAACGGAAGTTCTTTCTCGTTTACCTCAGCCTCGGAGATGTCCACGGACGAGAGCGAGCACGACGATGAGGAGGGAGAGCGTAACGAGGAGGATCGTCCCGGTTGCAGAGGCAGCCCCAGAAAGGCCCCACCGGAGACCCCGCAAACATCGGAGTGTTTGGAGAGCGGGACTCCTCCTGAAGCATCCAAACCCCCTCCGGTCTCTGGAAAGAATCAGGAATCGGTCGGTTCAGAGAGCGCAGATGTCGGGAAGCGCCGAAGCCAACCGGAGTTGGAGGGAGAGCAGAGCAACAGGAAGAGAAAATCTGAAGGTGCAGCAGAGAGGACCCCGAAGGGCCAATCTAAAGCTAAGACCCGGAGCACCAGGAGTGCTGACTGGTTGCCTGGAGCCTCTCCCAGGAAACTGGAGGAGAGAGCTGCTGGTCCCGGGGAGGAGAGGGGGGCCTCGTCCAGCAGCAGCTCAGACGATGAGGGCGCAGCGCTGGCCGACTCCCAAGCTGAGGAAAGTGAGCGAAGCCGGCCAAAACCCAAATGTTCGCCTTCCAAGAAGTACAACGGGATGAAGGAGAAGACCAAAGGTGGCAGACAAGCTGGGTTCTGGGAGATCCCTGAAAAGAGGGCCAAAATGTCCGGGAACGCAGAGGAAAGGCCAGCTGTCCGCTCTAAAGGCCAAAAGGATGTGTGGTCCAGCATCCAGGCCCAGTGGCCGAAGCAGACTCTCAAAGAACTGTTCTCCGACTCGGACACAGAGGCTGCCAATTCTCCCCCTCCACCCGTGCCCCCGTGTCTGGAGGAGCCGAGCGGCGAACAGGATGCTGGACCCGAGGACGAAGCCTCTGAGGAGCAGATGGAGAACGACAAGCTGCAGGAGTTTCCGAGCAGCGGCAGTAACTCTGTACTCAACACGCCGCCGACAACGCCCGAGTCGCCCTCAGGGGGGGGCAGTGTCGCGGAGGACTCCGGCCCGGCGCAGCCTTCCTCCCCACCACCGTCCGTAGCGCCCGCCTTGCCTTCAGAGCCGGTTCCTGACGCTCTTCTCCCAGGACCCACGCAGGAGGAAGTGGCAGGTGGGCGCAGTGAGACGGACAGCAGTACAGTGGAGGTGGAGAGTCTGGGCGGGGAGCTGCAGGACCTCCCTCAGGATGAGGGGGCGGGTTCCCCCTCGAAGGTGTTTGACGTCAGCCTCTCCTGCAGCAGCAGCTGCAGTCTAGAGCTGAGCAGCAGCAGCCAACAGGAGAGCGAGCTGAAGTCCAAAGGTACAAGTAATAGCCAATTTACTCCGCTCTTTGTTTTTTTTAATGATGGAATACTAAATAAATACACGCTGACAACTCATTTCACAGTCCGCCTGCATCCTCACCGTCTTCTTGCATTTTCCTTGTAGCCTCTGTGAGTCAGAAGCGGCAGAAGGAACCACAGACAGGTGGACCCTCAAAGAAACACAAGCCAAACCGCAAGAGCCTAGGTGTGCCTCCCAAAAAGAATAGGAAAACAGGTAAGACATTGCTGTCGCCCTGCTAGCCTTCTTATTTCAAAAGCCAGCAGCACTTTTATCAGCCGTGGAATTTTCTATTTCATATTTGCTCGTTTCCTGACATTAAATTACAGGTTCCAGGTGGGAAAGGGAGTGAGATTTTTGCCTGATCATTTTCCTTTTCTTCTTTCTTCACCTCAGCGGTCTTCTCTCCTCCAGCCAACAGCAGTGACAGCGAGGACCAGTCTGTTGTTGAGGGCACTGCCAAATCAACCGCCTCGAAGAACAACGCACCAGACGTGAAGGCCGCCACTTCGCCCAAGTGTCACGTACGATCTCCCCCTTCGAGCCATAAGTACCACAAGCAGAGTGACGCCGACCACACCCAGCACCGAGACCACCATGGAAGATCGTCGCGCGTGTACAAGTGGAGCTTCCAGATGTGTAAGTGTCGCACAATTAAGCTGTTTTTGTATGGTAATTTGTTATGTCTGAGGCTATTTAGGTGTTAACATTGACATGTTTAAAAAGTACATTTTTGGGGGGATTTGGATGAACTTATTCTTCAATTTAGCAACTATGTTTCATCCTATTCATTAAAGCTGAGATTTATAAGTGTTTATGTCTCTGTTCTATTAATCCTGTAATCCTAAAATGCATTGTTTTCGCTCCACTTAGCCGAACTGGAAAAGATGAGCAGTCTGGAGAGAATTTCGTTTCTTCAGGAGAAGCTGCAGGACATCAGGAACCACTACCTCTCCCTCAAGTCTGAGGTGGCCTCCATCGACAGGCGGCGAAAACGCATGAAGAAGAAGGAACGGGAAAGTGAGTCAACTCTTTGTGACCTTAACATCGCTGATTACCAGGCTTGTGTTGCCCCCAGCTGTTTTTAAATTCTTAAGTCTGTGTGTAAAGATGCGGTTACACCATTAAAACCATACGTGTCTCTAAGCTGACGATGACCAATTCCTCTTTCCGTTTGTTCTGAAGGCACGGTGGCTGCTTCCTCTTCATCCTCCTCGTCCTCGTCCCCGTCCTCCAGCTCACTGACTGCGGCAGTCATGCTGACCCTGGCTGACCCGCCGGTGTCATCTTCATCCTCCTCTTCTCAGAACTCTGGGGTATCCGTGGAGTGCAGGTGACAGGACGAGCCAGCGAAAAGCCACCGCACTAAGCACTTAACCAGCACCCCGGGGTCACTGCCCTCATTCCCATCCACCAGGACGGACAAGTCAACCTACAAACTGTAACTACTGGGGCCCAAGAACCAGACCAGAGACAAACAAACAAACAAAAACAAGAAACAAGCACTATTTTCTATTGACAATTGTTTCCTTGGCAAGCTAATGGCACTGAAGTGCACTTTTATGAAGATTGTGTAGGGGGGAAACATTTGTCCAAACAAAAAATACAAAATTGTCTTTTACGCTCTGCTTAATTGAACATTTATAAGAATTGTTTTTTTGCAAGCAATAATTGTTTCCATTTGATAAAGTTGTTATTGGTAAGGGACAATTTCCAGTGAAGACCCCTGTGTGCTCGTAGCTCATCGAGGTACAGCCTGTGCTCCTCATGTTGAATCCAGAGGAGCACTGCCACATTGGCTTTAAGAGCGTACGAAATGTAACTTTGCCGCGTTTTCTCTGTCCACCCTCGTTAAAAAAAAGGCCTTCGTGTGGTTAAACCTCAAGTGGTTGACGATGCTCTTTTCGCGTACAGGCATGTGGTACTGCACATGTTTGCATTGAGTCATGTAGGTGTTGGCGGATTGGGTTTCAGACCATCATAGGTCCACTGACGGCCTCAGTGGATGAATATGGAATGATACTGTAGTGCCTTTTTGTTCTTCTCCATGGGGCACTTTGAGAAAGGGACGCACTTTCTTTTCCCCCTGATCCTCTTCTCAAATCAGGAGGGTCAGCCTGGAATATCGTGTCCCTTTACAAAAGACTGAAGAATGCCCTGTGAGTGAGCGGGCAGTTAAGTGCTTCGTCTGACGGATAACAATGGTTTTAATCAGCGTACGGTGATGTTTAAAAAGTATAATTATGAAAGCAGAACTCGTATACTGGATCACCTGTAATCTACTACTGAATTCTCATCCAGGTTGGGTGCAACTGTTAAAGTTTGGCAGTATAAAATGTGCAATGATGGAGGTGGTGAATCCAATGGTCACATTACTCCAGTTCTTCAGCCTTTTTAGAAACCCATCTGCTTTATTTGATTATGTTTCCATCAGCCATTTAATCCCCTCTGTCCCGCTGTCTTCACTCTCTGGATCAAGTTAACGTGAAGGCAGCCATAGGCGGTATTTACAGCATGTACTCAGTACTGCGCAACACATGAATGAAGCTGAATCCCACATTTTGCAGTGTTTTAAACAAACATGAAGGTATTGAATCAAGTGTATTTTTGCTTCGTTAAATAAAGCAACGCATTCTCTTTTGGCATCTTTCTAGTGATCAAAAAACGTTTCTCTCTCACTCATCCCTACCAAAAAGGTTTGGTTCTGTTTCCTGTACTATGACAAGATTAAAGTTAAAGATATTGTAAATGTACATTTATATCATAAAGTGACGTATGTGTATACATTTCTGAAGACATCTCCAGTGTTTCCTTTGTATAGACTCCCTACTGTACGATAACCTGAAGTTACATTTTGTTTGGCACCTGTATGTAATTGTATGCTTTTCTTATACATTTGTATATTGAGAAGTGTTTTGAGTCAAGCTATTTAATATCTTGCACTGTTAATAACATGTACCTTTCTGTACAGACAGTTTTACGGTTTTAACTGCAGCTTAAGTGTAAATACTGAGGGTTACAGCATGTTTGTTCTCCCCTTTGTCCTCATCATTGTTCTCTTCTAGGAACAGATTTATTTGAGTTCATTTATGTAGTTTTGTTCTGCCTCTTTTCATAAGTTTGAATACTATTTTTTTCTTTCTTCCCTTTTTTTTTTTAATGTCATGTTTTGCTTTAGTTTGTATTGTTTTATTTTTCTATAGCTTGTGCTTGTAAGAGAAGAATGGTGGTTTTGGACGCGCCTGAACTATTTTCCGACCTGTACATGGCCTGTATGAACCTGTATATGGAAAATAGTCTGGATCATAGATTAAGACAAAGTAATGGAGCTTGTTGAAAAATGCTCAATAGTATTTATTAGGCTCATCTGAAGATGATCATTGTGTAATTTATTGTAAAAATGTAAGCTAAGCAGAAGCCTCTGTTTGAAATAAATGCCATAGTTTGTGAAGTATTCAGTGTGTCTCTGGGCTTCAGTGGTGGAAAGTACCTTTATTTGTGGAGTACAACTTTGATGTAGTGCTACTTTACTTGATAATTTCTAGTTTATTTTACTTTTACTAAATTTCTGAGGGACAATTGTAATTTTTAGCCCCATTTACTCCAGTTTTTTTTTTTTAACCTTTTACCTGACTACATGCATTTAACTAATATACTGTAAGTAGTTATTTTGCTATTGTTACTACATTTAAAACATGACAAGCTTACAAAATATGATACATCGAAGATTACCTACCCAACAGCATATACAAAGTGAACTTTATATTAAAAAGTGGTTAAAAGTAACATTAAAATGCTGCTTGCACATGAAAGCTTTCTGCATTATAACAAATTTTGCTTGTGCTACTTAAAGTGCATTACGGTAGTTATGTTTTACTTGTAACAGAGCATTTTACACTTTGGTATTTACATCATGTTTTTCTTAAACAATAAGTTATTTATGGGCCTTATAGCTAAAACTGAACTACGATACGTCATTAATGCGTCATGATCTACGTACTTCCGGTCCGCACTTCCTTAGCATCGTGCTAGCTGCTAACCAGTTAGTGTGCCGCGTGCCTCGCTCACGAGTGGCTGCTGATATGATGAGCGGACAGACGAGTGCGGTAGTTGTCGGGGCGTGTGGGGTCCTCTTCCTCGCATACTGTATTTATTTTGACAGAAAGCGACGGAGCGACCCTCTGTTCAAGGAAAAGCTACGTGAACGTAAGTATTTGAGCTGGAGGGAGCAGACGAAGTTAGCGTTAGCTTAATGGGCTACTTAGCACTTTGGCTCCCATGCGGCAAAAAAAGCCACAGAAGTATTAACAGAGAAAGCTTTGTTGTTTTTTTGGAATCACTTACAGTGTAGAAAGAGTTAACACGTGCTGTGATTTAATTGTACTCGGCTACGTCGCAGGATAGATGCGCAAGAAACACGCGGTGGCTAACAGTTTAACTTGAGACCACGTGTTTCTCGACTTGTAACGTTACCGCAGCAAACCAAACGTACCAGCAGTCTAAAGCCGCTTTTGTTTCGCAGGTAGAAGAAAGCAAAACGTTTCTAGTGAAAGTTCTGGAGTGGCAAGGGTAGGACAAAATCTATTTCAGATGTTGGCGGCTCACTGGGGCCTACATGTGCATTTCTGACACCTTTTGTTTGTTTGACTTTGAAGCTACCTGACATGAAGGACGCAGAAGCTGTTCAGAAATTCTTTTTGGAGGAAATCCAGCTGGGAGAGGAGCTCCTGGCAACAGGTTAGTCACGTGTCTGCTCACAGTTTACTCGTGCATAAAATGTTCCCTTATGTGCACGATGCACACTTAGAAGACGCATCAAAGAGCTTTAGAGATCACTGCAGCAAATAATACATACACATGTGAATCATTCAGGGACACAGCCTGTGCTGCACTTCATGTCTCCATGCACTCTTGATCTTTCACTCAAATACATATTCATACAAATTTTTTAAACACTGTAACCATCTATAACTAACCCGCACCTCCTTTTTATAGTTTCCTGACTCACTTCTCATTCCTAGATTGTTTTCTAAACTTTTCCCAACCCTCATTCCAGGTGACTTCGAGAAAGGTGTGGACCACCTGACCAACGCCATTGCGGTCTGCGGTCAACCTCAGCAGCTGCTTCAGGTGCTCCAGCAGACGCTGCCGCCTCCAGTCTTCCAAATGCTGCTCACCAAACTGCCCACCATCAGCCAGGTGAGAGTTTCCCCCCATTAAAATCTATGTGTATAGTTTTTTATTTTGCACAGCATCCTTAATAAACCCCCCAGTTGTTATTTGTGGCCTCTGGGACAAGAAAGGGTGCAAGATCAACCTTAGAATTATCCAAAGCTGAGAGCCATGTGTCAGTAGCTCTTGGCTATTTCACCTCTAAGACATAAATACGATCATTAAAAACAGCTAGTTGTTAATTTCTTGTGTGATTTAAGAAAGATCAAGTTTAGCTCATCTGTGTGCCTCCGTGCACTTTTTAAGCATAACGCATAATATTTTCTGTTTTTCAGCGAATCATCGGCTCTCAGCCATTAACAGAAGATGACGTCGAATGAGTGTGTGAGATGGAACTCTGAACGGTGAGGGTTTCTTGCATCCCCCATTTACATTTCTGTGTGAGCATCCTTAATAAACCCCCCAGTTGCATTTTGTGGTCTCTGGGACAAGAAAGGGTGCAAGATCAACCTTAGAATTATCCAAAGCTGAGAGCCATGTGTCAGTAGCTCTTGGCTATTTCACCTCTAAGACAGAAATACTAACGTTCTCCTCAAGTTAAGCTGTTCTATAATTTGTGCTTCAATACACGTTTGGCATAACCTCTGAAATATATTGTTTTCTGTATTTCAGAGAATCGTCAGCTGTCTTTAACAGAAGATGACGTGGAATGAATTTGTGCAATCGCGAGTAAGACGGAAAACTGCTACTCAGATCGTCTTGATTATTTCGGACACTGATATTTTTTGCACTGTCTGGTTGTGACTGCAGTAGCTGTCTGCATGAGGACATGACAGAGCTCAACCTTTTGGACATTAGGGGACGGATTCCCTCAATCATTGCACTCCACGGTTAAATAAACGTTTCTGGGAGATGTTAAACATTCCATCTTTCTGATCATATTCCCATCTGTTTATTCTATTGTTCTCAAATGGAATTTTGTGCTTTATTTGTGGGGGTTGTTGCTGATGTGTATTTAATTAAAAATAAAGTATGTAATTGATTTGTTACATATTGCTGCACAGTTTAATCATGAAGTGTGTCTAAGAGTGCCTACACTAAGCAAAACATTTGTTTGTGGACTATTGTCACGTTTTCAAAATTGTTTTTCCAATGTGAGTAAAATATTATTTTTATATTCCAGTTTATCATATCTGGAAATATTTGTATGTGTAAAATCCTACAATAAAACATGAAAACACGCTTTTAGTGTCTGTGTTTTCACTCACCAGTAGATGGCAGTAGCAATGCACAGGAACATGTAAAGCTTTTACCGGTTGGAAGTGTGGCGGAGGGGCAGATATGTGTCCGGAAAGCTGGAGATTAATTTTGATGAATAGAAATTGTGCAGAAGCGGAGGACAAATATTCTTCAAGATTCATTGAAAATACCACAGAAAAAAAAAAGCTGTTAAAGAACACGGAGGAAGGTAATGCAATGCATTCTCATGGGACTGAGATCTCGGCACGTTAAATATAAGTGTTGACTGCCGACGTGTTAATGAACCCTTGACCGTAAATAATATGCAGACGCTGCAGGAACACGGTTGCCTTGCCATTTTGGGAGTACAGTATTTCTGTGTTCAACACATGAGCCGCCGTGTCTTTATTGTGAATGGCTTTATTGTGCGTGCAGGGGAGCGAAAGTGGAGCAGGTCGTTGGGGAAGGGAGTGGGTCTGGTTTAAAGTGTGTCTCCTGGAAGACAAATAGAGCCGTAATTATTTTTATCCCTGTCCGCTGCTGTTTTTCTAAATCTCTGGCCTGAGAGCAGCGCGGGCCTGGAGGTTGCCAGGAAACAAGAGCAGGGCGAAAATGGTTTCTCTCCATCAGGAATGAGAAATGAAAATTGAACCGCGGCCCAGAAATGTCGAGTTGAGACTAAATAGTAGACGGTGTTCCATTTTCCATGAACTCATGCGCTCACTCTGCAGCCTTTCCTTCAGCACTCGTGCTTATTTTTTTTGCCATTTTGGTGGAAAAGGAGAAGCCCGTCGAGAGGCCTGCAGAGTCGTCTGGCACCGAGTGCGTGTGCAGAAGAAGTGACTCGTTGTTAATCTGTCCTTTGGGGAGGCGGAGGAGAAAAATAACAGACTGTGTTGGAGGTCAAGCCGGAGCTGTGGTCTGCCGCTGGGGGGGGGGGGGGTAGGAACAGGTTCGCCCCCCCCCTTATGCACCACTGGCCTGCTTCTACTGCACACAAACACACTGAACCCAGCTGAGGGGTCGATGAAGGATACCAGACCAGTATACCGTCTGCCGTGGAAGCACGCTATCATAAAATAAACCAAGCAAAACCGGTCTCGGCATGAAGCCATGACGTGTTTTCAGTTCAGGATGACACAGCAAATCTTTAGTTGTTGTTTTTTTTTTCAATCTAAAACAAAGTCTGCCTTAATCCTAAATAGACCTTTTATGTAATCAATTAGGTGTTCTCTTAATTTGATGTAATTAATTTATTGCACCCGTGCTCTTATTTGAGTCTGCATGAATGGAGTATGAGTCAGCTCTTCATATCTGATGAAGCCGACAGGGGAATAAAAAATCGTTTTTTAAATAAATAAAGTCCCTCTTGTTGTGCAGTAGGGGGAAGTGTTGCTCCAGGCTGTGTGTGTGCAGACGGCCGTGCTTTTCCACTGAAGGACAACTGAATGGAGAGCTGAGAGCAAAACAGTTCCAGTTGACAGCAATAACAATGGCGGTGCCTGCAGCACAGAGACCATGTGCTCGGGAGGGGTGATTCTTCCTCTTTTTTTTTAACAGTTGGTAATCCTTTTTCCTAATGTGCTCCCGATGACAGATGCGGCCTGTTCCTTCATTACAGGCGCAGGAAATAACCTGTTATTGACGGGGACAAGGCGTAGGGGAGCAAACCAAAGAGGCCTGACTGCCATTGTAATCTGTTTGCACCGATTCCGATCGTATGTCAAACGTTGTATTGGGAATTTTATAATCGCTTGAGCTCCACAACTCATTACTGGAAATCCTGTCAACAAAAGTGATCCACAGCAGTAATTACCCTTTTGCTGTGTTATTCCAGTTTGCAAAGCTTGAATGTCAAAAGCTCGATTACTTCGCTCTGAATACCGAGAGCCATACCGTACACAGATCTGGTATCTGGGCCGTGTGGAGATGTCTGGTTATGTAGGAGCAGCTGTGTTTGGGAGTTTTAAAGGCAGACAGAAATAACTTGTATGCGGTTGCTATGGCATCTTCATGTAGCTCTGCGAACCGGCACGCCGTGCTGCACCAGCTCCGAGCTGTATAACCTCCCGGGGAGGTGTTTGCCATCCGTAGCCTGCTGATCAGTGGCTGCTAAGGTGGAGGCGTCCACAGAGGCCTGCATGTGTTTTGGAACATGTTCTCCAGCCCACACGATACTCATGAGTCTGGGCCTGATGTCATGGCTGCGGTGTGAGAGTCTGCAGCCTACTACTGTACGTTGTCATGGAAGAAGAGGGCAGACTGGTGAGCAATATGAGACGCGTCTATAATGGACTGCTGCTCTCTTCCGCACTGCCACTTGTGTGCACGGCAGCAACACGGCGTATTAATTACCCAGCACCTTCTATGTCATTCACCAGCGGAGGGGGGGGGGGAGAAACATTTCCAAGGCACGTCCTTAAAATAAAGCAGCACTGTACGTGCTCAGAGTATTAACTTCCACACAAATGACCCATTTTTCCATCTCAAAGGACCGGTGGAAAAAAAAGGGATGGGGTGGGATGGGGATGGGGGGGGGGCAACAGTGGAGCCAATCACGTGAATCTAAAGCAGGCTACAAATCCTGGCGGATTTCTCTCCCTCTGTGGGGCAATGTCTTACTGTCAACTGTTTTTTTTTTTTTAGTTTTCCATTTCTCAGCTGCTTTCCCCGTGATAAATCTGCTGCCCTTCCTCCATGCAGGTTTCTTCCCTCCGTGTGTAAAAGCCAGCCTGTCTATTCAGCTCTGTTGTTTACATTCCCCAGTGATTGTGAGCTGCAGGGTGTGAACAGACGACCCCCCCCCACCACCACCACCAACACCCTCTAATGTCAACCCCACCCAGCCTCCACCTATCTCCTCATCACGAGATTCCCGATAAGGCGGAAATTCAATAGCACTACTCTGCCCGAGAACAGTGAGTGCGTCACGTGACCTGTGTGGATTCCTGTTTACGTTGTGTGCTTTTCAATTTTTTTTCCCCGTCTGGTAACAAGCCTCTCTCTTGGAGCTGAATTTGTCATGAAGGAAAACAAAGAGGATGAAGGTGGCACGGCTGAGCGGGAGAAGAAGAAGAAGAAGAAAAAAAAAAACATATCTCGCTCAGCTTCGGTTCTCATCCTGTCATCTCTTATCAGCGTTATCTCTGCAATCTAGGCTAGGAGTGAAACTAGAAGAGGGAAGTGACACGTACACTGAGCAGGAGGGTGAAGAAAGGGTTAACTAAGCAGACTGTGTGCACAGTTATTTCTCCCCCCACCCCTCTCTCTCTGATCTGCCTTCCTGTCTCACAGGCAGTGCAGAGGCTTTGAAAATCATGAGAGTCAGACAGGCTTGTTTTGCATACTGTAGGTCTCCTGCATTGACTTGTAGCAAATCCCTGCCCTCGGGAGGCATGTCAGAGGGGATTAATGGGAGGGCTGGGGCCCTCACACAGTTTCCTATTGTCGCAGCCCAGTCCTGCACTGTATTCTCATCCCGCAGAGTGAGAAAAGAGCGAGCAGGTGGGGTGGTGGAGGGGAGGGAGGGGAGGGTTGAGCAGCGGTGTTATTTCCCTCTGCCCTGATTCTTTTGAGCTGAGCTGAAGGGAGGGGAGTGTAAATAATGTATTTGGAGCTGCGGGGTACAGGGAGCTGGAGCTTGACCGAGCTCGGCGCAGGGAAAGGGAATGGTTGAGCGGCCATGCTGCTGCACAGGAAGCTGGATGCTGGGGAGGTGGGGGAGGGGAGCAGAGGAAGAACTGTACGAGCTACAACAACCCTGTGGTGCTCTGGGGAATGTGGGGGCCCTCTGCAAGAATGTGGCAATCCTCTACTTCCGCTTAGTGCTCTCAGTGTTACCAAGACAAATAGTTTGCTGCAGCAGACTTCCATTAAGAAGGCAACGTTAATAAATGTGGGTAATGTGAAATGTGATTTCACAATAGGCCCGGGGCTGGGTGTGAGTCAAATGGAGCAAAGCGTGCGTCCTCCAGTTTGCAGGACAAGACAATAGTCAGATTCATCTCGGAGTTAGTTTCCACATAGTGATCTAGACTGAAATGGTCTTTCTCAGTCAGTTAGCTTAGCTTAGCATAAAGATTGGAAACAGGAAAAAAAACGCTAGCCCGGCTCTGTTTGAAGGTAGCAAAATCCACCATCATACAGACAGCGAAGCGAGTTTTCCCCTTGCATCCTTTTGTGCAGATTTTACTGCATTTGTGTCTATTCGGCCCAAAAAGCAAATGTACAACTGAAAAGACGTTCGATCGCGACCTCCGACTGCACCGACACTGCATTGGTCTCTCTGTTTATTAAGCAGATTCCTGAACATGCTCATTTTTTCACTCAAGTTAAAACATTTGCATCTTGCACGGATGCTTCAATTTGTGCCGCCTCAGGATAATTTGCGTCTAATTGTGTATTTCCATTGACTGTATGCATTCATATCCGCCTCTAGAATTTGCTTTGTGTTCTGTATGAACACACACTTAAGCTCACAAATTAACAAGGTAAACAAAGTGTTAAAATGCCAATTTTTATGGGGGTTGTGTGCGTGTGTGTTTGCTGTTCCCAAATCTTGAGCGCCTGGTGCTGGTAGACCAACTTTACTATACCTTTGGGAAGAGCCTGGCTAGCTGTTTCAAGTCTTTATGCTAAGCTACGCTAACCGCGGCGGGCCGTAGCTTCATTTTTGGCGTACCGACATATCGTCTGGTATAGCTCTTCTCATCTAACTCTCATTAAGAATGCGATAATTGTATTTTCCAAAAAGTCGTTCATTTCCTTTATGGCTCCGCTCCCTCAGCGTGCCTCGATTTTGAGTGTGATGAAACCGTTCACTTGCACTATTATACCATCAGCCCTTGATTTCTCTCCTTATCTCCCCTTGTCATTCTCTTCTCTCTCTCTCTCTCTCCCCTCGCGCTCCTTTGCCTTTTTTCTTTCTCCCACACCTGCTGGGTTTTATGGCAACGATAAAAGGGAGCTTAACCTTGAAGCATGATAGAGCAACCCCAACTCCCACAACTACGATCTACTAAAAGAAAAACAAGAAAAACAAAAGGTGGCTTCTGCTCTCCTTTTCACGCGACGTAACCTTGCTGTAACTTTTGCATTTTATCATCTTTTCTTGGGCTCGCAGAACTCTGTTGCCGTATCACGCGGCTCGGCAGCTACAACCCACTCGTTCACCCGAGAACTACAAAGTGTGCGCTTGACGCCTTGCATCTTGTGTAACCACGGTCTTTGAAGACTTTGGCTTTGAGCTCTGTGTCTCATCAATTCCCTACGCAAAGCTAAATTTGAATCTGAGGCGAGCACATAAGGGGGTAGCTTATCTGCCCCACTCGTTTAATGTTATTCATTCATGCACACTATTTTTATGACAGCCTATGCATGCAGAACTATTTTGCATTTGCCGTTCTTTATGTAACCACTTTCAGTTTGCATATGGATGTGTGTGCGTGCACGCTTACAGATGACAGTACAGTAACTTCTGAACTTGAGGTACAGCACGAGCACTGCTTGCTTTTGTAGGATGCGTGTAAAGTGACGGGGCCTCTGCATACGTTAAAGGCATAGTTTGGAATGTTCTGCAATCAGTCTGATAATGAGTCGGGCCAGTCGTTGGTCTTTCTGGGTCATGCTTTGATGTGAATTCACGTCTCAACACGAGAAGAGAGCAGAATGCAGAAAATAGGGCGAAGCCGATATCCCCACATTTCCCGTCTATAAGCGAGGCGCACCAAGAAGTGAGTGGTACTTATCACAGCAAAGTCCTGACTTATTTGTCATCTGGGGCTCTGGATTTGTCGCATCAAATCTGCTTTTCTCAATGAACTGGGGAGGGAGATTACAGGCTCACAGTCAGTGAGATAATAACGACAAGTCGGGCTTTTGACTCTCAAACCAAAGTCCTCAAGAGGGTGACCCGGAGAATTGAGCCACGTCGTAGTCTACGCCACATCTGATTCTCACGCCAGCTTTTTTGTGTGTTTTTGTGTCCTTCTGGAAATATGATTCCCCTCTGCCCCCAATCCATTCGAAATACCGGTCGGCCTTGCAATTGTTCGGTGATCCTAAGCTTCCCAGCCACGCCGCTCTTTCCCATCCTTCAGCTTTTCACTCACCGCCAACTCCTCTTCAAGGCTGAGATGATCCGCCATGCAGCTGAACTCGCTATCAATATAAGACGAGCGCATGCAGCTGTAGAAACCAGTTGTTATTCTATTCTCTCCG
The DNA here is from genome assembly GCF_004355925.1 of Anarrhichthys ocellatus. Classification (NCBI taxonomy): domain Eukaryota; kingdom Metazoa; phylum Chordata; class Actinopteri; order Perciformes; family Anarhichadidae; genus Anarrhichthys; species Anarrhichthys ocellatus. Next base: position 14,544,356 of record NW_022280033.1, on the reverse strand, counting down.
TCTGATCACCTCACATGGCGTCCATTGGACTGATCTCACAATTTTCTCTTCCAACACTTCACCTCTTTTATGTCAGTCCTCTGCACACTCTGTTGATTCATGTCAGCAGTGAGCTCACAGTAACGTATCCCCGGTTTGCTTTGAGATTCAGCCGAGCTACATCAATATCCCCCATCTGACCTATTTTACACGAAAGCCTTGATCTCCCTCCATGTTTGTTTGGAGTCTATTTGCAGCTACTGTGATGATTTGATATTATTGCCTAAAATATGAGCGATTTATGTTTGTTTTCAAACCACGGTACTACTTTCATTAGCATATAAAAGGCTTATTTTTTTTCATATCTTTATCTAGTTTGAGGTGTTTCGCTCCAGAAATGATTTCATGGGGTAGAGAGAGCCAATCAGAGAGACACGTTATTTCAGTTTCTCCCAGGAAGCCCGCATTCCTGGACTTGATTTGAATTTAATGGGCTTGTAGATGATTAATGAATCAATTATTGGATACAGCATCTGATCTCTGGGCGGCTGCAGTGGCGACCACTGACAGCTTTTCAAATTAAAAGAAGCACAATCGTTGCAGAGACTCGCACGCTGCCAACTCAATGTGCTCCTGTAATTATACATGCATGAAATAATTAACAAATGGCTCCGCCGCGAGGTTCGCTACACGTCGGGTCATGCGGGGTCAGCGGCAAGGGGATGGCGGTGGGTGGAGCTCGCGGACCGTTTCGCTTAGTCTGATAAGGACGGCAACACGGATTGAGTTAATCTTGTGGCGAGAAATGCACCGTGGGCTTTTAGCGCAGATGATGCTCAGTGTGAGGCCTTTCTCATATAGCTTAGTGAAAGCGCCCCTCCCCACCACCACCACTACCGCCATCCGCACCCTATCCACCCCCATTGCTCCATTCTTCCAGAGGGACAGCTTGTTGACATCCATTAGGAGGTTTCCCAGCATCGAGCCAGGCCAGGAAAGAGGGCTAATGATGTAATTCCCTCAGAGATGACATTAAAATGTCAAAGTGCCGCAGCTGACATCGTCCATTTAGCACACATTTTCCAATAATGTACATTTGTCTTCCCTTTTTCTTTTTCTCACCCCCTTCTGTCAGCTTCCCTTCCTAGAAACTGGAGCTCCCAACCCATCCCAGTGCCTCCAGGCTGTACTTAGGTGTGCAGCCACACGACACGATGAAGGACAGACTGCAATGAGAGAGGGTATCATCAAAGCGTGCCTTCCCCCCACCGATATAAATGCCCCGCTCCACAAAAGCGGTGCTTTGAACAGGCAATGTGTGTCGCGTTACATTTATCTCTCCCTACCTTTACGCTGCAGCTTATGCTAATTCATCTTGTCCGTACAACAAAGACCACTCACGCCCTCATTCCTCCACCTCCCTCACCATCCTTCCCTACCACATGTGGGAAATGGATGATTTTTACGTTAGCTATCTTCATTCGTCCAGGGATCCAATTTGATTTTGATCGAGAACATCTTGTACAAAGTGCATTTGCTACCCGCCTCACGCCACGGCCCTGTGCCTTTCAACGCCGGTCAACAAACACACTATTTTTCAGATTCGTTGTAGATTCTGAATTATATTTCTACGAGGGAGACTTGACAGCCCTCTATTCCTCAGCCCAGAGAGTGGGCAATAACGGATGCTTGAAGGCAGAGAAAGGAGACGTGAACTGGAAGCAGAGAAGGAGGGCTGCGCTTCACTTAATAATGAATCAATTGATTCCCCCCCGCAGATGATGGATCATGTTGCCATGACGACAGATGCAGTGGTACCCGGAGCGTGGAGGAGAGGTTTGTTTCCCAGATCCATACGCTGAAGGCTGTGAGGGGATCTTGGCTGTAACTGTACGGTGACGCAAGACGAGACTAATAAAGGATGTAAAGAAACATTAAGAGGGAGATCGATGCAGCCAGATGGAGGAACCACTGTGCAGAATCAGCAATCCACCACTTCATGTGATACCAACACCAAATCTATTTCTCTCCTTTTATTTTTTACCCTGAATGCAGGTGCAGAGATGCTGCAGCTGCATGAGATCATATTGGCAATCATTCCCATGTAGATTAATCAGGGCGTCGCTTCTTCGGTGGATGTTACAGCACCGAGTGAGAGCTGAATACACATGTGGCTTTTGTTGTGTGTGTAGCGCCAGCTCCCGAAAAACAATATGTTTACCGTGTCTGCGTGTGTGCCGTTCCGTTGCCGTGGCAACGCGGCTGATGCTGGGTCCAGCTGGGACCACGTTGCCAAGTAACAGCTGAGTTATGAGAGTGGAGGACAGGAGCGTGGGCGTTAGGAGGGGGAGTGGGTGGAGGGAGCGTCGAGGATACGAGGACTTCTACAAAGACAGAGAGCAAAAAAGACTGGAAGTGTGAGGGGGAGAAAGAAAAGAGAAAAACCCCGTTTATTTAGGTTAGGGCTCCGGATTGAAAAGATGTTTTTCATCTCACTCTGCGCCTTCCTGCCAGATAATATTAATACTTGGGCGCATAACAAAGCAGCTCTACTCTCTGGAAAAGACACAAACAAAATGAGCCATGCCAGCAACAGAAGTGATGTGCCCCACACTAAACAGCAGCAGCTCTGATGATCCCTTTTAAGAACAGAAAATTGGAGTAATGACTGAAGCATCATGTGCGTTTGTACAGAGGGCTGGCTGTACTGACCCTGCCTCTAACATGACTACAGCCTGCAGTGACTCACAAGCAGGCAGAAATATCGGAAGCCGTCCAGCTCCAAAGCCCTCAGCTGTAAACGATGGCGTGTCCTTGTGGTTCAGCCAGGGGGCTCAGGCATGGAGCCGCAGTGAACGGCCCCGGTTGTTGAGTCAGCAAAGGTTTAGCAAAGGGACAGGGGAGGTTACACCGAACTCTCTCCTGAGCTCAGGTTCATGGTTGCACTGTGGACATCCTGTAATTCATTAGGTTGTATGGGTTAGTCATAACTGGCCATTTGGATCTACACTCACAGAACCCCACCTGTGTGTGAGATGATTATAAAACGAAGGAGGACGATATGTTCTTCGCTATCCCCTTACTCCTCTGGCCTGCTCACTCGCACAGATGCTCTCATGAATCATCTCAACACAACCTTAAGTCTGCCATTGAACTCCTTCCTCTTACTCCCAACGTGATTATGCAGTTTTTACCGTCATATCAGCGTTGTCTCTTCTGGCTCGAATGCTTTTGTTCACGCTCATTAAGAACACATTTTTCTGTCTTCCCCCGACTGAGCAGTCTGATTTGTTGCCATGGAAACTGATGGTGAAGTGCCTCGGGACTAATTGTCATGCCCAAACAAACACGCATGCTCTTAGACTCAGACTCGCGGCTGAAATCACAGCATTTGTCGCCCTCTTTGTTATATTATTCTCATGCTCCAGTACTTCTCAACAATAAACCTCCGACACAAAGCCCCCCCCCCCCCCCCCCCTCGAAATCCTGCGCAGGAATGAGTGAAATAGCTGAAAATAACAAACTCCACATAACAAAACAGCTATTGAAGTTCCTGGAGACGTTCCCAAGCCGCTCGATCCAAATATGCGTGATGAATTTCCATCCTGGGAAATGTGAAATTGGACGCTCGGGCTGACACGTTCAGTCCTCGGCTAAAGGTCGCGCTAACTGACATCAAAGATCAGAGGACTGCATGTCTTTACGGATTCATGCGGTTCAGGAATTACAGGTGGAGACAGGGTGAGCCAGAAAAACAAAAACAATGGAGCCAACGTGGCCCCATCTTTATATAACAGAGCTTGCCTGTGGCGATTGTGCAATGCGGTGCAGTTGTCTGGGCTGATGTAAACAGAGCCTCAGTGCCTCTGGAGGCTCAGCCATGTGCCTTGATGCAGCAGTTATGGGCACATGCCCTACTTTCATAAATCAGAGCTGGAGAAAAAAAAGGAAACAGCGTGAAGGGAGAGGAGGAGGAGGAGGAGGAGGAGGGGAGAGGGGATGCCGAGTGAGTAGGAGAGGGAGGGAGAAAGAGGGAGACGGGGGGAGACGGGGGGGGAGTGAACAAGGCTCATATTGATGTTCCAAACACAGCTGCAGGCGTCAGCTGACTAGCTGGCCTGGAAGAAGCCCCAAGCTCTGCCTCCTGCCTTTATCAGCTTACACTGTGACCTTTCTCTCTCTACTGGAATAGATCCCCCCCCCCCCCGCCTCCATATCTGGCCCTTCACCACTGACACCATGAGTCCGGATCCCGTCTGTCCTCCATGACATCTGACTTCTGCCGGGGTTTTTTTTGTATCTGCATGCCTCCAAAAATACTGGCTCTCTTTTCGGCACATCAGCACTTTCATTTGTCTCACATGGCTCGGTTTTCAAGCCTCTCCCCACACTCTTACACAACTCACCATGAGGTCACTGTTACTCCTCACGTCCGCGCCTGGTGATAGAGGTGACAGAGGGATGATGAAGGGCTCGGTTACTTTGCAAATACATGTCAGCTCAGCTGATGGGATTGTTGGGCGATGTGCGGTCCTCTCGTGTCCGATTTCTGCAAAGTGTTGCTAGAAACAAAGACAGGGAGCGAGGAGGATTTGGACACTATATGCTTAAGCTGTCAACTTAGTTTGGGACATATTTAGTCAACCTGAAGTTAGGAACAGTTCAGGGTGAGTTTGAAGCAGCAGCTGTCGCCGAGAGTCGGTCCCTGAGAGGCAGTAATCAGCAGAGGTAACTGTCAATCACAGGTCTGCAGGCCTCATGGGCTTTTTCTCAGAAAGACGCCCCCTCCATACACACACACACACACACACACACACACCTCCCCTTGATGACGCTCTTCAAGTGTTACTGGATAGTGTTTCTATGGGAGCTGTCCACCCCCACACACATCAGCGCCTCCCTCCCCTCCTAACTGTTTGCAGGAAACACTCATCCTTCTCTGGAGATGTCGCTCGCGGCGGCTCATGCACTCATAAATCCTGGGCTCCTTTCTGGGAAATGGAGGGCTTGAAAGATACATACATACATACAGTACATACATACACTCACTGGGAGTGAGGAAAGGGGGGTGGGGGGCTCAAAACACAGCTTGCCAAGTATATCTCCAACTCCTTTTTGACAGTGAAGAGGTTGGATTGAGTGTCCGCCCCCTGTGGGAGGCAAATAAGGAGCATATTCTGCGCTTCCCCAGTTACTGTGTGAGAATCCGAAACACTGCGTTGTGTCTAGGCAGACCTCAGCGACTCCAAAAACATCACAGGAATGAGCAGTGTTTCGGCGGTTGAAGGACAAAGACGGGCGGATGGAGCAAATAAGAGGGAAGGCGAGAGAAAGAATAGACGCGCTTAAAGGCGGCCATCGCCAGGCTTCAAATGTCAGTCAGCTCCCGGTTAGACAATGGAACACAGCTGCTGCTGAGCTTTGAACTGCAGCTGTCCGTCTCTTGTTGGCAGTATTCGCATGTACATGTGGTCACGGGTTGTGTTTGAACATGGGGCTGCTATAAAGTATTATAGGAAGATTAGTGTGTACAATATTCCACCGTGAGAGGGTGGATCGAGGTCACAGGGAGTTGCAGAGAGACACACAAGTAAGTGGCGAGCATGTCAGATGCTCCTGATTTAGAAACCCTCGAGCAAGAGGAAGAGATGAGGATGGGTGGGGTGGCAAAGAGCAGCGCTCAGTCTGGAGGGGGCTGTAATGGTTTGGGCGCTGAGGGTCAAATAGGGGGAGGGAGATGAAGGACATAGCTGCGAAGGACGTTTCCCTCAAAGAAGGCATTCTCATTCAATTGAAGGGGAAAGGGACGAAAGCCGGAGATGAAATTCGCCGGCTTTCCCGGGTGGGTTCGTGACTGAACCGGCCGCGGTGTCCGTCACGCCTGAAAACCCCTTCAAGTGCCTCATTATCAGCCTCATCTGTGGATCACCGGAGAACATCTCGTTCTCGTCTCGGCCGCTTTTTGATCATCATCCAGACAATGCGCCATTAGGGCCTGGGCTGATTCTCTAACGCACAGCTCAATTACTCGAGGGGAGCCTCATTAGCATATCAGAAAGCACAGGCGTGACTCTGCAAATAAAAGAACACATTAGATCACCCCCACAATATGTTTCAATTATTCATATAATGTACAAGCGAGCAGATAGAAGCGAGTCACACCTTGATTTGCATTCAGCTGAGGAAATTAACATTTCTTGAGCTCTCACTTGAACACACCAGCTCGCATTGTGGGAGCTTTACTCGAGCTGGCGGTGTGTGTGTGTGTGTGTGTCCACTGGCTTTGTTGCACACAGGCAACTAAGTAGCCTGACAATACGCCTCAGCGTCAATATGCCTTAAATGTCACTTTTAACGCTACACCATTTTGTCACAGTAGTTAAGAGAGCCACCCTGAGTGCCTAGTCAGCGCCTGCTCAACTACACAATGCAGGGCTCCTCAATTATTCATAAGAGGGAAAATACACATGTGGTCTCACTTTGCGTATGTGTGTGTGAGTCTGGAGACAGATGATAGCATTCCCCCACAACTGATGCTTCTTGTTCTGGCATTTTAGCGCAAGGGGGGTGATGAAATAGCACACAGCTCCAACAATGAAAATGTCAGTCAGCGCCATTCATCCTGAAAACGCCATCAACGGCCATCACCATCCGCCACGATGATAAATGAAGGCACCTCGCGCTCCCGTGCGGATTAGATGAGTCAGCAGCATGTTACAGGAATTTGGATGGAGGAGAGGCGCCAGAATATCGACTTTCCTGGTTTTTCAGCTTTGCGTGCAGCGAGGTTAAAAACACCGTACGCTGGAGCAGAGAGGGAGTTCCCTGAATAATATATCGGCCCTTTGATTCAACCTCCGCCTCACTATTTTATTGTTTTTTATGCATGCATGAGTAAATTCCTATGCGTGCTTGTCTGCGCGGCTGCCTACTGCAGTGCAGGGCTCTGCGTCGCAGAGCTGTTGCATCGTACATAAAGAATGTGCGGATATGTGTGTGTGTGTGTGTGTGTGTGTGTGTGTGTGTGTGTGCGCGCGCGCGCGCGCGCGTGTGCGTGTGTCAGACGCTGACTTTGTGTTCATTCCACAGTAAATTGATCTGGCTGCTCACTAGACTGGATGGAAAAGGGCCCGGGGGCGAGAAGTGCACACTGCATCAGCAGATGGGAGAGCCCTACTGTGTTGCCATCACATGGCATTCCTCACTCACTGGGCATGCTCTGTGGGCCACGCCCCACACACACACCGCCCCCCCCCACCCCCCCTTCCTCCCAGGGCCTGTTTGAACCAGTCAGTCGGAGGTGGCGGTGGCGCGCTCTCTTGTTTCTCATCTGACCTTCAAAAAAAGCCAGGCGTGGGGACAGGGTAGGTTGACAAGGGAGGGAGGGGGGTGTTTTTCTAAAAGCTCTTTGGGTAGCAGGGCTGATATGTCACTCATTATTTCCACTCTTTGCCTTTTGCCCCCGTCACAGCCCTCTGAGAAGCATGCAACAACCCGGTGCTGTGCACGCAGAGCTGGCAGAAGCTTCACATGAGACAACAGAATTCAACACATCATAATCAGCTGATACTGTTAACTCATGTCAGCCACGGCTCTTAAGTGTATTATCTGAAAATACACTATTTCATGAGCAGATGTAAAAAAAGGGAACTTGTGTAGTGTTTATCCAAAAGGGTGAATTACAGGGAAGTCACTGTACGCTTCACTTGCGTAATACAAACGTTGTGGAACTCGATAAAAAAATATAAATGGGAATTAATTGAAACTAATTCTACTGACGTCTCGCATCTTGCGATTGAAATAGAAGCGAACAGTAAGAGATACAATTTTTTCTGAAAAGGTGCAAATGAATACAGGAGCTTGGTCTCTAAATTCACAGCAGCAGTCTGATATTTAAAAACTCATTCACACTATTACAGTTTGGCAGTTTAATATAGTTTATGTTTCACCGAATGACATGCAAACAAACCACAGAATGAATAGGATATTGCAGCTTATGAGCATGCATCATTTTGTGGCCTCCTGCCCTATTGTTACGAATACACCTCATCGCCGTTATCGTTGCACGCTGCCTGCTGACGATGCAGAGAGCTGCATCACAGTAGAATTCCTCCATGAGTCACACGGCACAAACAGAAAGACCTTTTATTTTCTTCGTCTAAATCCACATTCTGCTCGTCTCTGGTCCTTCCGTCTTTGTCTGACTCTCACGGCCGGCTTCCTGTTTATGTCAGGCGAGCATCAAGCCAATCAGCTGTGAAGGCTGTGATCCTCCTCGTAGCTATTTACTACCCTGTGGTCTGTTTAAAAAAAGACTGAAAGCGAGCTAAGCTTGGTGCAGGCTGCTGAGTAAGCAGACACGCAAAGCTCCAATCAGAGTCCACAACTGACCTGACATACGTCTTTGCACTCCTGCTTGTAAAAGTGTGTGCATATGCATGTGTGTTGTTGTTCGTTTGTTTTACTTTCTGAAGTATTCATTTATTTGCCTATGGTGTTTCTCAAAGGCAGGATCTGCACGCTGTCATTTTGTTCGTTGCCGCTGAGGACTGGAATGTGCTGCTTTGCAAGTTTTGAAGATAACGCAGCAGCATGAGGCGGCTGCGTGTAAACTTTGGATGAGGTCACGGTCCGCCGACACAGCACGGCATGACATGAGAGGGGATTTTGTTCTGGATTCTCCCCCGGTGGTGTCATACCTTCGCTGTTTTTTTTTCTCTTGCCTTATTTGCTCCGTGCGCATTTCAGATCACAATTGCAGGTTATCAAGACGGCAAGCCTTAGCCTAACGGCTGTTATTATACGGTTGGAGGAAAATGCAGACTGCATTCGAGAACAACAAGAATAGACCATGTAGAGTGTGCAGGGGCCTGTACACGAGTCCCGCCGGTTCATGGTGTACTATAAAAGGACAGGGAGAAAATATAATCAGGGCTTTGCCGGGGCATTTGAGTTCACTGCAGGCATTACATGAGCACTAATGCCTGATTCAACGCTGGCTCTGGCGAACATGCCTGACAGTCAATGTTTACACCCCTCAATGAAAGCTGCCTGATAGCTCGGCCTGGAATTAGATTCAGGAAGTCATGAGATTTCCAGGTGGCTTGGCTTTCCTAGAATTGTTAAGCAGTGGCAACACACATTAAACTGAATACACCATTCTGTAAAGAACTACACCAATACGTTTCCTGTGCTTACGTTTCATGGCTACGTCTAAATCGCTAATCACTGAATAGCAAACCCTGACCACTTTTTTAAAATCCGGGCCCACCGAGCACATAAATGCATAAACCTTCTCTCATGTTCTGTTACTCCACATCTATAAAAAAGAAATACAAGAACTAGTGAAAACTGGTGGAAGAACATTCAAGCACTTGGGCCTTTTCAGAGCGAGGAGGCCATCACATGATGTACAGAAGAAACGCATGAATAATGAATCTGTGCTGAACTCCCGCTGAACCCTCTGCACCGGCACCGAGCCGGAGATCAGCACATGACGTCCAACAATGCACCCGGCAACCTCTGCAGAGCTCTGAACATACGAGGCAATGTGCCGCGTGGAGTATTGCATCTGTGTGAATCATCACACTGCGGTGCACCTGGCTGCAGTTAGAGAGAGGACTTCTCCTTTGATAAACCTCACGACTGTTGGCGGACGCATT